>NC_091802.1:16086515-16389545 GCF_041296235.1 Equus asinus
TAAAAGGGGGATAACTTTACACAGGTATTTACACTAGGGTGATATTGCATGGGTGGGGAGCCCTGTTTCCAGAGGACGACCTGGGAAGGCCTTTCTGAAGAGGAGGCTGCAAGGATGAGATGACCCTAGCCTTGTGAAGAGTGGAGGGAACAGCAGCAAGTGTCAAGAACAGACCGAGGTCACATCTCAGCTCCACTATTTACTTGCTGTGTTACCTTCTGGAAGTGGCTCAGCCTCTCTGAGCCTCCTCTTCTTCATAAGATGGGGAATCCACCTCATAGGATTGTTCTGAGAAGCCAATGAGCTAATACATGTATAGTGTACAGTCCAGGGCCTGGTGCAGGAAATTTAAACAATTGTGGTGACAAGAATTATGCTGCAACCACGGTCCCCAGTAGGATATCTGAAGCCCCAGAAACCACTCTGCTCCCCATCGGAAACTGTGCCAGCTACAGCTACCGGGGATGAGGAGAGAGAATATGGACAGCCGGGGTGGGGATCCCTCCACTGCTGCACTGGTGCCCAAGCCACTGAGGATGGGTCAATGCACGGGGGCGCACACACTTCCCTGAAGCGTGCTGACATACAGCCCAGCTTCCCCCACCCCCTGCAGCCATCCCTGACTCGTCTCCTCGACCCAGGGCACACCTGCCCGTCACCCTCTGTGCAGAGCCTGAAGGATGGAGCTGGAGATTGGACCGGTTGCCCCTCCCCAGGCCCAGCCCCCACAGCAGTGGCCACCCACACAGCCAGTGGGGGAGAAGCAACTTCCTCAAGGCAGAGGGAGAGATGGGGACAGGAATCCTGGAGAGAGGGCAGAAGACTCAGGAGTCCCAGGGGGCCAGGAAGTCCTGCTGGGGTGAAGTATCAGCTGCCACTGGACAGGCACACCTTGGAGGACCCTGGAGAATGCCTGGTGGGTGGCCAACACACATACCCAGAGAAAAGCACACACACAAGCCAGAGCACACAACAATGCACACACACGCACATGCTCAGAGGACCCCAGGTAACTGCATAGAGATGTGCAGAAACGGCAGTTCAGCAACACACCCTCCAGGGACACGCGTGCACCGTGTCCACACACATACAGGCATACATACCTCACTGTGCCTGACTGCCTGTCCCTCCCGCCAGCTCTTGCTCACTACCAGTCATCTAATCAGCAGGGTCTCCCAGGGGCCCATGCCCGATGCCATCTGCTGACCCAGACCTGGCAGGGCCCAGCCAGCATGACCAGCACGATCCAAGAAGAAGTCTGACAGTGCTGGATCTGAACTAGGGAAGGGGGTGGAATACCAGCTGGCCCTGAGAGCAAGCTGCCAGCCCAGAACCCCAGCATGGGCAGGGCTGGGGGCTCAGCACAGCTTCAGTCTCAGGCCGGGTTCCCTAGGGCAGAATCCTTGCCTTGGTGTCCCACCTGCCTTGAGAGCCCCTACGGCCACTTCGCATCTTGAGCAGGTGGAGAGGAATCTTCTTACAACTATCTGGAAGCACTGAAGGGTTGTGGCAAAAAGAGGGAAAAAAGGAAAAAACAGTGCAGCATGGCAGACTGAGACCAGACGTGAGGCAGAACTTCCCACTAGAGAAGCACCACAGCATTGAAAGAGGTGTAGGCAAGAAGAGAGCATCATCTGGCTCCATAAAGATGCACTCTTTAAAAGGAGAGGAGATGGATAGGCTGGCATTACTGATTTTATTTATTTATTTATTTACTAAACTTATTAAAAACAAAGGAGTCTCAAACTGCAGAGGTCAGAGGAGTCTTTAAATGGCCATAAATGAAGACAGTGGTGGCCGCACCTCCCCAGCCTAGATTGGGTATGACCTTGACTGAAGGCAGAGGGATGGACGCAGTGACCTTTGTATTGCCAGCCTGAGCTGCCCGCGCATGAGCAAGAGGTGGCTGGCCACCTTCCCCACTGTAGGACCTCTCCCTGAGCGGGTGGCACGTTGCTCAGAGATGGGAGAGGGTAGGGAGACAGGGCCACTGTGGTACCATGGCAACAGGCCTCGGCAGAGGCACGTTGGCACCTTCTCCAATCACCGCTCACAACAGGACCCAAGTGTTTGCAGACAGCACCTCCCCTGCCAAAGGGGGTCCTGGCCCCAGAGGGGCAGGGAGACACATTGGGAAAAAGGGGACTGAGAAGGCTTGTAGGTGCTATACCCTGAAACATACAGCCTGCCCCAGCTGATGCCCCAAGACCCCTCAACTAACCCTCAACCACTGCCCCCCTTCTCTCACATCACCCCGTCACTCTCCTACAGGCCAGCCTGTCCCCGCCACCTCAGACACCCTAATCTTGGGGCACCAAAGCTGCCCACCTCAACCCACAGCCCTGGCTCCTCCATCATTCTTGGCCACCATTTGTCAACCTGCTTTCCCCTCCCTTCCTGCCCTCCATTTTCTCTCTCCCTCCTCCGCCCCCTGCCCTGTCCTCCCCACTGACTGCGGCCCAGACCAGTGCCCACGACCATCTGCCGGCTCCAAGGGCCAGCATCCACGATCCTGCCACTCCTCCTTCAAGCACCTGCTTCCGAGCTGCCTGCTCCCCTCGCCCCCTCTGCCCACTGCCAGGCTCCCATGTCCTCCTGGGGACAGAGCCCAGCAAGAGGCACGTCTAAGCAGCCAGCCCAGGAGCAGGGCAGTGTTGGCCCCAATTCACAGACTGCGAAACAGAACCATTCAGGGGGTCTGGGAGACTGAGCCACAGCTCCGGGGGAACTGAGCAGGTCAAGCGTCTGGCCCTCGAGCCCCAGATTCTACCACCAGGAGGGAGGTCTTTAGAGGTCACCTAATCCAGCCTCCTCCTCCATTCAAGTGAGTGAATATCTAACCTAGAATGTGCTGTCTTTCCAAATATACAAAAATACTTCAGGGGCCGGCCCCGTGGCCGAGTGGTTAAGTTCACGTGCTCCGCTTCGGCGGCCCAGGGTTTCGCTGGTTTGGGTCCTGGGCGTGGACATGGCACCACTCAGCAGGCCACGTTGAGGCAGCATCCCACGTGCCACAACTGGAAGGACCCACAACTAAAATATACAACTATGTACCAGGGGGATTCGGGGAGGAAAAAGAAGAAAAAAAAAAACATACTTCACTTGTGGAGTCTGAGCTATGGACCCATCACTGTGTTCAAAAATTTAATAAATATCATATTTAATACTCACAACCCCCAGATAAGGAAACTGAGGCTCAGAGAAGTTAGCTAATTTGCCCGAGGTTACACAGCGTGTTGGACACCTCAGTGTGCCACTTCAAACCCTCTCAGCCTCACTTCTTACTCCAGCCATTTCTGCAATGACCAGTTCCCTGCAGGCTTCAAGCAGCAGCTGACGGTGCCACATGGCAAAGTGTCACCCAGGGCAGAGCGGGGCCTTCTCTGAAGCTGCAGCGTGGGACACACACAGGAAGCCACTTAGGCCTCACACATGGGCAGCCTGGAAGCTTGTGGGAGGTAACGTCCATGGACAGGACAGAGCTGACGGATGAATGCCTCCCTGTTTCTCTCCCCAAAGGGCAGTTCTGAAATGCATTCCACGGGGCTCCTTGGGAGACCGCCCAGGACGGAGCGGTGGTCATGATAAAAATAACACATCCTTGTGCTGCTTTCCCTTTCTCTCCCTCGTACCACGGGCCCCACCCTTGTTCCCTGAGACCACTTCCCAAGCAAACCTCTCAGGTCCAGCTTTGGGGTAAGGCAGGTGGAGACACAGCCAGTGGGTGGTGGAGGTGGGGTTCAAATCCGGTCTGAGCGACAAGAGAGCCTTTAGGCTGAACCACCACACTGTGCTGCTGCCACCACCATACATGCCAGGCTCCCTTCTCTCAAAGTTCAAGTCATCCTGAACCACGACGGCTCGGCCACATTTGATTCAGACAGGGTCACGGGAAAGATGGAGGGGAGAGCGTGAGGGTGTCTGCAGCAGGAGCGTCATCTTCTCTGGAACTGAGGCCACCTGCCACCAAACTGACTCAACACTCTAGGCTGAGCGGGAGTCCCAGCTCGACATGCCCTGGCCCTACCCAAGTTTAGCATCTGCCTCTGCGCAGAAACTTCTGTGGCTCTTCAGCTCCAATCCCCGCCTCCATTCCCCATGCCCCGCCCCACCCCCCATTCCTCAACATCTTGGAAGGGAGGGGGCACCCAAGGTAGTTTCTTGAAGCCTGAGCAGCCAGGTCTAGCAGACACCCACCCTGCCCCACACCTGGACCAGAAAACCCAACACACCTGCTTGGCGGTGAGGGCAGAGCGTCCCCCAACTCCCGCCCACGCTGCAAAGATGTGCTGGGACTTTCCTGGGGGAAATCACTGCTCAGGACCTCACATGCCCTGAGTCACTCCCAGCGTGCCAGCCCCAGACAGCAGTGCAAGCTTTCTGTTTACTCCTCACCCAGCAGCAGGAAGAACAGGGGAGGGGTGTGCCTTCTCCCCTCTCCATGGGAAACTGAGACCCCTGGGGCTTAGGGGATGGCCCCAGGGTCACAAAGCATGAAAAGAACCAGAGATCCCTGGCACCCAGCCCAGGACAACCCTATTATTCCCTATGGAGGCTGCTCTGAGGGGGGCCACTCAACAGAGGCAGATCCCGGCATTCAGAGCCCAAACCCCACTTGCATGTAAATGCCCTTTGGTTTGTTAGGAAGAGTGTAAAGGGAGCTATAGAAAACAGATGAGGAGAAAGAAGGACATCCCCCCAACCAGCTCCCAGGTCCAGGCACACAGCACCTGGCGGTGCCAAAGCCAAGTGGAGTCTACACAGTCCTGAGGTGCCCTGGATCCCCACCCAGGGCTGGCACCCCACACCCACCCAGGGCCTCTAGAAATGTGCATCAGGCTGGAGGCTGGCCTTGCCCCAAGGGTCCATGAAGGCCTCCAGCCAGCATCCCACCACCGCAGCTCCCCTCCCTGCAAACGGCACAGGTTGGAGTCAGGACGGGGTGGGGTTTATGCTCTTTCAGGGGGAGAAAACAAACCAACCCAGTCTAGCTACAGGGTCCTCCTCGGGTTCCTGGCTTTTTCCTTCTGCCACCACCTGTAAACACCCCACCTCTGACCTCCACCTCCGTCAGCTTCTCTAGCCAGAGACTTTGACAGCAACATCTCACTCGCGCACACACACTCCGACACATGATGTCTGTGCGCAATGCCCCACCCGCGCGGATTTCTGAGGACAGTCACCCCACCTCCCAGACACAACCCGTTACACTGAATTGCTCTGTGGAATCGCAGCACGGAGCTCACACGCGTCCATAGGGGCTGGATATCTGTTTGCAACACACGCATTCATACTCACAACATACACCCCAATTCCACGTTCAGTCACACCCAGGACTCACGTCCTGGTCCAAGCTGACTATGGAATTACCACCCAGCCCGGGACCCACTGACCTTTTGTGATGCCGGCACCCAGGACTCGCTCCCCGACGTGGACAGAATGTCAACAGTCAGTCGCGGCGGCTCACCCCGCCTGTGCTCCCGCAGCGGCGGCGTCCACCCATCTCCATCCGGACCCGAGCCCCCTCCTCCCCGGCGGCGGGCTTCCCTCGCAGCCCGCCCAGTCGCGTGCACCGTCACCGCGGCGCGCACACGCGCACACCCGGCCGGCGCCTGGGAACGCACAAAGCTGCGCCCTCCGCCCGCCCGCAGCCGCCCGCACACCTGGCTGGCGCGCCCCAGCCGCCGGGGCCGCGCACACGCAGCCCGCCAGGCCGCGCGGGGGGACGCGGGGGTCCTGCAGCGCCACCGCCCACTGCGGACCGCGCCCACCTCGGTCGCCCGCCCCCGGCGACGCCGCCACCAGGGTCCGCGCCCTGGTTCTGGCGGTGCCCACCCGGCCCGCCTAGCGCAGCCGCCGCGCAGCTGCCGGAGACGGGGTGGGAAGGCGGGGACCAGGCAGGCGGGTCCTGCCTAGGGGCGGGGAGGGCGCCGGGGTTGCAGGAGAAGGGGGTTACTGCGGGTCCTGAGCGCTGGGCCCGCCGTTGGGACGCTCGCGTAGCCACGGGACTGCCCTGGGGGAGTTCTCAGAACAAAGGCGCGGGATGAAGCAGACGCGCCCCAGGAACCCGAGGGAGAGAAGGAGGGAACAGCCCACCTGTCCATAGGAGTTCCTGGAGGATGGGGTCCCGGGCCGGGGCCGGGGGGTGGGGGGGCGGGGGGGGGGCGGGGAGGTGGAAGGGAGGAGCGGAAAGATCCACGGGTTCCTGGTCTATTGAGGAAGACAGTCCGGGGCTCTCTCCAGCTCTGCACGGGGTGGGACTGAGAAGGGGATACAGTCCTATCTGGACTTGGAAGTGGGAGGCCTCAAGGACTGCCAGAACCCCTGAAGGCCCCCCTGCCTTGGACCAGGCAGCCTGAGGCTTTCGTTCACTCACTCCACAGACATCCTCCCAGCTTCTGCCAAACCAGGGATGCTCCTGAACTTGAAGAGGTTGATGGCGTCCAGGCAGCCTTTGGGATGCTTCTCTTCCTCAGTAACCTCCACAGAGACGGGCCTCTGAATATGGCTTGCACACGTCAGTGATGGGAAGCTCACTCCCTCAGGGGCAGCCCACGCCATCCTCTGGCAGCTCTAAGTGCTAGAAAGCCCTCCCTTTAATTGCTCAGAAATCTGCCTCGCATCTGTCTGTTGGCCATGGCCTCACTCTGCTCTGGCCACAATGACTTTCCACTTCTCAAACATACCTAGAGCCTTGTACTTGCTGTTCCCCCTGCAGGCATACTCTTCCACCCCGTCTCCTGTGCCGCCACCATCCATTCAACATCCCTTACCAGCAGCTTCCCCATATGGCTGCCCCCTTGTGTCCTTCAGGACTCAAACCAGATTCAGCTCAAATGTCACCTTCCCAGAGAGGCCTCCAGCTCTTCCAAAGTCCCCACACACCCACTGGTCACTCTTTATCTCAAAGCCCTGTTTTAGTTTCTTCAGCACTCTGACCGTCTTGGGAAATTTTCTTGTCCATGTGTCTATATCTGTCTCTCCCACGAGACAAGGCACTGTAACCCCAGGGCCTAACCCAGAGCAGGATGGAAGGAAGAAAGGAAGGCAGAGGTGGCCAGCCCGTGGTCTGAGTCCCTTCAGCAGCAAGGTCCCTCACCCGGAAACGCAGCCCGCTCAGCCATGACATCTGGCAGTGTTCAGCAGAGGAAAGTACTCAATCTCTGTCCACCGAGTAAATGAACGAATGACAGAACATCCGAAACTCAGATCAGCGGGAGCTTCCCTCCCCCGCTCTGGACCCTGCCTGAGCTCCCGCAGCCCCAAGATGCAAGTGTTTTCTTAAAACCTAAAACATAGGGCTATACCCAAGCTTCTAGTCAATTGGAACCGCAGACAGCTGCCCAGATGCAAACAGGATTAGAGGGCAAAATAGATTTCTCCTTTATCCCTGTTAAGGTGTACCTACTACACTCAGACCTGGTCTCCAGTCTCCAGGGCACTTTGTGTCCCAATTCTGCCATCTCACCTGTTGGGATGGTGCCCAGGTTCTTGCCATCAGCAATGTCACCAGCATCTGTCTACACCCTTCCTCGTCAAGTCACTGATAAACATGTTGAGCAGGACACAGCCAATGGCAGCCCACTCATCAACCTCATTAGCTGTGCCAGCCTCAGCCCACATTCCTCTGTGTCACCTGCAAGGCTTTGATGGGAAGAAAAGAACATTTTCTTGCTGAAACTCAGAACTACTGTCTCCTGCTCCACCACCATTAACCTACTTTCTAGTCTAGAAAACTAATCAGAAAAGCAAATAAGCTTCCCCAGCAGGATGGGTTCTCATTGCTGCTGCTGATCACCCACCTCTTCCTTTTCTAAGTGCCTCCAAACCAGGCCTTTAATAGCAGACTGAAACTTGATCAGGACAGACGCTAGGTTCACTTATTTATGGTTTGTGGACTTATTTCCTCTTTGTAAAGATAAAAATTACCTTCCCCATCTCCCACCTTTGAGCGTATGCCTTATTCTCTGAAAGGCAGTGTGCATAGTGGCTGTGACCACTGCCACTTCCTCTGTACCTCAGTTTTGTCATCTGAAAAATGGGGAGAACAATAGTACCTACATCATAGCATTGTTATGAAGATTAAATCAATTTATTCCTGCAAAGTAATGACAACATGACACATAAGCACTCAAAAAGTTAAACTATTAATATTCTATCACAAAAATTAATAGAGCCACAAAACTATAGCAGCCTCCTTTTCAAGTCCCCTGTCAGGTAGCCTTCCCAAGTATGAAAGCTGAAGTCATTTCAAATGGCTCCACACTGTCTTATGATTGCTTCCCTCCTCCATGGACTCGGCTCTGCTCCTGTGACCCTGAGGAGCATTCTTGTTCTTTCACTCAGCAAACAGACCAGCTCTGTTAGCCTCAGGCCACCCGAGGTGGTCTCACCCGCCTCTACTTCCCTTGCCAGTCTCTTGGGCAGGTGTAGCTGGCCCACCTCAGACTTGGGGCTAACCCCTCTACCAGCCTTCCTACAGGTTCTGAGCCTGCATTGTGTTCATTGGCAATTCACCCAGTGCCAGTTTAATGAGCCCCTTCTCTGAGCTAGGACCTCAGGATACAGCAGAGAACAAGATGGAAAACGTCCTGCCCTCGGAGAGCTCACATTCCAGGGCGGCCAGGGCAATGGACAAATAGAAAAATAAGATAATGTCAGATCGTGGCGAGAGCATCGAAGGCAAAGAAAGAAGGTGAGAGAGAAGCTGCTTTATGTCAGATGGCACTGGGCACACAATAGAGCTCTGCATGTTGCCTGAAACTTAATCTGACCATGTGTCCTTCATGTCCACGTGTCACTAGTGTGCTCCCAGAACAGCCACACCAGTCTTTCTTTTTCCCTGCAAGAATTCACAATGCTACACTCACAATTTCATTCTTGCACCCTTCCCAATACTCCTGCCTCAAGTGCTAGGAGCTTTTCTGTCTTTTCTCTACATGATTTGAGATCCAGCCTCTGGAGTCCAGGGCACCTGTCTGACCACCCATTCCCTGAAAACCAAGAGTTCCCAGGTGGCCTGAGTCACTTTTCCCAGGGTTCCTGTCACTTCCACATCATCATCCAACTAATTCTTCCTCTTTGGGCAGAACCAAATCCAGAGCATCCATCTGCCTCCCTGCCCCGTACCTTCTGAAATCATCAATGAGACAAGAAGGAGCAGATGGCCTGCTCTCAGCTAAATAGGATTCCTGGCAGATATCTGGGGAGGTAAAGTCTCCTGTCACTTCTAAACGTTATCCTGGGGCCAGTTTGGGGAGCTGTAGTAAGAGCATCATCGCTGTTCCCCTTTGGGCCAGCCCATGGTATATCCCCAAATGACGTCACTTCCATTCCTCTTTCATTCAACCACCCCTGGGAGGAGAGACCTGTTCACCCTTGGCTTCAAGGGTCTTGCTAATTTAGAAGCTGGTGCAAAAAGGTTTGATGGAGAGGCGGGGAGAAAGATCCAGGGTCAGGTCTAGCAGAAGCCTTGGGGAGGGAGATGGCAGCAGCAGGGACACCCAGGATGTCCATGTCGGGACTGCTAGCACTGGTCACACCTGCCCACAGTGTTCAGAAGAGTGCGCAGGAGCTTGGGAGCAGGAATCTGGGTCAGGAAAAGCCCTCATCTCCCACCCCTCTCCCAGACTCAGGATCCCAGCTGGATAGTCTGGCGTGGGGGAGGAGGAGACAAGGAAGGCAGGGCTGGCTCCACCCCAGATCAAAGTCAGGGCTGCCCAGCAAATTTGCCTGCCACTTTCTTTCTTAAAGAGGAACCAGCTGATCTCCAGGCCTCAGAAATCTCTGCGGGCATTATTTCACTTGAGAGTCACGATCTTCCTGATAGAAGGCAGGGAATATATAATCATACCCATTTCACAGAGGAGAAAGCGGAGGCAGTGAGTTGCCTCAACTCAATCCGTGTATTCTAGGCTGGATAAGAACCCAGGCTGACAAACTCTTTCCAGGCCCTGAGAGGCCTCTTTACCACTGAAGACAATGGTTCCCCGCTATGGGCTTATGGACCAGTGTGAGGCTGGCTGCGTAAGTACCACCTGGGGGGCCTGGACTCCAGCTGGAGAATAAGCATAAGGACTGTGGGTCCCTTTACCTGGAGGGAGACTCAAGGTCAGCGCGGCTGAGGATGCGATGTTGCTGCGGGCTGTAGAGCCACTGGAAGGCTGTCAGCGTCCTCTCCTCGATTCGGAACCGCCCTTCCTGCACGTACCTGCAGGCAGGACAGGAGAGAGTGAGGAGCAGGCAGGCAGGGCTCTGCAGAGCTCCTCTGGGGAGTTGGCCCTGCTTGCTGGAAAAGACAGATGAGGGGTACTTGTCCCTAAGGATCCCCCTGTTCATCTGCCAGAGAGCCCTGTTTCCAGAGGGTCACAATTAAAGTTCCCTGAAGAGGAGGCAGCTACAGGGAGCAGGTTTCAACTCAACAGATGGAAATGCTTTCTTTTTCTTCTTCTTCTTCTCCCCAACACCCCCCAGCACACAATTGCACATTCTAGTTGTAGGTCCTTCTGGTTGTGCTTGGAAATGCTTTCTAAAGTCAGCTGTCTGAAGTTGAAAGGAATCACTTGGAAGAGGTGAATTCCCCGTCACTAGAGGTATGTAAGCAGAAGCTGGGCAGGGGATTCGAGCATCCGACAAGGATCCATTCTCCAAGCCCCTTACAGGACTGAGACACTGGACTTCTTGATTTCACAGCAGGAGAGGGCCGCTCTGGAGTAGGGGTCATGAATCAGCAGTCAGGATTAGATCTTCCAGCACCTCAAGGCTTTCTCACAGTGTCCCAGCCACCCTGGGGATGGACAGTCAGCCCAGAGTAAGGCTGGAGAAGCTGGGCTGGGGAAGGGTAACAGAAAAAGATCCCTCCCACTCTGGCCACCCCCTCCTGGTAGACCCGTGAGTCCATTCATTAATTCAGCATTTATTGAGTGCCAACAATGATGAGCAAAAGAAACAATCTCTGCCCTCCTGGAGTTACGGGCCGTGGGGAGAGAAACCATCAAGTAATCACATGAACAAATATATCGTTACAAACAGGCCCTCTCATCCGTTACCAACGGGAGTGTCAATTGGTAAAACCTCTCTGCAGGACAACTGGACAGCATCCATCTAAATCACAAATGCAGCTCCCCTGTAGCCCAACGATTCCTTTTTGGAGACTTTATCTACAGATCTTAACATGTGGATGAGGTCATCTGTGGCATTGTTTATAACAGCAAAAGACTGGGAATGACTCAAGCGTCCATCCATAGGGGACTGGTTAAGTTAATCGTGGTGCCTCCCTATAGGAAAAGTGTGCAGCCATTCCAAGCGTTTTAAATGAGGGTGTTCTTGTGTGCCATCATGCAAAGATACATTGCTAAGAGAAAAAAATCAAGTGCAGAAAGAGCAGTATGTGTAATTTATGCTAAAAGACGGGAGGGACTAAAGTATGAATTCGTGGTTGCTTATCTTTACACATAGAAACTCTGGAGACAGAAAAGCTGATAAAAGTAGTTACCTGGGTGGGCAGAGGAGGGAACTGGGGGAGTGGGGCATAGAGCACTGACTTTTAACAATGTATCTTTTCGTAGGGGAGGGGGATTACTGTTCCAAAGGTTGTATGCGAGTGTGTGTGAAATTACAAACTGCATGAAGTGCTGTGATAAAAATTGTGCGGCTGCTCTGACACTGCCCGGTGGGGCACAGGCTATTTGCTGGAGGAGAGAATTTCCCAGAAGGCAGGGTTGCTGGCTTTCATTGCCGCTGTGGCCTCCCCAACCAGAGCATCTGGCCTGTCTGCCTTTGCTCTCCTGGACATGATCTGATAGGCATTTGGGGAAGATCGTCCAGGCTGCCGGGTGGGAAATGGCAGGGCAGCCAGGTTGGATGCTGTTGCAGGGGTCCAGGTGGGACAATGGTGACTGGTATGGGGGACAGTGCTGGAGATGCAGTGAAATGGGAGCTAAGGAGGTAGCGCTGGCTGGCGCCTGTGATGGGTGAGACACAGGTGAGGGGGAGACAGACAGCAAAGTGGTTTCCCAGGTATGTGCAGGCAGCTGGCTGTAGAGCCATTCGCGCTGGACAGGAGAGGTTTGGGAGAGAAGATCACGACTTCCGTTTGGGATATGACCCTCCTCTGTGACCTGCTTCCTGCCCTGAGATGACTCCCCTCCTGCAAAACCTGGCTCAAACTTTGGCTCCTCCAGGAAGCCCACCCTGATTAATCCCATCCCCCACCTTGGGCTCCTCCATCCTGAATGACATGCTCTTGCCATCTCTATGGGAGAAACTGGTTACGCTAGTTGCCTCCAAAAAGGAGAATTGAGTGGCTGGGGAACATTGTAACTCTTCAGTGCTTTTTGAATTTGAACCATGTGAATAACCTATGTTTGTTTGTTTCAAGATTGGCACCTGAACTAACATCCATTGCCAATCTTTCTTTCTTCTTCTTCTTCTTCTCCCCAAAGCCCCCCAGTACATAGTTGTATATTCTAGTTGCAAGTCCTTCCAGTTGTGCTCTCTGTTTTCAAAAAGTATCTTTTTTTTTTTTTTTAATTTGAGAACTCTGCTGATCATGAAGTCTTAGGTCATCAGGACCAAAAAAAAAAAGCCCCAAGAAGGCACTCATTTTGTCTGACAGCTTTATTTTACAGATGAGGACATGAGGCCCAGAGCAGGCACAGGGCTTGTCCAAAGACACTGGCAGAACCAAGGCCTGATAGTGATGTCCCCTCCCTCCCAGGCTGATAGACCACAAATAGGTCTGTCCTTGACCCCACTGGGCACACACAGGCCCCCAGGCTGAGGGAAGAGCAGGCCCACTCAGGAACCAGGCCCACCCTAATCCTCTTCTCCCCCACCACTCACCCCTGCCACTGTGCAGAATGCAAACTGTAATAATAATACCACTTTGAAGGCTTGTTGCTAGGATTAAATGAGATAATGCGAGGGAAGCTCACGCACGTGGTCATCATGATCACCCTCCCTCCCTGCCATCTTTATCAGCCTTCACCAGTCACGGGCCTTATGGGCTTCACCGATGACAGACAAACCCACTCCCTGCAGTCTCACCTCTAAGCCTCACATCGAACCCCTTGGAACCAGCTGAGCCCATTTTAGAGATGGGGAAGAAGAGGCTCAGGAGAGAGAGGTGAACTAGTCCAAGGGCGCACATGCAGGAAGCCGCAGAGGCCAGGCCCTCCTTGTACCTTCAGCCCGAGGCA
The DNA here is from genome assembly GCF_041296235.1 of Equus asinus. Taxonomy (NCBI): domain Eukaryota; kingdom Metazoa; phylum Chordata; class Mammalia; order Perissodactyla; family Equidae; genus Equus; species Equus asinus. The sequence goes on from NC_091802.1 coordinate 16,099,715, forward strand.
TCCAGTTTGCTCCTAAGCAGTCCCTACACACACACACACACACACACACACACACACACACACACACACACATCCTCTGCCTCCTGCACACCAGCCCCCGCTTCCCAACACAGATCTTCTCAGCTCCTCCCCTGCCTGAAAATGTTAGTGGCTTCCCAGTGCATATCGAATATCGTCCAAACTGCTCACCTTAGACGTCCACTCCCTCCCCACTCTGTTCCCTCCCAGCCTTTCCCACCACTGCATGCTGCCCCTCCGCATGCACCCCAACAGACCCCTGCACTCCTGGTCTGTGTGTCCTTCTCCAAGCATGCCCTGCCTTTTCCTACCTCAGAGCCTTTGCTCAGGCCGTGCTCTGACCTGAACTTCCCTCCCTCCATCTCTACCCGACTCCTGCCGACCCTGCCCCCACTGCTGGAACCACACTGCCTCTAAAACTCTCTCCCCAACCCCCAGCCAGAATCCAAGAGAGCTCCAAGTTTCCCAGGAGGCTTTGCTTAACCTTGATCACAGCGCTGCTCTCTGCCCGCCTGTACGTGAGTTATTTATGTGCCTGTCTGTCTCCCCGCAAGTGCAAAGACCATGTCTGATCGTCTCTGAAATCCCTGCACCATCCGTCCTCATGCAGCCCTCTGGTCCACGAGCCAGCCTGCCCTGAGACTCAAAAGAACAGTGATCCGCTCACAACATCCTCGGGAAGCTTCTTTCACAGAATGCCGTGACACAGACTATCTCCATTAATGAATCCAATTTATTAACTTAGTGTATTTGCTGAATTGGACCACACTAAATAAAAGGAAAAACAGAACACCACCCATCCCCAAATATCTTCCCTATTAACCTGCCAGCTACCTGAAATTCCATTGAACAGTACACCAAAGGAGATTAACGACTGCTGAGGGTCAACCTTGTAAGCCACTATCAGCCATTAAAACTTTAGCAAGAAGAAGCATCTCAGGTTATCCATGGGACAGCAGGAGTCAAGAGACCTGGGCGTTGTCAGGGACATTTTGAAGGGAATGAGAAGAGAAGAGGAAGGGTAGGAGCTGCTCCTAGAAACAGGCCCCAGGATGTGAGGGTGGGGTGACACCTCCAGGAGCATGCAACCCATCACCAAAAGAAAGAAGGGTCCGGCTCTTTACAGGTTACACCTTTTTTGAGGCTGAACACTGGGGTAGGTCAGGCAGATCCTGAAACTTGAACCTGGAAAACATTATGCTAAATGAAAGAAGCCAGACACATAGGACCACATACTGTATGATTCCACTTATATGAAATATCCAGAACAGGCAAATCCATAGAGACAGAAAGTAGATTACTGGTTGCTTAAGGCTGGGCGAGGGGGTAAGGAAGTGAGGAAGGAGAAACTGCTAAATGTTGTGGGGTTTCTTTTGAGGGTGATGAAAATGTTCTAAAGTTGATTATGGTGATGGTTGCACAACTCTGTAAATATACTAAACACCACTGAATTTTACACTTTCAATGGGTGAGTTGTATGGTGTGTGAATTCCATTTCAATAAAGCTGTTATAAAAAATAAATAAGTATCCATGAGTGCATACTGATATAAACAGATGACTGAACAAACAAATAAATGGGAGGAAAGAGATAAATATCCCATGCAGAAGAATTCCAAATAATATATGTAAATGCTCTACCCTCATGGAAGTGGGTCACAGCTCCACTCTGCTGAAGCGTGGGCTCCACATAGTAACTCCCTTACAAAGAGTAACTATGGAAAGGGGGAGACTCTGCAGAGGAGGAGCCTGGTGATCAAGGTCAACGTCAACAGTCATAAATCACGTTGACAGTACGTACCCTTGGTACGACATGATGAAAATGGCACTCTGTCCCTGTGGTCTTCCTCCCAAAAACTCATAACCCTAGTCTAACCGTGAGAAAAACATCAGGCAAATTTCAATCTCTACAAAATATGACCAGTACTCCTCAAAACTTTCAAGGTCACCAAAAATAAGGAAAGTCCAGGAAACTGTCACAGCCAAGAGGAGCCTAAGGAGGGAATGACAACTCAATGTAATGTGGTGTCCAAAGGGAACCCTAGAACAGAAAACGGACATTAGAGAAAAACTAAGGAAATCTGAATAACCTATGGACTTTAGTTAATAATAATATATCAATATTGGCTCATTATTGTAACAAATGCACCATATTAAGGTAAGATGCTAATAATAGTGGAAACTGGGTGTGGGGTATATGGGAACTCTCTGTACTATCTTTTCAATTTTTCTGTAAATCGAAAACCGTTCTAAAATATAAAATTTACTACAAAATTTTTAAAAGACTAATACCCATGATAAACAAAGAGCTCTTACAGATCAATATGAAAAAATTTGCAATGAGCAAACCAACAGGGGAAAAATGAGCAAAGGAAATGAATGAGTAGTTTACAAAAGTAGAAACACAACCAATAAACAAGAAAAAATGCAACTTTTCTTTAAATAAAGAAATGAAAATTAAAGCAACAATGAGAGACCATTTTTCATGAGATTGGCCAAGGTTTAAAAGTGTGTTAATTCCCAGGGTGAGCAAAGTTGTGGGCAAAGTGGCATCTCACACAACCCTAGAGAGAATATAAAATGGTGCGATTTCGTTGGAGGTCAGGTTGGCAATATCTTTTACAATGTGCACGTGCTTTTACTCGGCAATTTCACTTTGAAGAATGTATCCAACCGCTATCTTTGCACATGTTTTCATGGAATAGATCCAAAGATGTTCATTGCAGCAATGTTTGTAACATCAAAATATTCAAAATACACTAGAAGGTCATCAATAGAGGCTAGGTGAAGAAATTATGGTCCAACTTACAATGAAATACACTTCAGCCAGTAAAAAGAACATTACCAGAGGGGCTGGCCCTGTGGCCTAGTGGTTACGTTTGGCACACTCTGCTGCAGCAGCCTGGGTTTGGTTCCCAGGCACGGACGCACACCACTTGTCGGCAACCATGCTGTGGTGGTATCCACATACAAAATAGAGGAAGATTGGCACGGGTGTCAGGTCAGTAACAATCTTCCTCAAGCCAAAAAAAAGAGGAAGATTGGCAACAGATGTTGGCTCAGGGCCAGTCTTCCTCAGCAAAAAAAAAAAAAAAAAAATTGCCAGAGCACTCTGCTCCACTTTTCAGCTACTCACACAGCCTTGGCCTCTAGCCTTTGTCAGCTCCCCCTCCCAGACTCTCAGGCGCCCCCATCAGAAACTGAGCAGGGCCCAGCACAGGCCCTCAGATGTAATAGGAATGCTGAAAAACCCATACATATTTAATAACTTGAGCGGATGAACCCAATCAAATTCTAATTTAATTTTTGGTAGTTTAAGGAGAATTTGGAGAAGGAGTCCAAAGGAAGAGAGCTATTCTGAAAGGATAACTGGACACGAGTTGTGGTTTTTTTTAACATCATCCATCATTATACTATCATACAGAGTATTTTCACTGCCCTAAAAATGCTCTGTGCTCTGCCTACTCATCTCCCACACACGCACACATTCACACACACACACACACAAAACCCCTGGCAGCCACTGACCTTTTTACTGTCTCCCTAGTTTTGCCTTTGCCAGAACGTTATATAGTTGGAATCACACAGAATATAGCTTTTTCAGATTAGCTTCTTTCACTTAGTAAATATGCATTTAAGTTTCCTTCATGTCTTTTCACAGCTTTATAGCTCATTTCTTTTTGCTGCTGAATGATATTCCATTGTCTGGATGTGCCTCAGTTTATTCATCCATTGACCTACCAAAGGATGCTTGATTGCTTCCAAGTGTTGGCAATTATGAACAAAGATGCTATAAACATCCATGTGCAGGTTTTCGCGTGGACAGAAAGGTTCTCAGCTCCTTTGGGTAAATACTAAGGAGCGTGACTGCTGGATTGTATGGTAAGAGTAGGCTTAGTTTTGTAAGGAACCCACAAACTGTCTTCCAAAGAGACGGTACCATTTTGCATTCCCACCAGCAATGCGTGAGAGTTCCTGTTGCTCCACATTCTCGCCAGCATTTGATGTCATCAGTGTTCAGAATCTGGCCATTCTGGTCTGCAGTGCTATCTCCTTCTTGTTTTAAACCACTACTTTTTTAAAAAGAATACATTTCAATGGATTATTGATACAGTTTTTAAAAGATACCAATTCGGGGCTGGCCCGGTGGCACAGCAGTTAAGTTTGCACATTCCCCTTTGGCGGCCTGGGGTTCGCCAGTTCAGATCCCAGGTATGGACATGGCACCGCTTGCCAAGCCATGCTATGGCAGGTGTCCCACATATAAAGTAGAGGAAGATGGGCATGGATGTTAGCTTAGGGCCAGATTTCTTCAGCAAAAAGAGGAGAATTGGCAGCAGATGTTAGCTCAGGGCTAATCTTCCTCAAAAAAAAAAAAAATGAAAGATCCCAATTCTCCCGCAAGTCCAAACATGGCAATTTACCACAGTTAGACCTTAAACAACGGTTCTGCCTTGGGTTTTCAATTTTTCATTCTTTCTTTCTTCTTCTTCTTCTTTTTTTTTTTTGCCAAGGAAGATTTGCCCTGAGCTAACATCTTTTGCCAATCTTCCTTTTTTGCTGAGGAAGATTTATCCTGGAGCTAACATCCATGCCAATCTTCCTCTATTTTGTATATGGGTCACTGCCACAGCATGGCTGCCTACAAGTGGTGTAGGTCCATGCCTGGGAACCCAACCCAGGCCATTGAAGAAGAGCATGACAAACTTAACCACTAGGCCAATGGGCAGGCCAGGTTTTCACTTTTAAAAGGCATTTGAAGCATTTTATTTTATGAGAGAACCATGACAGTCTTGCCCCATATTCTGTGACTATTTAGGTGTTCCTATGCTCTTATGTACCATGAACATATTAAAAGGTTAGCCAATCTGAATAGATGAAAAACTTATTATCAAGGAGCTTAACAGCTCTGCAGACGTACACATTTCCTGTGGAACTGGTAGACCTATACCAATAGCTTAGGGTACAAATCTGGTCATAACTCTTTTTTTCTTTTTCTTTTTTTTTAAGATTGGCACCTGAACTAACATCTGTTCCCAATCTTTTTTTAAACTTTCTTCTTCTCACCAAAGTCCCCCAGTACATAGTTGCATTTTCTAGTTGTAGGTCCTTCTGGCTCTGCTATGTGGGACACCACCTCAGCATGGCTTGATGAGCGTTGCCGGGTCCATGCCCAGGATCCGAATCTGCAAAACCCTGGGCCGCCAATGCGGAGCACGCGAACTTAACCGCTTGGCCACAGGTCCAGCCTCCATAACTCTTGTTTTCTAGTTGATTGCTTGAATCCTCCATCTCTCTCAAACCATATTATTATAAATTTGACATCTTGTTTTTGAATTTTCAAAAAACCCCAGAGCCTTGCTTAGTCCTGCTTCTGAAATACCAGATGCAGACAAAACTGGATAAACAGCCCTCTATGGCTCTTGCCTCTCTGCACCACAAGGTGGCACTGTTGAACAGCAGTCCTGCACAGCCCGGTGGACACAACCGCTGTGGGAAGGTCCTTGCTCTTCTGTATCTGCTGTGGCTGCAGTGGTGTCCCACACTTGGTCTCCAAAGTTCACTCCTCTGGTTCATGTTCAGACGTTATTCCCCCAAATCAGATGTGAGTAGCATCCACCATCTCTCACGTGTTGAACCTGAAGCAATCACCAGCTAGACTCCCAGGCTTTTCTTGGTAGGCATTACAGACTGAATGTGTGTGTGCCACCGCCCACCCCCAAGTTCATACTGACCCCTGGTATTACTATATTTGGAGATAGGGCCTTTGTGGAAGTAACTAAGGGTAAGTAGGGACCTGAGCCGATAGGATTAATGTCCTCATAAGAAGCAACACCAGAGAGCTCGTGTGCTCTCTCTTTGTCACATGAGGACACAGTGAGAAGGGGGCCATCTGCAAGCCAGGAAGAGGGCCCTCACCAAACCCTGACCACGCTGGCACCCTGATCTTGAACTTCCAGCCTCCAGAACTGTGAGAAAATAAATTTCTGTTGTTTAAGCCACCTAGCCTATGGTATTTTTTTTATAACAATACTTCTTGCATTTAGCAAATTAACATTTAACCTGTTATGTGAAAACGCTGTTATCCAGCTTCTGGTTCGCCTTTTAACTTCATTGTGGATTTGCGTGAGCTCTCTTTGTTGCCCAATGACTTGCCATTCACCACCCTCTCTCCCACTCAAAGTTCTGTGGTTTGGGCGGAGTTAACCCCAGCCCCAGCTCCATGGGTGGGCACATGACAGCCTGGCCAACCACAGTGATTGTGACCCATGTGACCCAAGTCAGGCCAATGAGATGACATCCTGAGACTTTGGCTAGAACCACTGAAAAAGGGGAGCACTCTGTCCGTGAGGGTTTCTAACTTGGAGCGCTGCCTGCAGCTGCTGGTAGCCACCTTGCCTCCACAAGGGAATGAGAGCAGAACAGAGGAAAGCAGAGAGACAAAGAGAATAGAGCATTATTTGGTGACATTATTTGAGCACCTGAATGCAGTTGTGCCTGAAACATGGAGAGTTCCTGGAGTTTTCAGTTCTGGGAACCAATGCATTCCCTTTTTCTCCTAAGCCAGTTTGAGTGAAGCAAACTGACTCCATCTGAACTCCTGTAACCAGGAACCAAGGCTGACCATATTGGGAGCATGCCATGGGATTCAGACGGTGTCTGGCCTGAACAGCCCTCCCTGCCAGGGTGCCTGACCAGTCAAGTCACATCTTCAGGACCTTCTCAAAGGCATGGGCTTTTACCCGGGGGTGAAAGGTGACCCAAAACCTAATTAGGGCACTAACAATGATTCATGCATCCTCAGGTCCAGCCCAAGATCCAACCCAGCCAGGCAGTGCCAGGGCAGAAAGAGAGTCAGGGCAGGAATTCAAGTTCTGCCCCTTTAAGACTCTTCCTGTGCCCTCCTCCGTGAAATGAGGGAAGAAATTAAACTAGGCAAACTGATGTGAGAGGTCCTGGGGTTGTAGCTCCTTTCCAGCAAGAGGGCACAAACTGCCAGCTTCCCACCAGCTCTTCAAACAGATCAACTCTACTTTCATCTGATTTATGTATTGGGGTTTCATTTGAAAAGTGGTTCCACCGCTAAATAATAATTTTGATTATTTGGACTTCAATTCTTGGAATCGTCCCAGGGCGGGGGCGGGCTGAGCAGGCTGGAAACCCAATGACCCCTCCTGCTCTGACATGCTGGGTTTTTCTGACAATGTGAACTTGGATGTGTGGCCAGCCTGGGTGGGATGATCCAGAAAATAAGAAGCAAAACAAAGGAGCAGTTAAGTCCCCGGGCGAGACCTCAGTTCAAACCCTGACTCTGCCATTTGCTTGCTGGGTGACCTGGACTAACCACTTTCCTTCTCTGAGCCTCAGTTTCCTCCGCTGTAAAATGAGGGTGCTAATATCTTCCTCTGAGTATCACTGTGAAGAATAAGTGAGTCAATGCTGGGATCTTGAATATGGTGGAGCCAGTAGGAAGTGCTCAGGAAGCCCAGGTTGCTGTTAGTGATGATAATATTATTGTTATTTGTATTCAGGCTACAGAAGGTACCTGGTGAGATGGTACCTCAAGAGATGCCTCCTGGCCCTGGTATGGGAGGGATGATGTGGGATGGGGAGGGGTGCAGCCAAACATTCTCCTTTGATTCTTGGAGTCCTCTCAGGGTGCCAGCGGGCTGAGCAGGCTGCCCTGCATTCTAAATCCCGCCAAGCAGAGGTCAGGCCCCTGGCTGAAGCAGCCCTCAACATTCGGACACTGGGGACATGGGCCCAACCCAGGTGACTCGGCTGCGATGCGTCTCAAACCCTCTCAGCCTGCAGTCCCGTAACCTGACACCGGCAAGCTCTGATTTCCCAGCCTGGGCGGTTCTGTGGGTAGGGGCAACCACCCATCTACACAGGGACCTCTTCCCTCACCTCCTAGGTCCCCTTCTCTAAGCTCCCAGCCCCAAAGTGCCCACCCACAGGGGTCTCTGTGTAGGTGGACTGGGGCATCTCCCTCAACAGGGGAGCTGAGGGCTGTGGGTTGTGCCCTCTCGGGGCCCAAGTCCATGGCCCTGCCCGGAGCAGAAGGAATGGAGGTAGACAGAGGACCCCCATGGCACAAAAAGGAAAGCTGAAGGGGACGGGGGTGCAGGAAAGGAGGGAAACTCAGCCGATGACCCTGAGCCTGTGGAAAGAGGACTGGGGTCGCTCCAAAGCCTGACGTCAGGGACAGGGTTCCGCGTCCCAGCGCGGATCTCTCTGGAGAGCCGCAAGGACCGGGCGCGGGGACGCGGGATGGCTATGCCCAGGTAGCCCAGCGCCTCTCTCTGAACCTGGCCCCGCAACCTCAGACCGAGAAGAAACTTTGGGCCAGCGCCCCCGCTCCTTCCCGCGCCCAGCCCGGCCTCGGGGCGCAGCGCGCGCGGCTTCGCGCCCGCACCAGGCCCCGCGCCCCCCGGCGCCCACTCACCAGCGCACCAGCTGCCAGCGCTTCTCCCCCGGCGCCCGGCGGCTCGCCATGCCTCGCCCGGCTGGCCGCCCACTCCCTGCCGCCGCGGGGCGCCCGGCGGAGGCGGCTCCGGCTGCCGCAGGGCCGGTGCCGAGGGCGCGCTCGCCGTGGCCGTGTGCGGCGCGGGGCCCGGCGGGAGGGGCGGGCACGAGGCGACTCGGGCCGGAGCCCAGGCGGTGCGGACAGCGCCGCGCTCAGCCCCCGAGGGCGGCCGCCGGCCCCGCCCCTGGAGCGGGCGAGGGCTTGGTCACTGCGCTCCTCCGCCTCTGCCGGGGAGACCACAGCCTCTCCCCTCGCTGCCTTCTCCCGGCCTGCCTGCAGAGCGGCGCGGAAGAGCCAGGGTTCTTGGGAGCACTGGGCGAGGAGCCGGGTTCTCCAAGTTCTACTGCGAGGGAAACCTGACGTGCCGAGGGACTGGAGGCGACCCACTTAATCCGTCTGTGCCTCACTCCCTTTTGACACCTGTTCTACCCACCCAGTAAGTTATGCATTAAAAAATTAAACCACTCCAAACGCCTAAAATAAAAACTGATGTCCCCTACACATTATTAAAATATTTTAAGGTGACAGTAATTAAAACAGTATAGCATTGGCCCAGCACACCGCCCAACCCTAGGACCAGCTCCGCCCAGGCCTTCAACCTACTTCACTCCGGAATCTGTTCATTCCTGGAGCTGAGCAGAGACCAGGCTGGCCCACAGCGTCACGGGAGTGTGTCTCTCAAGCCTGGTGTGAAGGAGCTGAGTCTTAGAAACGGTTATAAACATAGAGATTGCCTGCCCATTGCACAGTGCCTTCTCAATTCACCTGCCTCCCACATCCTTAGCAGGAGAGAAACTTATGCGAAGAGGAGAAAACCTGGCCCCAGTGTGGAGATCCTGGGAGCTTACTTTCTTCTTAGGAGCTGTAGGCCATTCCCAGGAGCACTGGAACAGTTTCCAGGGAAATCCAAATGCTACTGACACTTGTCATTATATCCATAGGTGTTCAAAAAAATCAAGATTATGTAAATCCTAAGAATCCTCACCTGTGCTTTTTCACTGTCTCAACTAAAGAAGCGACAGGAAGCAAAAGGAGATGAAGAATGTAACCAACACAGAGGCGTCATGTGAAAGGAAACAAGGAAGGAGCTACAGACAAGGAGGGTTGGCAGCTTGCCTTTGACCTTTAAGTGTTTAGCATGAGGCTAGCAATTGCCTTTGAGCATACTTTCTTTAAGCTTCCGTGACATAATTAACACAGAGACCAAGAAAATAGAATAGAAGGTCCAGAAACATCCCCAAAGGGGTGTGTGTGTGTGTGTGTGTGTGTGTGTGTGGTGTGTATATTTCAGATTAATAGGGGAAATGGTGATGGTACAATTAGTTAACCATTTATGGGGAAAAAGCAAGGTCTCTATTTCACATCACAAAATATATTTCATAAGAATTATAAATATGGGTATAAATATATGGAAACAACTAGAAAAAATATATAGGCAGGTTTTGTCATTATATTAAAGTGGGGATGGATTTTTTAAGCTTGACATCAATGGCAGAAGCCATAAAGGAAGAGATTAATGGATTTGATTAAAATAAAAATATTTAACTTTAGCATATCACAAAAACACAAAGCAAAATAAAAGGCAAATGTCAAACTGGTTTAAAAGATGTATGCCTGTATTTGTACATCCATGTTCATGGCAGCGTCGTTCACAACAGCTGAGGGGTGGAAGCAATCTGTGTCCATGGAAGGATGAATAGTAGACACATTGTGGTCTATACGTACAGTGGAATAATATTCAGCCTTAGAAAGGAAGGAAGTTCTGACACATGGTACAAATGAATGAACCTTGAGGACATTATGGTACATGAAATAAGCCAGACACAAAAGGGTAAATACTATATGATTCCACTTACATGAGGTACCTTGAGTAGTCAAATGTGTAGAGACAGATAGTAGAACGGTGGTTGCCAGTACCTGAAGGTGGAGCAGGGAGGAGGGGAGAAAATGAGGAGTTATCGTTTAATGAGCAGAGTTTTAGTCTGCATGATGAAAAGAATAGAAAGAACTGTGGAGATGGATAGTGGTGATGGCTGCACAACAACGTGAATGCACTTCTGCCACTGAACTGGACACTTAAAAATTGTTAGGATAGTAAATTTTATGTTATGTGTATTTTACTATAAAAACTTAAATATGAAAGTTTTTATTATAAAGGAATAAGAGATGATAAACACTTCAATAGAGAAATGAGTGGACATAAACAAACAATTCACAAAAAATATATAAATGGCTAATGGACACATTTTAAAAATTCAATCCTACTAGAAGTTAAGTAGTTGAAAATTTAAATGCAATACCATTTTTTTTACTTGTCAAATTTGGAACAGTTGGCTATCGTTGTTTTTAATTATAATTAAAACACCACCCAGGGTTTCTATGAAGAAAAGAAGCGGACACTCCTAATCATGACTGAGGTTGCAATAGAAATTGGTCCAAGCGTTGTGAGTGGCAATCTGACAAGAGGATCAAAAGCCGTCAAATGTGCGTGTCTCTTGACTGAATAATTTCTCTCCTTGGAATTCATCCTGAGGAGAGCATTAGCAATGCAGAAAAAGGTCTCTGTAGCAGAATGTCCATTGCAGCATCGTTTACAATACAGTAAAACTGGAAACAACACAAAAGTCTAACAGGAGATTAGTTACGTGAAGAAGCCTGTTCATATGATAGGATATTAAATAGCTACTAAGAAAGATTTTTATTGATATGAAAAAATCAAGATATATTTTGTCATATAGCACGGTGACCATAGTTTATAACACTGTTTTGCATATGTGAAAGTTGCTGCGAGAGTAGATCTTAAAAGTTCTCATCACAAGAAAAAAAAATTCTAACTATGTTTGGTGACGAATGTTAACTAGACATATTGTGGTGATCATTTCACAATATATACAAATATTGAATCATTATGTTGTACATTTGAAACTAATATAATGTTATACATTAATTATATCTCAGGGGCCAGCCCCATGGCCGAGTGGTTAAGTTCACACGCTCCACTTCAGTGGCCCAGGGTTTTGCCAGGTTCAGATCCTGGGCATGGACATGGCACCAATCATCAGGCCACGGTGAGGTGGTGTCCCACATGCCGCAACCAGAAGGACCCACAGCCAAAATATACAACTATATACTGGGGGAATTTGGGGAGAAAAACCAGGAAAAAAAAAAGATTGGCAACAGTTGTTAGCTCAGGGGCCAATCTTAAAAAAATAATAATAATAATTATATTCTCAATTGAAAAAATATATCTTTTGAAATTTAAAAAATCTTACCAAATAGAACTAGTATATTAATATATTTGTAGTATTATTATTAATTTATATTCATATATTATGTATTTATAATATATATTATATTAATATATTATATAATACAGTGAATTAATTTATATATTGATATAAATATATAAATTAATATAAATATATGTAGTGTATTTGTAGAAAAATCTAGAAGAACTACAGGAACATATAAAAAAGTGATTTATCTCTGAGTGGGTAAAGTTATGGTGATTTTTATTTTATTCTTTTTCTTAACCATATATTCTATTTTTTCTAAATAAACATGTGCAATAACAAACTACAATAAAAGTCACTTCTCAAATGATTAAGCTACCAGGATGTTCATCACATGACCACATATAACATAAAAAAGTAGAAACAATCTAATTATCAAACAATAACAAAAGGGAAAGATACAATATACTGTAGTTTATACATGCAGTGGGGCAACACTCTGCAGCAGGAGAAAAACATTCATGCTATATTGCTGGGTTAAAAAGCAGACTACAAAATACGATGTTAAAATTATGTATAAGGTTTATATATGCAAGGAAAAAAGATGTTTTAAAGAATGCCAAATGTTAGGAGTCATCATGACAGGGAGGTATAAATGGGCAATTTTGTTTCATATGTTTGCTTATCTAGAATTCCTAATTTTTCTACAATTAATGATAAAAAAATTTTTTAATACATAGGCATTGATTAGCAAACTAAAATGTTTAATGATTTTTAGGAGATCTCCAAAATACAAGTGAAAAAAGCACAATGCAGAACAGGTTGTGACGCTGTATGATCCTGTTGGTGTCTTAAAAATAAAAAACCGTGTGTGTGTGTGTGCACAGAATTTGTTAATGGCGGAAAACTTTGGGCAGAGAAGTTGAGGATGGAAGATGAGAAGGTTTTCACTTTTTTTAGCATCAGCATGTCCAATTTTTTAAGGCATTTTTAGGAATTGTCTAGATAACATAACTAATTTTCTAGTGCCTTGTTGGTGAGATTATGGACTCTGTTTTCTTCTTTAGGAAAATCTTAAATCATCTTAAAATAATAATGTATTTCAAACGAATAAAAGACAAAAACCAACCACAAATAGCCAATTATCTTTAAGAGGTCATTTCCCAGCCTTTCTGAAGTGTGATTCTAATACTTCTCCAATAAAACGTAATGTTAAAAAGAGCTGGCTGTAGTGAGTGGCACATTTAGGGCAAAATGTGGAGCATTACGTGTGACAAAGCTAAAATAAAGTTAGGGGAAAAAGGGGCCACAGTTATACCCAGATCACCAAAGCTATAAGGAGCTAGTTGCCCAAGATCATGGAAAGTGGTCTGAAATGAAAGGATTTCAGGCACAGGTGGTGAAACCCCTCAGGGTCCCTTTCGTGATGCCTGCCAGGTGAGCTCTCTGCCACAGATGGAGGAAGACGTGGGCAGGGTTGAGGCAGAGGGAGTGTGTCTGAGACCACACACACACACACACACACACACATACACAGAGCTCATTCCTGTTGCCATGTCAGTGGTTTAGGAATGATCAGAGACTCCGAAAGTCAGAGCTGACATTTGAGGGATCATTTTCTCCAGATCAGGCATTTCACCACTAAGGAGAATGCAGCCCTGCCCCTGTTTGATCTCGCCTTCAGAAGGTAAGCTGGCTAAGAGGCTTATCCTCAGAAACCTCTGGCTGGCTCTCCAGCCCAGAGCTCCCCATACACAATCCCTCTAGCTGTAGAATCCCAAGGAACCCAGAGAGGGTGGTCTTTCAGGACCCCTAGCTGAATTGAGGAGGCCAAGACAGCACAGCCAGAGTCTTTGAAGAACAGAGGCTACCTCTATCGTACTGTCACCTGCCTCCTTGTTGCATGGAGAGGGGGTCGTGGTGCCTACTGATGCTGGAGCACTCAGTGGGCAGCAACCTAGGAGGGAACAACAGCCCAAGCTGGTGAGGAAGGTCATGGCACATATCTCATCCCTCCAGAAACTTTCCCTGCCTTTCTCCACTCTGCTTGCACCCTGGGAAGTCAACCTGTGCAGGCAATGTCAATGGACTCCCTTAACGTCTGGCTTCTGATTGGGATTGGCTGGAGGAGGTACCAGCAGAGCACTGGGAGGCAGGAGGAAAGTGAGGTTGTGGTATTTATTCCTCCCCTCCCTCCCTCTGTGTCACTGTGCTCAGTTCCTTCCCTTTAAGGAAAGCCACAGCTCCTGCCAGGCAGCCTTCTCCCCTATCTATCCTTTCTTTTTTTTTTAAACAACCTTAACTTTATTGTATTTTAGTGTTTTGCTGGGGGGGTTTTTTGAGAAAGATTAGCCCTGAGCTAACAGCTACCACCAATCCTCCTCTTTTTGCTGAGGAAGCCTGGCCCTGAGCTAACATCTGTGCCCATCTTTCTCTACTTTATATGTGGGATGCCTGCCACAGCATGGCTTGCCAAGTGGTGTCATGTCTGCACCCGGGATCCGAACCAGGGGACCCCAGGCCCCTGAAGTGGAACATGTGCACTTAACCGCTGCGCCACCCAGCAGGCCCCCTATCTATCCTTTCTGAGTTCTCATAACTGCCTTCTTCTCTTGTCCCTCCAAGCCCAGGGATGGTAACAGCTCTGCCTATCCCTTGTCCTTAAACTCCGCCCACAGCTTTGTAAATAGTTCCTTAACTCTTTTCAAATGATCCATTTTAAATGTACAGTGTGTTCCCTGCCAGGATGCTGACTGATACAGAGTTGTTACCCAAACAGAACTCAGAAAGTTGTATTCCAAGCTGTCACGAAGAGATAGAGAGAAGCTCTAGGCCTTGTCTGACCCCCACACCTCACTCTCCTAGCTGGCATTCAAGGCTCTTACCTTCCCCTAAAGCTCATGGCCACTATGGGTGCCTTCTGCCACAGCTGGATTCATCTCCTCGCTGAGAGGCCTGAGGAAGCTCGCCTCTGGCCTTGACTGGGCTGGGGTTTCAATCCTGGTTCTGCTGCTTACAAGCTGGATGGTGTTAAATTGCCAATAGGATTTCTTGGAAGTTTCAGTGCCATTACACTGGTAAAGTGCTCAGCTCAAAATAATGGTTACTTCTGAGGCAAGATGTACACTTTTTGTACACTTTAGTTTGATACACAAAGGTTTTTTTTTACACACAGTCTTTTGACTTTGTTACAAGTTTAATTTTGAAAATAGAAAAAAGATACTTTAACAGTATTTAGTATATTGCCTAGCACACAGAAAATGCCTAATAACTGTTAGTTATTATTGTGATCAACATCATCATCTCCAATGTCATCATCTCCATATTTCATAATATGTCTCTGCATCTCCCCACAACTTCAGGTAGAGTACCATGCAGTCGGCTTTGCTAAATATTACTCTGTGTGTTGAGTGACTGTTCGCCTCCTCCAAGGAAGTGCCCCTCAGTCCCCTGGTCCCCAAATCCAGGTCCTAGCTCTGCTTTCACAGGGCAATCTCTCAGCTCTGCTGGCTCTGCCACTCTCAGCTGCTCCCTGGGTGCTCTGTACACATCTTTTGTTGCTTCACCTGTGGCTGTTTTCCCAGCCAAAGATGTTGCAATTGTCCTGAGGACAGCCTTAGAGGCCAGGCCTTTTATGCCCAGCTGGGAGCCCGACCCAGTGGAGGACTCTGCAAGAAGCACTTCTTGTTGCAAGGTTGGGGCCCCCCCTGAACAGGCGGGGCCACCCCTCAGACAGACATCCAGGACTGTTTGCTTTAGCTGATGAAAAGCCACTGTCCCGGGATCCATCTTGTTATAGATCAAGGAGAAAAACATTTGGGGTTTGTTCATAACCATCCTATCCGCCTGCACTTTACACAACCCTTTCAGTCTCATCTCAGGACACCCTCACAATGATGCTGTTGGCAGAGTAGATATTCCCATTTTGCTGAGGAGGAACTGGAGCTCAGAGAGGTTAAGACTTGCCCAGAGGCCAGCATAGTGGTTAAGTTCGCACACTCCACTTTGGCTGCCCAGGGTTCTTGGGTTCTGATCCTGGGTGCGGACCTACACACTGCTCGTCAGCCATGCTGTGGCAGTGTCCCACATACAAAATAGACAAAGGTTGACACAGATGTTAGCTCAGTGAAAATCTTCCTCAGGCAAAAAGAGGAAGATTGGCAACAGGTGTTAGCTCAGGGTCAATCTTCCTCACACACACACAAAAAAAGCCTTGCCCAGAATTACCCAACTAGTAAGTGACAGAGCTGCCATCAGAACCCAGGTTTTCAGGCTCCTTCATACCATACGTCTTCCAGGGATACAAAACAAAACTTTCATCCTTCTTACCGATATATGGACTTTAGACCAGTCCAGTCTTTATCCATTGACACCCAAGTCCAGTTAAGGCTTAAAAGTTGACTGATGAACAGGATCCATGGACAGAAGGCAGGGAGTCCTTGAGGTCAGTGAGCCACAGGGACCCTCCCCCAGGCCCTCACGCCAGGGTCTCCCAGCCCTGGAGACAAAGTAGAGGACTTCACTGGACTTCACTGGCCCCGGAGGGCAGGGCAGTGAGTATTTGGCTGGTAATGGAGTGCAAAAAGCTATACCAGCCCTTTAGTCTGAATCCCCTCAGCTCCTTTCTCTGGTCCCTGAAGGCAGGGATGGAAATGACTTATCCAGAGCTCTGAGCCACCTGCCACTCAGACAATGCCACCTGGTCCCCTGCCATCCTGAGCATGAATGCCTAATGAGCACTCGGCACTGTTTTAACCACTTTACATGTGTTAACTCATTTAATCTTCACAACAACCCAAAGATCTTATGAGCTGCGGGGACCATCCTTGTCCCATTTTACAGATAAGAACATCGCGGCCCAAAGAGGAGGAAGGTATTGGTAGAGCTGAAACTAGAAGCCAAGCAGCCCCGCTCCAGAAGCCTCTCATGTGCAGTGAAAACGGATCAACATCAACGTTCTGGACTTTAGACTTTATAAAGGATCTTCTCTTGGCTCTTGGGACCGCCACATAGAGGGAAGGAGGGTGTCATCAACTGGAACCCAGAAAGGTGATGTGACTCACCCAAGGTCACACAGATAGTGAGAGGTCTGGGGCGGCTTTGCTACCAACTAGGCACAGAGTAGGCTTCCTGACCGCCGGTCAGCTCGCCCCCCACCCCAACCCTTCCCTGGGCCACCGAGGGCACTGTCTGTTGTTCCCACAGCAGCGGGTGGGCGGAGGGGCGGAGCGCAGCGCGGCCCGCCGGCCTGGGCGCTGTCCGCGGTGCTGATCCGCCCGCCGTGCCCTTGCTCGCCTAGTGGCAGGCGGGTGCCCCGGGTTTCCCTTCCAGCTCCCAGCCGAGGCCGCCTCCGAGAGTCCGGCGGCCCGCCGGGGTCCTTAGGCCCGACTCTCGGGACTTCCGGGGTTCCCCCTCCCCCGACAGCGCACCGCCAGCCTCCCCTCCCCCCGCCCCGCCCACGGCCCCTCCCCGCCAGTCCCAGGTCCCTCCCCTCCCCCCTTATCTCTCCCGCCCCCCCGCTCCCCCCTACGGCTCGTTCGCCAGTTCCGGTCACGTTGCTGGGTGTTTACGCCTGGAGCCCGCCCCGGACCCCCCCTCGGCGCCCCGGAGCCCCCCGGAGCCCCGGCCCGAACGCCCCGCAGCCTCGCAGCAGCTGATGGCGCCGCAGCCGGGGCGGGCGCTGCGGAACCCCGGGCGCAGCTAGCGCGGGGAGGAAGAGCGCCTCCCCCCACCCGGCCAAGCCCGGACCCAGGGCTGTGCTGGCCCGTCGCTCCCTCAGGTCCCAAAGGTGAGGAGGCCGGTGGGCGTGGGGGGTGGGCGCCGGGGTTCCCCCGGGAAGGCTGGCGCGGGGCTGGGCACCGCAGCGCGCGGGAGGCGGAGAGGACCCGCGAGCTGCTGGCAGAAGTTGTCCTCTGCCGCCCAGACTCGGGCCCTTCCTGGCCCTGGTGGAGAGTCCAGAGCTGCCCGAGGTCAAGTCCTCGCTACCTCCTGCCTCCTGCCACCTCCCACCACACATCTTTCTTTCTGCCTGCCTTTCCCTGTCCTCCTTAGTACCTCTCTTCCCCGTCCTCCTTAGTCTCCACATCCCCCTACTGCCTTCTCTGGGAGTGATATTCCAGGCATAATCAGGGCAGAACATCAAGACTGAAGGGGACGGGAGATCCAGTTTCCCCATACATCCCACGCCCGTGTCCCTGGATCCTCAGCTTTGCTGAGGCTGGGGGTCTGGGATTTCGGGGGCGGGGGGGGGGGGGGGGGGGATGCGTGGTCTACGGGTATTGGGAGAGAATGGGCCCTGGGAGTGGAGAGAACCACAAGACCCTAAAGAACATGCCTCCACCACTGGCCAAGTGAGCCCACCTTGCAGAGAGTCCCAGACATTTGTCAAGGGCTGACTTCTAGTACCCAACTCAAATCCCCAGGAGAGCCGAGGACTTGGGGGGGAGTAATTATTTTTTAATGCATGTACTTTTCTTGCCCTGGTGATTCCCAATTAACACTGAGCTCATCTTTCCTGTTTCACCGATGTTCGTTATGTGACTATTCCATGCCAGTGATTCCCAGAAACAAAGCCCTGGCCTCAGGAAGCTTATGGCTCAGAGCAGAAGCCAGGTGCATGCACACACCTGCACACACATACACACACAGAGGACAAAGTGTGAGACGTGGTAGAATGCCTGGGAAACACAGACCCCCAACTCGGTGGGGGTCAGTGAGGGCTTCCTGGGAAAGGTGGCATCTGAGCAGGACCTTGAAGGATGGGTCAGGTTTCAGGAGGCAGAGAG
The DNA here is from genome assembly GCF_041296235.1 of Equus asinus. Lineage (NCBI taxonomy): Eukaryota > Metazoa > Chordata > Mammalia > Perissodactyla > Equidae > Equus > Equus asinus. The sequence continues at coordinate 16,118,279 of NC_091802.1, forward strand.
AGGGTGAGGGATAGTAAGCGAGGGGCTGTGCACCGGCAGGGCAAGAGTTTGTTGTGAGAGCAGCAAGAGGTAGAATCCGAAAGAGGAGGAGATCAGACTGCAAACGTGGACTGCACTTAAATTGTGAATGGCCTTAAATGCTAGGGTGAGCATCCAATGGGGTGCTCCTACTTGCCAGGCAGTGTGGTTGTGTACACTAGGCAAGCTCCTCAACCTCTGGGAGCCTCTGTTTCCTCATCTATGCAGTGGGTATACTAATAGACCCTTCAGTGAAGGGTTATTGTAAAGAGAAATGAATAAGTATATGCAAAATGCTAAGAGCAGTGCCAGCCATTTATTATTATTATCATAAGTATTACTAGCTGCATGCTGATTATTATTATAAGTATTATTACCTGTGCATCCATATCTGAGAAAGACTTCTTGAGTTCCTATTCTCCCCCCTACCGTGGGCCTCAGTCAGGTAGTGAAGAGGAATAACAACCAAGAAGAGTAATAAACCTTTCAATTCATTTATTACCATGCCTGTCCTATCTAAAATATCTGTCTGGCTATAAGAATAATAAAAATAAGTTTAACATGCTCCTTCAAACAAGAAGGCATTCTTAAAGAATTTTAACAAAATGTAGGTATTCAGTGTTCAGAACAGTGCAAAGGTATTTGTTGACTCAATAAATATTTTCAGTCCCAAAGAGAAAAGAAAAGTTAAGAATGAAGTTGAAACTGGGACAAGAGACGTAGTCTCTTTCTCCAATGATTTCACACGTACAAGCCCACCATATGAAAGACGGACAAAATTAGCAAAGCCTCAGGCTCTGCCCTTTACCTCCAACCCTTTTGGCCACATCTGAGACCCCTCTGCCGAACTCTCAGACTGTATGGAGCAGAATTTGAAAACCACTGATTGAGATGATTCAGAAGGCCTTCCGAGCCCTGAGTGCTAGATTCTGTACTTTCTATGGTTCTTCCAACTCAAAGAACTATAAGAACTGGAGAGAGGAGGGAACTACAATCTCCTACTTCCCACGTCAGTTGTAGGCAGATAGCTGGGAGGGAAAGTGAGCACCCAGGAGCTCCAAAGAGAAGCAGGAGGCGAGGTCATTTTCAGAGATCAGGAGCCCAGGCCTTTAGAGAGTCAGAATTGTGCCAGGGTCAGAGGATTCTTGAGCCTGACACTTTGTTGGGGACCTGAGCACAGAAGGCTTCTCCCACCAACTTCCCCAAGGGGAAAATTATCTGTAACTTTCAAACAGATGAGAGGCATATCAAAAGTATTCGGGATTAACTCTATAAATTGTGAACCCTGTGTTACAGGTCCTTTTTTATTCTGGATGACAATTTTTGAGAATGAACTTTTTTTTTTTTCGTGAGGAAGATTTGCCCTGAGCTAACATCCATTGCCAATCTTCCTCGTTTTTTGCTTGAGGAAGATTAGCCCTGAACTAACATCTGTGCCAATCTTCCTCTATTTTGTATATGTGATGCCTCCACAGCATGGCTGATGAGTGGAGGAGGTCCACGCCCAGGATCCAAACCCACAAACCCCAGGCCAACGAAGTGGAGCACATGGAACTTTAACCACTTGGCCACAGGGCCAGCCCCTTAAGAATGAACATTTTTTATCAAACTAGAAATTTAAAACAAAGAAGATCTAGGAGCAAAGGGAGAGGGTGGGCAGCAGAAACAATGCAGGCCCTGAGGTGGTCAGGACAGGGGTCCGAGGCAAGGGACCCTTCTCACTTCAACCTGTGAGGCTGGGCATCTCAGGCTGGATGTGGGAGAAGAAGCTAATCTTTCAGCTGCTGCCACTGACCTGGACAACGTCCTCAGGCATGAGCTTCTTCTGAAGCCGGGAGGTTCCAGGACTGCATTTCTGTGCAAAACCCTGACATTTTCCTGGCTTGGGCCTTCTGAAGTGCACGACTCCCTAGCCACACAGAGAGCTCTGTGTTGTCCCTGGTGCCCCCTTCCCCACTCCACTTTCCACCCTCCCCAAAACAAACTAAACAATAACATCTAAGAAAGAATATTTGCCAAGATCATTTGTGACCCAAATTCCTGCCCTGAGAAAAGCAGCCTGCCTACTTGGAAGCAAATACTCAAGTCCTTCTGGGAAGGCACAGAAACAGCTGGTTGGCTCAGCCTCTCCCTGTGGCCAGGGTCCAGTCTCCAGGGCTGTGTGGAAAGGGCTTTTACCCTTCAGAAACATTTGCATTGCAGTGGCTGGGAACAGACATTTTCTCTCTTCCTCGTAAGCACGGGCCCACATGCTTTCATCCTCCAGGTACGCACACAGCAGACACATAGATGCAAGAGAAGCAAGAACCACCCCCCCCACATGCATGTATGTACACATACATGCACTCCTCAAGGCACGCACACAGGCTCCGGTACACACACATAGGCACACACATCCCAGCATAGATATACAATAGCACAGACATAGCTCCCCTGACTTATGCACCAGTATGTCTTTTTGACTTCCTGCTTGACATCTACTTCTTCTTTGAGGTCTCTTGAGCATGTCAAGTCTAACCATGTCTCAGGCTTGATCTTACCTTCTCTGTAAATCTGCTTCTCCATCAGCCCTGCCCCAGCTCCAAGATTCACTCACACGTGCATTCTACACATATTTACTGAGTACCTCCTATTTGCCAGATTTTGTGCCAGGTACTAGGGAACAGAAGGGAAAAAAACAGAGCTCTTCATCATGTGTTTCCAACAATCTGGCAAGGGAAACAGACAATAAACAAAAATGTAATATATGCATCTGGTGATAAGTTTATGGAAGAAAAACAATGCAGATTAAGGGAATGGAGAGTGACAGAGGGTTCTCTTTTAAATCAGTCTATCAGAGAAGGGCCCTGAGGAGGTGACATTTGAACAGAGTCCTGAATGAAGGGAGGGAACTGGCCATGAGGGTATCTTGACGAAGGGTGTTCTGGCAGAGGGGACAGCACATACAAAGTCCCTGAGGCAAGAGTGTGGTTGGCACATTCAGGAAACAGCCTGGAGGCCAGAGTGGCTGGGGTGGAGCCAGCAGTGGGAGAGCAGTAGGAGATGAGGGCAGACAGAGCCGGGGCGATTGTCTGGGGTCTGGTAAGAAATTTGGATTTGGTTTCAGATGCGATGGGAAGCCAATGGAGGGTTTTGAGTGGGAGACGGGGAGACATGATCAGATTTGCTAAAGAAACTCTGGCTGCTGCGTGAAAAACAAGGGCAAGAGGGGAAGGGAGAAGCCAAGTAAGAGGCAGCTACAGTGGTACACCAAGGGGATGGCGGTAGCTGGGACTATGGAGACGGCAATGGAGAGAGCGAGAACTGATCGGATTTAGGACATTTTTTTGAAAGTGGAGCCAACAAGATTTGCACATGGATTGGCTGTGGAATCAAAGAGACTCCTAAGTTTTGGGCCTGAGCAACTGACAGAATAGGCAAATAGCAGTGCCGTTTTTCAAGATGGTGAACAGAGGGCAAGAGCAGGTTTGTAGGAGAGATCACAGGAGTTCAGTCCTGGCACTAGTAAGTTTGAGGGACCGATCAGACATCCAAAAGGACACATTAGGGAGTCAGTCTAGTGTGTGGGGGAGAGTTGGTTTAGGAGTCAGCATATAAACCACATTTACAGCATGGAATTGGACGAGATCACCTGAGGAGTATCAGATAGAGAAGAGGTCCAATGTGAAAGAGGTCTAATGTAAAAGATGAGGAAGTGGGGAAAGCTCCAGCAAACGTGTCTTCATACTTAAGTTGGCCAAGCCAGAGAACTGGCAGCCATCCCTCTCCCCATCATCGTGACCTAATCCAGTCCATGCCCACGTCCTGCCAATTCTACCCCCAAAATTCACCCGGAACTCCTCTCCGTCTTCACCTCCATCATCTGGTTCAGGCCTCCATCCTCTCTCACTTTGACCACTGCTGCATTCTCCCAGCTGACCTCCCCGCCCCGTCTAGTGCGCCCTTCCCACAGCAGCCAGTGATGTTTTAAAAATGCAAATCATATCATGTCTGTCTTCTGCTTAAAATCTTTTAACTTCCCAATTCACTTACTATTAATGCAAAATTCTTGACATAGTTGACGACCCTGTGTGATCCTTCTCTTGCTAACCTCACTCCCTGAGACCCTCCCCCAGTACCTTCCACTTCAGCCTTCACCAGCTGTGGCAATATCTCTGTTCCTCAAAAAGACCATGTGAAGCACTTAGCACAGGGCTTGGCACATAGTAGGCACTCAACAACTGTAAGCTACCATTATTATTCTACCTCTGGGCTTCCACAGATGCTGTTCCCTGTTTGGGATGCTCTTCCCTTTACTCTTCAGACTAACTCCTCCCCACCCCACCCCCAAGTCTGTATTAGTCTTCTATTGCTGCATGACAGATTACTACAAACTAAGTGGCTTAACACAACACAGATTTATTGTCTCACAGTTTCCAGGGATCAGGAGTCTGGCACATGTTACCTGGGTCCTCCACTCAGGGTCCCACAAGGCTGAAATCGAGGCAGGCTGCATCCTCATCTGAAGGCTCAACTGGGGAAAGACCCACCTCCAAAATGCCTTAGGTTGTTGGTAGAATAGACTTCTTGCAGTTGTAGGACTGAAGTCCCCCTTGTCTTGCCAGCTGTCAGCCAAGGGCCATTCTTAGCTACTAGGGGCTTCTCTCAGGTCCTTGCTGTGGCTTCCTCCCTAGGCTCTGTCACAGCCTGGCAGTTAACTCCTTCAATGCCAGCAGCAGACTCTCTCTCAGGCTTCATACCTCGTCCTTCAGTAAGGGCCCTTTGAACTGGCCTGCCCAGAACATTCTCCCTTTTGATTAACTGAAAGTCAGCTGATCGCAGACCTTAATTATATCTGCAGAATCCCTTCACCTTTGTCATATAACCTAATCACAGGAGTGAAATCCATCCATAGTCCCACCCACACTCAAAGGGAGGGGAAGATACAGGAGGGCATGCACACCAGGGCTGGGAATCTTGGGGACCATCTTAGAATTCTGCCTGCTTGGAGGTCTTGGCCCAAAAATCACTTCCTCCAAGAACATTTCCCTGACCCTAAATCTAAAATAGGTCCCGTGTTATATTCCTTCACATTACCCTGTAGGTTTCTTTCATGGCATTTACCACAGGTTGCAATTGTATCCTTATTTTTGTTATTATTTGTCTGTTTGATGCACTTATTTATTTGTTTGATTCTCTCCCCCTCGCTCTGTAAGCTCCATGAGAGCAGGAATTTTGTTTCATTCATCACTGTGTCGCCTGAGCCCAGCACAGGGGTTGACAATAGTAAATCATTGAATGAATGAATGAATGAATGAATGATGAACCGATGAGAAAATCAAGACAGGGATTAACCTACTCGCACAACAAAGAGAAGAGAAGGGATGCAGCATTGACTGAGCCAGGTCCTCTGGAGAGTGCTCCACACTTTTTAACCTCATTTCATCCTCACAACTATCCCAGGACTGTCCCTATTAGTAGCCTCATTTTACAGGGAGAGGATACAAGGTTCAGAAAGGCTAACCTTCTTGCCCAAAGTCACACAGCAGGTAACTGAAAGACCTAGGATTCAAATCCAGGACGGTTCTCTGTGTAAATACTGGGAACTTTCTTTGGACTCAAGACTCAGTTCAAGAATTGGGTCTGCCACCCCTTACTGACCATGTGAACTGGCTCAAGTCACTTCAGCTCTGAGTCTCAGCTTCTTTGTGAAATGGAGGTGGCAGTACCTCCTAAAGAGTGGTCGGCAGAAGTAAGATAATGTGTATAAAGTTCCCCAAACACAGCAGATGGTCAGTAAATGGAGCCAGTAATTCCCACAGGCCAAAGGGCCAGCCGCTGCTGAAATGAAAGTCCCGTTTGCTTGGATGAGGGAGGTCAGGAGTTCAAGGGGAGGGGCCCCAGAGAGAGGAAACTATGAATGTGAGGTTCTCAAGTGGACCTGCTTGATGTGACCCTACAGATGAAATTTGGATTTGCAGAGACTTCCATGGGAGCCAGACAGGAGCAGGGGACCATTTGCTGAACAGAACCATCCATCAGCTGGCCTCCTTCTCCACTGCCCAGGGAATTCTTAGGCAGGCGGAGGCAGGTCCTTGAAAGCTTAGGGAGTCCCTGGCAGAAAAGGCAGGAGCTCTGAGTCCTGGGCTCCAGAGGCCTGGGCCTCCGCTGCCCTCTGCCTCCTGTTGTTGCCCTCTGCCTATACTTTTCCAGGACGATGTTACACAGAAGACACTCACTGGGAAAGGGGTGGGGCTGGAAGAGAGCTGAAAAGCCAAACCATCGTTAGGATTCAGGGCTGCAAACCTCCCCTCCATCACAGTGTCTTAAGTTTCCACTATGGATTCACTGCTTGTATCTCCATATCACCCTCCTCTATTCCTCTTTTTAAAAGGAACTCCACCGGGGCTGGCCCGGTGGCATAGCAGTTAAGTTTGCACACTCCACTTTGGTGGCCCAGGGTTCACAGGTTCAGATCCCAGGCACACACCTACACACCACCCATCAAGCCATGCTGTGGTGGCGTCCCACATACAAAATAGAGGAAGATTGGCACAGATGTTAGCTCAGGGCCAATCTTCCTCACCAAAAAGAAAGAAAGAAAGAAAAAGAAGAGAACTTCACCACTGCCTTTAGCCCACAGAGTCAGTGTTAGTAAAACATTCATCAGATCATCCTCCTCTGTGACCTGGAAGAACCCAGAGCCCTGGGTTGAGGTTAAGTCAGAGAAATGGAGTTGAACTGGGGGAGGGATGTGCTCTAACCATCATGCTGCCCTGCCAGTTGACGGTCGCCCTTGACGTGGGATGCTTGCGGGATGGCAGAGCTGGAAGAAACTTCAGGATTCATCCACTCCACAACTCCCTTACCTTACCCATGAGAAAACTGAGAGCCCAGAGAGGGAGAAGGCTTGCCCAAAGTCACACAGCTGGTTAAGAAGCCAACTAGAACCCAAGTCTCTGTCTGTCTTTACTGACTTTGCTGCTCCATTTGTTTTCCTCTCTGAGAAGTAGAAGAGGCTAAAGTTACATGGGGGCAGGAGAGTGAAGCCGTTTCCCTCAGGGCCCCTGGTTCTTCATCTGTTAAATGGGAATAATTATGCTTCTCTACCAACACACCCACTTGTTCATGAAGCTCTGGTGAGTAAATACAGGGGAAATGACTGTAGTGGCAGAAACGTCTACCTGGTGGCAACAGGACCCCAGATTGGAGGAGACTGCCTGGGATCCGAGGTTGGGCAGGGCAGATGGACCTAGAAGATGTTGGTTCACCTTGTCATCCTCCCCAGGTGGGGCCCAGGCCTGGGTTGCCATGGATACCGTGTCCCTGGAGCATCAGATCCAGAGCGTGCAACGCCACATCAGCTTCCTGAAAAAAGAGCAGATGGCCCTGCTGCGAGACCTGCACCTGGAAATCCTGAGGCTGCAGAAACGCTGCTCAGGTGAGGCCAGGAGGGATGGCTGGGGCGGGGGGGGGGGGGGGGGGTGACTGTCATCATCAGAAGTGCTATCTCTGATCAGGTGTCCATGGGGAGGCTCTCTAAGCCTCAAAACAATCTTGCCAGGCGGGTGTTCCTCACCCCTTTTTCTGGATGAGGAAACTGAGTCTTGGAGAGGTGAGTTTCGGGGCAAAGGGCTCTGGTTCTGTACCAGAGGGAACCTAGGAACAGTCCTGAGGATTCCTGTCCTTTTCCACTAAATGTCCACCAAGCACCTCCCAACCCTGAGAAGCCCCCAGTCTAGTTGGGGAGACACACACACCAACAGGTAATATTAAGATAGGCAGAAAATAAAGAGGGCCGATGGGAGTTCATGGGCAGGATCATGTCCAGCTCGAGGCGTGGGTGATGGAGGAGGAGACGAGGCATCCCCAGCTCCCCAGAGGAGGGAGCATTTCCACTTCCTGAAGGTTGAGTAGGATTTAGACATGCTGAGATATTATGGGGGAATGAGGGTGGAGAAAGCGTTCCAAATGAAAGGAACAGCATGGCAAAGGCCAGAAGGTAGGAAACCAAAAGCTCATGAAAAGTTCCATTTGACCGGATAAAGATACGCTTAAAGCTGATGAGAAAAGGGGAGCCGGATCATGAAGACCTTGACAAATATCAGGGCAGCTGAGAAGTTTGGCCTGTCCTCCTCGGTAGTGGGGAGCCACTGAAGGATTTTGAGCAGCATCCTGCTGCCTTAAGAAACTCAATCTCGTAGTCATGTGGAAGATGAATTGGTGGGGGAGGGAGGCAAGGAGACTAGTGACAGGGCTGATGACATAGTTCAGGGGGGGGGTGAAGGAGGATGGAAAGGGGACAATCAGTGGGAGGCAGATCGAAGGAAACGACTTGACAACCGATTGGATTTGTGAGCAGGACAGAGGGAGGCGCCAAGAATGAACTAAATCCCAGGCCTGACCGCCCCTCTTGGCCCTCGGGCCTCGGCTGCCTGGCTCTCTCAGAAGCTTGGCTCTGGCCCAAGCGCTTATCCAGGCCAAGTCTCCAAGTGAGGCTTTAAAGCCAATGACTCCTTGAATGTCTCAGCTGGAACGGCCCAACCTCTTCATTGTACAAGTAGGTAAACTGAGGCCCAGAGAGAGAGAATCACCATATGTTAGTGGCAGAGCCAGGATTAGAAACCAGGAGGGCTCTAGACTCCCAGTTGTGCATGCCTCTGCAGCTTTCTGCACATTCTCTCCCCAAGATGCTCAGATTTCCACCTTCATTCCAGCCCCTGCTCATGGGAGGCTCCCCATTCCCCAGAGGGTTTGAGTGACCTGCCGGGCTCACTCTGTGACATGAGGAAGCCAGCAGTCTGACTCTCAGCCCCCATAGCCTCCTCTGGCTCCATATACAGGTTCAGCTGCCACATCCCAAGGCCAGGCTCCCTGCAGTCTCCCACAAAGCCTGAATGCCAGCAGAGGCCAGCCCAGGGAGCAGGGATGGCCCATGCAGACTCAGCCCTGCCTCATGCCACTTTCTTCTTGTAATAACAACACTAAAGGAAACCGAGACAAGAGACCCTAAAGCTCTACAGCTCTTCTGTTTGCTTTTTGCTTTGCCCTAATTCTGAACACCTTGGTCCTTCCACTCAGGACACAGACCAGGATCCCGAGAAAGTGTAATCGCAGGAACGGAGGGCCCTCGGCCCCCACCACACTTCTCAGACGGGTGTGGACCTGCAGCCTCTTGGTATTGATTAAGGAGATAAAAATAACTCTGCCCTGGAGCAGCCACTCTTGGGGCTGATATGCCTGAATAAGGCCCTGTCTCCAAGGGGTGGGAGAGTCAGGAAGAGACAGGAGCAAAGCAAAGGAGAAGATTAAAAAAAAAAAAAAAAAGATTAAAGAGGGACCCAGAGGCTGGGAAGGGGATAGGAGAGGGGAGGGGCTGGTATAGGAGTCACCGGGGCAGACCTGCAGGAGTGCCTGCCAGAAAGGGGTGACGACTCCCAATGGAGGGGCTTGACAGGTGGGTGGGTGTGTTCTGAGTGGCGGGCAACCTGGATGACAACAAGAACTGCCCCCCCCCCCCCCCCACGTATTCAGCACTGACTCAGCCACAGGCTGATCCCTCTGTTTATTTCCTCTCATTTAATCCTAGCAACAGCTCCTGGTGAGGCAAGTATGATTCTGTCGCCATTGCGTAGGTGAGACAACTGAGGCTCAGAGAGGTGCTGTCACTGGCCCAAGGTCACACAGTGTATCTGGCCTCACAGCATATTCATCTAAACTGTGGGGACTCTGGCCACAAGATGGGCAGGGAGATTTGATGGATGGGGGAGCGGAGCCCAGCTGGGATTCTGTCTCCCCTCCCCCAGCTCCTGGGGTTAAGGGCTGAGGAGAAACCAGCCCACAGGGAGTTGGTGGCAGAGCAAAAATCCCTTGGGCTATGTCCCTGAACCTAGTCCAGGGTTCCTTGGGCTACATCCAAGGGCTTCGGAGGAGGGGCCAAGTTGGCCCCAGGAAGCCCTGCGGGGTGGAGGCATCACAGTCCTCCCAGGGGCCTCAGGGAGGAGGTTCAGGCTCCGGTCACGGCAGAAGGGCCCAGGCACCCCGGGCTCTCTGTCTCCTAGCAATAGTTGGCCTCCTCAGGGAAAGCGTCTCCAGCAAAGCCCTTGGTCTCTAGAAGAGCCGTGAGGGCAGTGAGCAGGGGCAGGAGAGGGCCCACAAGGCTAGTCGCTGTGGGTGCTGCTGGACGGTGGTCCCAGAGATCTGCTACCTTCCCCCACCCCCACCTCCCTGCAGGCACACACAGGTGCTCCTGAGTAGGTCCCTCTGTCACAGGCAGCGCAGCTGCTGGGCCCCCTCCTGCCCCTTTCCCAGCTCATGAGCCCTGGTGGAGTTTCGGGAATGGGGGTGGGGCTGGAAAAATGATCAAACTCAGCTGGCTGAGGGGCGGGGCATTCTGGGCTCTAAGGAATGGGGACTGGGAAGACAGACAGGCAGAGGGGTGGTGGCTGGGCTGCCAGCGCCCAAGAGGAAACTGCTCCTGCACCGGCGCCCTTGGCGGGCTCCTTGGCTGCCCCGCCCCGCCTCCTCAACGCCAAGCCACGTGCCATGCAGACTTTGCTTCGCCAGATGGCGCTGTCCTCCTTGAAGCCCCCTCCCTGCCGTGTGGAATATGGCGGGACCGGGGCTTGAAAAGGGGCGGGGCTGATGTTCAGAAAATAACATAGGCACAGGGGTACTGCCTGTGGAAATAGTGAAACGCATGTGTCCTACTGGTAAGCAGCCACTGCCCTGAGTCCCCGTCCAGTGGTCCCAAGCAGCCCAGGACCCTCCACCCTTCCCAGATCCACCAACTAACGGGTCTCCGCCCCGCACAGCAGGGGGGGGGGGTCCTCCAGACCGGCTCTGATTGGTTGGCAGGTTCAGTATTTATGTATCACCCCTGGGAAGGAGCACATGCGTCTCTATCCCCAAAAGCAAGCCGGGCTCCTCAGTTCCACAAGAGTTGAACTAACCCCAAATGCAGGCCACATAGCTTGCGCTGCAAAGATCTCTGGGCTTAGTGTCAGGCAGATCGAGCTAAGCTGACCCTGGCACCTCTCTTCATCTGTTCCACTCACGGGGCTGTGGTAAAAGAGGTATGGGGGGGGGGGCGATTAGATGGTTTCTAAAGATCCTGATTTCCACTTTTACTGGGCTCTAATTATTCCCTGATCCCTCTCACACACCTTCTCTCTCTCTGACACACACGACTGCCTTTTATTTTCTCTCCCCCCAGAACTGACCCATGACCTGGAGTTGAGAGAGGCCCAGTCTCACCAGCAAGGTAAGGGAAGGATGACTGGTGGGGAAGTGCCATGGGGCCAACAGGTCACCTTTTCCCCACCACTTAGTAGGACCCAAGCCTTCTCTATCCCCAGTCCAGGCTTGGGGACTCCACTCCTCAGCTTGTTAAGCAGATGCAGGACGTCGGTCCCACTTGCCCACTCAGCTGGGTGACCTTGTTGCGTGAACAACCTGTACCACCATACATAGTGCCCTGTATCCATGTCTCTGTCCAAAGTAGGAAAATGAAAGCAGGAAGGAGATGGTGCCCAGGATATCCACCTGGCTGAATTCATTCCTTTCTGTGACCCACCTCCCCAGTCCTTCCCATCCTTGCACAAATGATTCCCATGGTCAGTGTCCACGCCCTGCAAGATGCTGAGTGTCAAGATGCAACACAATGGCAGTATAGGGGTCCTTGACTTGAAGGAACTTAGTCTAGATGAGGGGAAAAGAGACACACGCACATTAGCAAATCTTTCATTTTACAAAAGCATGACTTCTTGGCAATGTAGCAATTCCACTAAAAAACTTGTTTACAGATTATTACTTCCTCTGTAAAACGGGGGGTGGCGTGGGGAGTGGTGTTCAGTGGGTATAGGGTTTCAGTTTTGCAAGATGAAAAAGTTCTAGAGATCTGTTGCACAACAATGTGAGTATACTTAAACTATTGAACCATACACTTAAAAAATTAAGATGGTAATTTTTAAGGGTTTTTTCTTACCACAATTAAAACTTTTTTAAACTGGGAGGGGCTGCATTGTTGAGATCTTAATCACCAGATTGTCTGATCTCTGAGAACTAGGATGGGATGCCCATGGTCTCCAAGTACAAGACACATTACCCGACATGGAGAGGAACTCCGTAAATACCTAATTAAAAATGAATCACAAAAACAGTCTTTTTTAGCCAGGAGAAATTTAAGAATGGGCCATGTTAATGTGCTACTCATAGATCAAGAGCTACATGGCCAAGAGTTCGGGATGGGGAAAGCTGGAAGTTGAGAGTAAAATTAAAAGCCCTACACATTGCTTTGTGTATTTGTGCATAAAGATCTAAAGACTTATGGACTTGAATGAATTCTGCCCACTCCTTTAAGTGGCCACCACAGGCAACCTCTTGGTGTCTAGGTGCTTAGAGGAAGGGAGCACACATCCCAGACACCAGGTAAGGACAGTTCTGTGACAACAGCAGTTTCCCTTCCACCTACTGTCCTTCCTCTGAAAGGCTTTGGAGTCACCTGGGCTCAAGACACTGCCACAGTGTTCCAGTGTTTACCTTCTTTCTCAGTGCCCTTGAGAGCTCTCTTTCTTTGTTCTTTTCTTCTATGATCACCGAGTGATTTTCATATCCCTTCCAGCATCACCTTCTGCCTACCTTCTGTCACCTTTCAGCTCCATATATCTCTACACTCACATGTGCATATCCCGGGATACTGTCTCTGCTGAAATGGGACTATGATCCAGTAGGCAGGAATCCTCAATTCTAGGGGTACATTAGAATCACCTGGGAAGATTTTTTTTTTCTTTGAGGAATATTAGCCCTGAGCTAACATCTGCTGCCAATGCTCCTCTTTTTGCTGAGGAAGACTGGCCCTGAGCTAACATCCGTGCCCATCTTCCTCTACTTTATATGTGGGACGCCTGCCACACATGGCTTGCCAAGCAGTGCCATGTCTGCATCTGGGATCCGAACTGGCGAACCCCAGGCGACTGAAGCAGAACGTGCGCACTTAACCGCTGCACCACCTGGCTGGCCCCCACCTGGGAAGATTTGAGAAGTACCAGTTCCCAGGTTCAATCCCAGATTCTGACTCAACTGGTCCTTGGTTGGGCCTGGGAAACTATTTTTTAAAGCTCTCTAGGTGGTTCCAATATACATCCAGTGGTAAAGGCAACTGTCACTGCAGTGGCAAAGGCAGACAAACAAAAAAATTACCAAGTGCAATAAATGCTCTCTCTTTGAAGGAAACAACAAGGTCTGGGCACACTGACTCCCCTCTCCTCCCCACACTCCCAGTTCTTTCAGTCCCTTGGCCTTGCGTGTCTCTCCTGCCACAGGGCTTTTGCACAAGTTGTTCCCTCTGTCCAAAGCACTCTTCTCTCCCTTCTTTACAACTTAGTTCCTATTCATCCTTCACATCCAAGCCCAAGTGGCTCTTCTGCTGAGAAGCCTGCCCTGCTTAGGTCACATTCTCCTGTTACAGTCAGGGCACTGGCACATCAGAGGCAACCTCACATTCATTTGTGATTCTGTACTGCACCTCTCCCACTATTCTTACTGTAAACTGCATGAGGAATGTTTTATTATCCACCATATCCCCAATGCCTACCACAGTGCACATAGTTGGGGCTCAACAAGTATTATGGAGTGAATAAATGATCAGGGAGGGTTTTGCACTTAAGCTGAAACCTGAAGAATTAGAAGGGAAGCCAAGCAGAGGGTAGGAAGGTGCAAGGGCCCTGAGGCAGGAGGAGGAAGGCCAGTGTGGCCGAAGCGTGGGACGCGTGGTCGGGGAGGGGCAGGGCTCTGTCACGTGGATCGGTGGGCTGTGCAGGTTCCGCCAGGCGGGACCATCACTTCTCCCCGTTATCTCTTCCTTCCAGAGGCGGCGTCCCGGGAGCTGGAGAGCAAGTGCCGCGCGCTGGAGTCCCAGCTGGCGGCGCGGGCGGCGGCCAACGCGGAGCTGCGGCGGGAGGTGGCGCAGCGCGAGGCGCTGGTGTCGGCGCTGCGCTGCAGCCTGCGCGCCGAGGAGCGCCGCTTCCTGGACGAGCTGCGTCGCCGCAGCCACCGCACCACTGTGCTGGGCACCGAGCTGCAGAAGCACACCGAGGCGGCCGCCTACCTCTCCTGCCAGCTGCACGCGGTGCGCCAGAGACTGCAGACTCCGCGCCCGGGCCCCGGCGCCGCCGCCGAGCCCCGGCCCCGCCGGCGCGCACAGCGGGCCCGCCGCCTGCCCGCCCCCGCCGCCGCCGCGGAGGCCGCTGCCAAGGGCCCCGGCCGGGACTGGGCCGCCTGGGACCGCGCGGCCGGCGCCCTGGACGACGCCGATGCCATGCCCGACCCCGCGCTCTTCCTCTACGCCCGGAGGCCCCCGCGGCCCAGCGGCCGCAGCCCGCGCCAGCCGCCCCCCCAGGAGCCCCCGGACGAAGCCGGCCCGCAGCCCGGGGCCTGCCGGAGCCCGCCGGCCGCGCCCAGCCCGCCCGGTGCGCCCGGGGACCAGGAGTAGGCGCGGGGCCGGCGGGGTGGGGAGGGCGGGGAGGCGGGGCCGGGCAACGGCTAGGACGCAGCTCGGGCCGCGCTGGCAGGTCCCCGAGGCCGAGGGAGTCGGTCCCTCCTCCAGGGGGCGGGCGGAGGCGACCCCCGCTCCCCAACCCCGTCCCACCGCCCCCGCCTTTTGTATTTCCCGATGTTTCCGAAGCTTCGAGCTCTCCCCTCCCGCGAGGAAGCTCCTGCGCGGGGCTCAGCGATTGCACCTTCTTTTGTGGCGTGGACTCGCAGTGCCGATCCCCACCCAGCCATTGGGAGGGGAGGGGGCAGGTGTCACGCCCTGCCCCGGGAAAGCTGACAATCGTTTGGCGGGAGGGAGAACGCTGGGCTGGCCTCCGGAAAGGAACAAGAGTGGCACTTAGCACCCTTGGGCCTTCTAGCCCCTCCCTGCGGCCTCCCCGCGCCCCGCACGCCTGCCCTTCCCGCCGAGCCTTGCTCCGCGGAGAAGCTCGGCGGCGGGCTAGAGGCTGGGCCTTTCCCTCGGAAGCCCCGTCTCCTACCCCTACGCCGCTGATAGGTCCTTAGGCGTGAGCACCGAACACTTTAGAAGAACCTCCTCGCAGAGCTCCTGGTGGAGAAAGTGTGGCCTGAAGGAAGTTTGAACTTATGGAAAGTAGCAGCCATAGACCCTTAGAGAGGATTACAGAGTGGCTTTGGCGGCAGGACCTGGTGTAGAGCTGTCTGCAGCTCGGTTCTTTCCCGGGATGCCGACCAGGTATTTAGACTAGGAGCTGAGCTGGGGACATGAGGGGGAACGCTCCAGAGTCGGGCCGCCCTGCCAGAATGTGGAAGGGCAGCAACTGCCTTCAGGAGGTCGCTGGGAACCTGAAGGCTGCCCTGGGAGTTGTCCTAGTCCTGTTTATTGGTGCTCGTTTTGCCCAGCTTCCTAATTAGCTGGCTGCACCCAGAGGCGGGAAAAGGACCCGGCTGCTTGGAAGTGGCAGTTGTTAGAGGTTTGAGTTTGCTGGGGCGGGAGAGCGCAGGTTAGTCCTCAGCCTGGCCCCCTCCAGGGAGGCCCCCAATCCTATCAGGTGACGGGGTGCATGGTGCCCTTCTGTCTTGGTTGGGGAATGGCCAGATGGAAATGGAAGGCCCCCACCTCCAGCTGCGTTGCTCCCCTCTCCCGACCGAAGGCAGGCAGTGCAGTTCCAGTCCAGCTGGTTGCCCCTCCCCCCAAGCCCAGCCTAGAAAGACACACCGCTAGAGCCCTCCCAGCCCCACGCCATTCCTCCTCTGTTGGTCCTGCATCGAGTCCTAAGTGCCTGTGAGGTCTTCCAGGGGCTGCCGAGGGAGGACATGGGGTAGGGAGAGGCCTTTACCTCCCTCACAAACACCGCATTCTGGCAGGTCCCCACCCTGGCTGAGGTCGTACATTCTGTGTCACCCCGGGATCCGGGCAGTGAGCAGAGTCAATCTCTAAGGGTGATGAACCCTTCTCCCCGTACGGCTGGCGGTGAAAAAGAGGGGGGAAGTCCGGAATCATATCCTCTTTCACTCTATATGTTAGAGGGAGGGGGAAATCAGCAGGAAGCAAACCCAGTGAGCACACTGCCGCCTCACACCGACATATAGCCCCTCCCAGCTGGCCACACTCAGGGCTGCTGAGACCACTGAGCAATAACCAGGCCTGGTCTGGGCGTCCAGCCACTGGGATCAGACGGCCAAGGTGTGGCCACCCTTGGGACAGACAGTGCTCTCTAGTCTAACCTGAGCCACAGTAGTGGCCCAGGGTCCTTGCTCTGCCTGCCCCTGCCTCTACCCCCTGCCCCAGTCTCTGGTTGAGCCTCTGCCTTCTGTGTCCCCCTTCAAGTGTGTGTGATGCTGTACCCCTCGTCCTGTCGCCCTCCCTTTCAGAATGGGTCTGTGTGAGGAGGCCTCTCTTCTCTCTTGACTGCACTCACAGAAGGAGCCCAGAGGATGTGGGAAGGAGGGAAAGGGTCTCTTTCTGGAGGCACCCCCCAGACCTTCATCTTCCACAACCACACTTTTGGGGTGAACAGGGTGACTTTGTTACGTCGCTTCTTCTACAGAGATGGTGAAGTACTTGATCCACCTACCCACCTACTAAAAGCCATAGCAACACCCCCCTGGCCTCCCCCTGGCTCTATAGCAATAGCCCTCTTCCCCCTTCCCTCCTGGGGCCCCAAGGTGTCCTGCTGGGGCTCCCACCACACCCCCACCCCAGGGATCCTCCGGTGGCCTGCCTGTCTCTCCCCAAGTGACCCCATCAGCACCTCCCAACTCCTGTCCCTGTTCTAGCACCAGAGATAATGACATTTAATTGTCTGTGGGGTGCTTGGAGAGCCCTGAGATGAAAGAAAGTCCTAAGTGCGGGGGCGGCTGAGTCACTGAATGTCAGGGGTATTGGGCCCCCTTGGAAGGGAAATAAGGCGATCCTCCCCCCTCCACTAGCAGGCTGGAGGAGGGGCTGCGGCTGATACAGGGTCTCAATTTTAGCAGAAATTCCCTTTCCCCATCTGTCTCCTGGAAATAATGGACTAGAGACTCCCCTCCAGCTGCCTGCTCCGGGTTTTGGAACAGAACACTTGGTGCAGCAGAATGGGACTGGGAGTCAGTGGCCTGCTTGGCCTCAGCCTCAGGGTTGGGAGAGGCCCTCCCCATCCCCTAGCCTGGGGGACCCACCCTGCCAAAGGAAAGACTCCTTCCCACGAGCTCCTGGAAGGTCTGGGTAACTAGAAGGGAAAGGATTCTTTCTCCTCCTGGCTTCTCCCCTCTTCTCTGCTGCACGAAACCCCAGCGGGGCAGGGGTGTGTTGACAGAGACATTCAGGGGCCCTAGTCGGAGCTCCAGCCACACCCCAAGTGTGCACAGACCAGGAAGGAAAGTGCAGGTGGGGAACCCTCCCTGTTCTGGAAGCCAGCCAGGGACCAAGGGGCAATGCAGCATGAGGCTCTGAACCCCTGCCCCCTCATCCCACCCACAGTGGCCTGCAGTTGAGGGGACCAGTCCAGGGCTGAAATGGGGTAGCCCTTCTCCAAATAAGCAGCAGAATAGAGGCCTCCCTGGTAGAGAGGAAGGGGACCGAGAGGGTGTGGAGCAGCATGTCCTCAGTGCGGAGGGTGGGGCATCCCTAAGCGCCCTCTCGCTGAGGCACCAGCCTTGAATGGGGGACAGGCAGGGCTTCAGAACCCCCTGGCAGGAGCCCCGTGAGCAGGGCAGAGGCATCCTGCTCCAAATTCTCTGTTGGCTGCGCTTTTTAATCCAATGCTTTTCAGAGTGTATTCACTCACCCACAGAAATAGAGCCCTGTGCTTTAGGGGTGACTGTCATATGCCTTATTCTTAATAAAATATCTGAAAAACACATAAGGCAGACCTCCTCTCTGTGGGCACTCCGCCTCACCCCACTCCCGTTCCCGCAAGTATGGAGAAAGGATGCAGAAGAGGTAGAGAGTGGTTTGGGAGTCAGGCAGTGGATTAGGTGAGACTGGGAGCTGAGACTCTGGAGTCCCCTCACATAAGGCATAAGGCACTCATCTGAGATGTCCCAACGCACAGGCTAGCTGTGTCCCTCTCTCCATGCCACCCTGAACCAAATGAACGAACGAGACTTTCAATCACAGGCTCTTGGCTAGGGTTGGGAGGGATAGATTGGAAGGGTTCCATGCCTGCAATTGCCCATAATCCTGGCCTGGAAGGAATCCCGGGGTTCTGGCAATTTGGCCGGGCTGGTTCCCCCTTCCTGACACCCACCCCCATCTGATCCAGCTGCATCCCCGAGAAGAGCCCTATTCTTATCCTCCACTAATGAGGGTTATCCTGGGACTGCAGCTTGAGCGCTCAGTACACCCAGCACCCACAAGAATTCAAGCCTGTGTGTTTTAAGCGCGAGGCTGTGTTGTGGATGGCTGTAGGAGAAAAGCAGCAGCTCTGCATTCTAAGGATGCAGGGGACATATTGCTTTTGCCTGTGACCTTTCTTCTGATAACAGGACCCATCATTTCCTTTTGGGCAACTGCCTTTCTCCCATTTCAGTCCATGAGTTGGTGGGGGCGGTGGGGGGGGGGGGCTGACTCCACCCAGATAAGGTAGGTCACACTGGTTGGGTTGGAGATGGGCACATGACTCAGTTTGAGCCAATGAGAGTCGATCTCAGGACTTTTACTGGAACCATTCACTCAACACACCAAGTTAGGTGCTGGGGATACAGCAGGGAACAAAACAGGACTATTGAGAAGGACACTCTGGGGTGGCTAAAATGGCAGAACATCAGCCTGGAAGTCTGGCAGGCTGGACCACACCTGCAGCAAGCCTGGGAAATACGGCCCAGGCCTGTGCTTGTCCCTGGCCTTTTATCTCCCAGGGCAGCTAGAAGAGGGAAGCCCCAGCACTGGATAAACATCTACCAAGGGTGTGGGATCCCATGTTCAGTTAGAGAAAAAGGAGTCAAGAAGGGGAAGGAAGAGACGGGATTGGCCTTAGGATCCTCCAACAGAGCCCTGGGGGTGCTTGGCTGAGCCCAGCCCAGAGTTGCAGTGCAGGGTGGAGATGTGCAATGACAGCACCAGATAGCTCCGAGATCATCCGTGCAACCCCCTCATTTTGCAGATGAGGAGACTGAGGCCCAGGGCATCTCGCTGTCGCCCCTTCCCTCCTGGCAGTTCTGCCCACACAGGTTTGGGGGTGAGGAAGGTGGGGCATCTCCTTTCTCATAGGTCCCTTGAATCAGGCCTGCGACGGACGGGACTACTTCCCACAATCCAGGGGGTTTGGGTTCCTGCTCACCTCACCAACCCCTTGGGAACTCTAAAAAGGAGAGGAGAAGTAGGCATGCCCAGCCAAGTGGGTACATCCATCATAACAATAATTAGAGAGGTGGGACGCTTTAAGCAGGCTAATTACATAGGCTTGGTCTCAGCCTCGATAAGCCTCCCTTCATACTTACTTAGCATCTTTCCCCAGGGGTCCTAAAGATGGGAAAACTGAGGTGCTCAGGAATGCTACCCAGGCAGCCCTGAGGATGGGGGTTGTGTAACAGGAGCCTGCTAGGGAAAAGGGAAGGGGATCCTTGGAAGCCAAGATGTAGGTTTTAAAGCTGCTGGAACCAGATAGTCACCAGACACAGGGACAGACCAATCACCGGCACCCATGCTGACCAGTTGGCACTCAGGCCCTGACCAAGAGGACAGGGGAGGAAGGCCAGGGCATGGTGCAGGCTGGTGCCTCTCCAGGGCTCAGCCCGGTGGGTCTCAGCCAGGCATTGTGGAAATGCTGTGAAGCTCTGGATACAAAGGTCAAAGCATACAGTACACAGAAGGGATATCTGCAAGGAAAGCCAAGATATTATAAATAATGATGGGGGTCAAAGGTGAAAGACTGGACTGCTAGCAACCCTCCCCCCTCAACATCCTGTGGAGCCCTCAAAAGCACTGCTTGGGACCCCCTACTCCCGGGTCACCCCTTCAATCAACATATGTGCATTAAGTACCTACTATGCATCAGGCTCTAGGAAGATGCTGAGGATACCCAGATAAATAAGGTGTGGTCCTCGCCTTCAAGAAGTTCCCCAGTCTAGCAGCTGGACTCCACCTGAGAACCAGACATTCCAGTTTGGCCAAGGCGTTATCAATGTATGCTTGCTGTCCAGTGTCATTATTAATAGTGTCCGCTGTCACTCTCAAAAGTGTCCTGGTTTGAATAAGTTATATAGTCACCTTAATGATCCCCATCTGTTTAATCTGTACACAGAACATATCATATAAAAAACTGGGCTAGATTTAGATGAAAGAGGAGTGAACATTGGTGGAAGGAATATCAACAATCTAAGACATGCAGATGACACCATCTTACTTGCAGAAAGCAGCAATGACGTGAAACGACTTCTGATGAAAGTGGAAGAAGAAAGCGCCAAAGCACGACTGCATTTGAACATCAAGAAGACAAAAATCATGGCTATAGAAGAACTACACAACTTTAGTGTAGACAATAAAGACCTTGAAATTGTTGAAGATTTTGTTTACCTCGATTCAGTCATCAATTTAAATGGAGAGTGCAGGCAAGAAATCAAGAGAAGACTGAGACTCAGAAGGGCAGCCGTGAAAGAACTGGGAAAGATCATCAGGGGTAAGGAAGCGTCACTGTAGACTAAGGCCAAGATTATCCACACCCTCGTATTCCCAGTTACTATGTACAAGGGCAGAAGCTGCACAGCGAAAAAGGCTGACGGGAAAAAATGGATTCATTTCAAATATAATGTTGGAGGGGAGCTCTGCCAATACCTGGGACTGCCATAAAGACGAACGAGTGGGTCCTATAGCAAATTAAGCCTGAACTATCGCTGGAGGAAAAATGATAAAACCGAGGCTGTCCAACTTTGGGCACTTCATGAGAAGGCAGGATTCCTTGGAAAAGACAATAATGCTGGGAAAAGTAGAAGGCAGCAAGAAAAGAGGGAGACCAAATATGAGATGGACTGACTCCATAAGGACAGCCATAGGCGTGAGTCTACACAAGCTGAGTAGGGTGAGGACAGACATTGTGGCCGTCACTCATTCGTAGGGTCTCCAGGAGTCAGAGCTGATTTGACAGCACATACCTCACACACACACCCTACCCACAGCACAATGTGTAGACAATGGTGGGAATAGTTGAGGAAAGTGGTGGGAGTAGTTGCTGTTAAGACTGTGATGAACAGACATTGGTGGAGGCAGCCTGAAAGCAAAAGTCTGCTTAACATGTGATCAGAGGTCAGACTACCAGACTACAGAGAAAGTGGTCACAGGATGATGCTTTTTTTTTTTTTTTTTTTTGGTGAGGACGATTGTCCCTGAGCTAACATCTGTGCCGATCTTCCTCTATTTTATATGTGGCTTGCCGCCACAGCATGGCTTGATGAGTGGTATAGGTCCACACCCAGGATCCAAACCTGCAAATCCAGGGCTGCCCAAGCGGAGTGCATGAATTTAACCACTACACCATCGGGCCGGCCCCAAGGATGATGCTTTTTGTGTGTATCACTTTCCCCGTCCCCAGACTTGCTGCCTCCCATATCAAAACTGAGCTATGCTTCTGGTTATGAGTAGTGTTACCAACATGAGGGGGCTTCCAGCTTCAGCTACACTGGACTAGGCACAATTCTCCAAATTCTTTGAGTTTCATGGGTACAAACTAAGTACTCATCAGTCTGGAGACTGGTCAAAAGAATTATGGTACGGCCACACAATAGAATATTATCCAGCCATAAAATCGAATGAGAAAGCTCTTTGTGTACCCATATGGAACAATCTCCAGAATATATTATTGTTGAATAAAAAAAAGCAGGGTGAAGAATAGCAGGTACATTATGTTACCATTTGTGTAACTCAAGGGAAAAGATATATATTTTTTTTAATTGAGGTATAATTGACATATATATATTTATATGCAAAGAATATCTCTAGAAGAACATAAAAGAACTGGTAACCTTGGTGGTCGGAGGAGAGAAACTAGGTGGCTGGGGGCAGGTGAGAGATTTCACTGTATATCCTTTTGTACTTTTTTAAGTCTGAACCATGTGAATCTATTACCTATTCAAAATTCTAAATACAATTAAAATGCTTTTTAAAAATAACTAAATGAGTGAATAAATTCCCACAGTCGCTCCTTCTGTGTCTGCCCATATTATTCTTCTGACTTGTTCATTAAAATCTTTCTTACCTCTCAAAGCTAAGAGCCGCCTCTTTCCAGAAGCCCTCCCGACTGACTCTCCTGCACACTCCAAACAGCCTTCTTTAAAGGCCTTTTATTCTGCAGCCTTGGAGGTGAAGTAACTGTGCGCATCTCACTTCATCCACCAGGTTGCAACTTCTTCTGGCAGGGACTGGGTCCTGTTCAACTCTGATCCTCCTGCAGCTCTGAGCTCTTGCAAGCTGTGCTTGAAAGACTGAGTGACTCACTGAGTGTTTTACGCTACCTAAAGTGCTTTGATGACCACCGTCTCCTCCCAACAGTTAAGTGAGGCTAGACAGATGGGTGTTTTTATTTGACAGAAGAAGCACCTGAGATTCAGTGGGGTGAAAGTCGAAACACTTGCTCGAGGTTACAAGAAGAGACAAAGTAGAGGTTGCAGGATGCAGATTTCCAATCCAGTACAAGTCAGTGTTAGGTTCATGCACCACTCTGGCTGCCTGCCTTCCCTGTACACGCAGGAGTCAGGTCTTGCTTTTATTTCTAGTCTTCTTGTGCAATAGTCCTAACTCATCTCCCCCTAGTCAAGCTCAGTTCCCCTTATCCTCCACACAGCAGCCAGAGCATTTCTCACCTCCCTTCCTCCTGCTTAAATGCTTCAAGTCTTTCACTAGCTCCCCTTCCCACCACGTGTACTCCAGGACAAAGTTCACTTTCCTTTGCAATTTTTACGAGGCCTTAGGGCCCGCCCCAGCCCACCTCTGCAGCTTCAGTTTCTCAGTCCCCATTAGATCCTGGCCAACGTCAGATGCTTCCCAGTGGCTTCCGGGCCTGTGCATGGAAGACCCTCCCCACTCTGCCTGGAGAACTTCAGCTCACTGGCAGGACCTGGTAAAATGTCACCTGGGGAGCATTCTCTGACCTCACTTCTCAGTCCCTACCAGCCCCAAACCCTTGAAAATATGAACTACCGTAAAGTGTCCAGGCTGCGGATTTAGCCTGACCCAGCGCTCAGTGACCTTGGTCTCAGCTTCCTCCTTTATAAAATGGGGATGACGTACCAGCCTGGATGTGAGCACCCATGTGGTGAAAGGGGTCGAGGCCGCTGGGAGGGAGACCCGTTGTGGCTCAGCACAAAGTTTGGTGGGTCCATTTCTGACACTTATCCCCATTAACCACCCACCACCCCCACCTCTAGTGACCATACTCTAGGCCGCCCCCCAACCCCTCCTCAAGAAGCCAGAGGCACCCTTCAGCAGAAAGGGCAAGCTTGGTGAGGAGGGCGCTGAGGGTCACACTAACACCGCAGGTTAGAGACCGCGTGGTCATTTGGCATGTTTGCAATAAGAAGCAGTGGGTCATTGCGGGAGGGGACGGTTAGCAATGGCAGTCCTAGAAGAGTCTCCATCCAAGGTCAAGGCGCCCGCCGGACAGGCAGGGAATCGCAAGGACGTCCTCCTCAGCCCCGCCCCTTGAGGGGGCCCGAAGCTTCTCTCTCATGAGTCTGGGTACGTTCCCTTTAAGGCGTTCGGGAAAGTCACCGCGTTGGTAAACGGCCAACGAGGCGCGGCGCGTTTTGTCCCTCTCGGGCCTCCGTGGGTTGGGCAGGGCGCGAGGGCGGGGCAGGGGAGCGGTGGTGGGGTCAAAGGCTACAGCGCACACCACGTGGGCCGGTGACTCCGTCCTTCCCGCAGCGGCCGCGGCGCGCAGGGCACTTGGGTTAGTGGCGCGGCGGGCGGCTGGGACAGCCTACCTGGACGCCCGTTCCCGCCGCCATGGTCATCAAAACGGACGAGTTGCCGGCGGCCGCCCCGGCCGACAGCACCCGGGAGCCCAGCTCGCAGGCCGGTGGCAAGGGGCGGCCGGGCGCGGCCGGTGAGCGGGGCGGGGGCCGGCGGGTAGCCGGGTGGGAGGTTGGACCGGGCCGAGCGGGCGGGCGGGTTCGGGTTTGCGCGGGGACCGCCGCCTTCCCTCCGCGCCAGGCCGGGTTGCATCTCACCCGGCCTTCCACCGGACCGCCCCTGCCCTGAAGGTCACCTTCACTGTCGCCCCCGGCTGCGGCCCGGACTTCACAGGTGGGGTCCCGGGGAGGACAGCAGCGGCGGGCACCGGCGCCGGGCACACGCGCGCCGGATCGCGGGGACACGTGCGCGCACACGCGGTTTCGGGGTGTGCCGCTGCCACAGACGGATTGAATCGGCGGCCCCACCCCCTCCGCGTCCGGGTCTAGGGAGCCCTCCGGGCTGGGGTACTGACTTTTGCTTCGTCAGGCACTCCTCCGCGGCATGATCCCAAGCATTCTCTGTGCACAGGGCTGCAGCCCTGCGAGTAAGGCTCAACTTGGGACTTCCCAGGCTTGGTCTGTGGGGAGAGCGCGAGTTGCATGTGTGTATTGTGAGGGGGCTTCTCTGGTTCCTTCCCAGAGGCAGGGCTTTAACCCCAGGTCTGCAGGGTCTGATCTCTGCCCTGTGAGGTGTTGGCCTGGTTGGCAGATGTAGGGGTCTGCATGTCTACGGGGGCAAAGCCAAACTCCTTGGCAGGAGGAGGTGTTTGTGCCAGAACTTGATCATTAACCCGCCTTATTGCGAAAAGTGGGTCAGCCCAGAGTTGCTGTTTTTAAGGCAAAGGTCGTTAGTGTGGAGCTGAGCTTCCAGCTCTCCCTCCATGTGGGCTGTGTGGCAGTGGCTTTGGGAGTGGCTGCAGCTTTTCTCCCGTGGGGCCTGCTTCTCTCCCTTTCTCCTGAGTTGCCTCTGTGCTTTCCATCATGGTTTTAGATTCCAGCCTTGAGGCTGGAAGCTCCTCCCCAGCTCCTCAATTGTCATCTCCAAATCTTCTTCAGAGCCCCAGGGCTGGACTGTGGTCCTTCTGTTCCCCGGGTGGCAGTGTAGTGCAGAACTACTCCTGTCTCCTACTCCTCCCGACTCTGCTCAGCATGGACTTGTCATCTTCCTCTCGCTTCCCAGTTTCAGTGAGTAAGGATGAGAACAGGGTTATGTAGGCTCTGTGACCCTGTAACCCATCACAGCAGGGTTCCCTTGTGGTGGGGGATAGGTACTGTGGCAGCTTTGCTAATTGCCTAGACAAGGCCAAGGTTTGGGCAGAACGACAAATGCTGATGGCTCCAACCTGCCAGGTTTTGCCTTGATGTGGTTCTGAATCAGTGGGGCAGGCTAGATGAGAGGAGGTCGGGCTGACTGAGTTCCCCTTTAGAAAAGAGACCTGAAGAGATGAAGTGACTTGCCCAAGGTCACACAACGATTTAGCTGCTGGGGGTAGCATTTGGAGTTCCAGCTCACAGCCAACATGTCAAGGCTGTTCCGGCCTGTCCCAGAGGAAGCTGGGACAGGCCTATTGGTTGGGATCGTATGCTGAGAATGTGGGCACTGAGAGTATGTTGGAGGATTTCTCTGAGGGCCTGAGTAAAACCCCTTCTCAGCTATGTGCTGAGAGGCTCTGTCTGGGGGACCCTGGGTCGGGGAACAGAACAGCTGTTCATTTTGGGAAACTGGGAGCATACCAGCAGGTGGAACACTGGCTCCTTATATCTCTGGGAAGCTAGTATAGATAGCTAGGACTTGAATTACAGCTAGCCTGAGTCTACGCAAAGAAGAAGGGAGCCTGAATTGAGACCCCCAGCGGGCTCTTATTCAGGCTCCTCCCCTCAGGATCCAGCTCTGGAAGGCTCTCCAGTACTTTGAGGAGGTGATCAGGGCCTTTTGTTGGGAGGCGCAAGGGTCAGTTACCTTCTTGGGAATAAAGCTGCTTTTAGGGGTTAAGAGAACGGGCAGGTTTTTCAAGTTCACAGTGGTGTGTCAAGTTCCTTCTGTCTAGGGGAGGACTCCTTGGGGTTGAGGCCCAGAGCAGAAGAGAAGGGCACTGGCAAACTGGGGAGGGACTCGACGGCTTAGAGGAGCTCCTCGGAAGGATCCCAAAGCTCTTCTCTTGGGTAGGTCTGAGGAGAGCAGCTTGAGGAACCCTGGACTACCACCACACCATGCAGACTTGCCTCTGGTCTTGGGGGACAGGAATTAGGCAAAAGAGGTGCCCGCCTCCTTGGGGTCTTCCTTAGGCTGCCTGCCTGTCCCTGCTGCTTTTTCTTGAAGCCCTGGGTTCTCGGGATGGGGTGCTGTGTCTTCTGTGGCCTTTCTTCCTGCTGGAGCCTCACCTGCTAAGGTCTTGGCTGGGGTGGGGCCTGGCCCTGGCACAGACGACTGAGGGAGGCTGTGCCAGGCTGGGGAAGGCACACAGAGGCCACCCCAGCTGGCCTAAGTTTCTTTTCCGACTCCTTTCTGCTGCCCGTGGGGTCCTGGGGCTCCCAGGCCAGGGCAGGGTATGCTTTATCTCTTCACTCTGATCTGGCCAGTGAAGACTGGGGTGGGGAGGGGGCGGTTCACCGCTCCTTGGGCAGCCCCTTCCTGTTCTGCAGAGAAGCACCTTTTCCCTTTTCCCTGAAGCCCAGATCCTCAGAGGTGCCCCTGGGATATGAGAGGAACCATGCTGGCCCAGAGGTGTAGAGGCTTGGGGAGGGAGTCCTATGGCTGAAGATAGATCTGCCTCGTGGGCCAAGGCCTGAGGCCTAGAGGAGGAAGGGGGTACTCTGTATCTTGTGGGTGCTGTAACCTGGGGGGGTAGCACTCGGGACCATGGGCCTGGGCATCTGATGGCCCTGTTTTTTTCTTGACCTGGCTTCGCTTCCTGTTGCCTCTGCGACTTTGGGCAGCTTGCTTACTAGCCTTCTGGAGCCCCAGTTTCCTCAAGTGAGGTGGGCTGGGCCTAGAGTGTGCGTAGGCTGTGTGGTGACCAGAATGGATGTGGCTGGCACCACCATTCGGGGGTCATCTCCAGGCCCCCCTGTGGCTTCTCCAGAGGCTTGG
Organism: Equus asinus; assembly: GCF_041296235.1. Lineage (NCBI taxonomy): Eukaryota > Metazoa > Chordata > Mammalia > Perissodactyla > Equidae > Equus > Equus asinus. The sequence continues at coordinate 16,145,307 of NC_091802.1, forward strand.
GGTGTGTTGGGGGAGAGGGTGGGATAAGAGAGGCTCTGCTGGGCCTGGCCTTTCATACCATCTGGTCAGTGTGTGGGGGCTATAGAAAGGCTAAAGGGTGTGCTGGGTGCCAGTCCCTCTGGGTTGCCTTGGATGGGACTGGACGGACGTTGGAGGTGGGGTGGCTGGAGCAAGCCTGGCTCCCCACCCCCACCCTGGTTAGTATGGATGCCGGAACAGTCCTGACTGGGCCCTGGCAACAAGTCAGAGGCCCTGGGAAGGCGCCCTGGCGAGGCTGGGCATGTTGCTTCTCCACAGCCAAACGGCCTTCGGCCTCTTGTTGCCAGCTCTGTTTTCCCTGGGGGGAGACTTGGTTTTCTCCTGGCAGTGCAGGGACTGCTGGGAAGGGAAGACGGAGCCTGCCAGCTTCTTGATGGAGCTAGAGGCGTGGGGCACGGATGCGGTTGTCCTCTGGGAGACTGGGGGCCCATCCCCCTCCCACCAGAACCAGTGACTCTCAGGAAGGGGAGAGCTGCCAGGTCACCTGCAGGGGGCAGCATGAGCCAGACGCCCTGGCTGGTCACTTGACCCAGGAGGAGGCAGGGTGCTCAGTGTCTGCGCCTGGTGGACAGGGGGCGGCCACCTCATGGCCTGGGCCCAGGTCTGTGCCAGCTGTTGCCGGCAGCTGGCTGAAGCAGTCCTGCCCACTGCCACTGGGGTTGAGACTGAGGAGAGGACCCTCTTGCTGGGCCCTGCCTCTGCCAGGCAGTCCCCGGGACCCTTGATCCCAGGGGTCCCAGGTACCCCAAACCCTGGGTTCTCCTGCCCCTCTAACGGCTTCACTAGCAGTGACCCCCTTTCTGAGGGGTACAGGAAGGAGGGCCTGAGCACTGGTAGCAGCTCCACCTGGGGTCCTGGAGCCACCGCGGCCTCCTGGCCCACAGCCGTCCTTCTGGCCGACCTTGAGCAGGATGCAAGGCAGGGGGAGTGTGCCCTTCCCAGGGCCGTCCCAGCAGGCCTGGCCCCACTGAAACCCGAAGCCAGCCGGAGCTCTAGCCCTGGGCCGACCAGCTGCATGGGAGCAAGCGTAGTGGCAGAGGTCGGACCGAGAGACACAACCAGTGCCGGGCCTGAGCCAGAGACCTGGCTGCCTCGCTGCCATGGCAGTCCTGAGACTCCAGAGCCCAGGAGAGGGCAACCACCGACTGCACCAGGTGGGCCTTGGGGGCGGTGAGCCAGGTGGCTGGCCTCTTGTGGGGAGATCACTTAGCCTTACTCCAGTGATAGGGAGACTTCAGGGTCCTTTGGAGGAAGGAGGAAGGGCAGGGCGGGCTGTCCTAGGGGAAAGGAGGCCCCTGGGAACCACATTCCTTTGAAATCTGATAGGAGATTGAATGCCGCCTGGGGCAAGAACCTGGTGCCAAGGTGCCTTCTGGGCAGGCTCACTGGGCTGGGGAAGGCAGAGTGGGAGCTGTGGCCACTCTTGCCTTGTCTTCCCTGCCCTCCTCCCAGTCTTCCTGGCCCAGACTCAGGGAGCACAGGCTGCCTGTCTGGGTCTCTGACTTCCCACTTTTGGGGTCTCAGACCTCAAAGCTCCTGTTCCATATTGGATGGGGACCCCTTACTGCGTCTCCCCTCATTCCGGGGGATCACCAGTCAGCAAAAGCTTTCTCAAGGACTGTTGGGGGAAGTGCCTCCTCATATCTGCCATTCCTTTTGCTGCCTTTTGAAAGCTGACCAACCACCGCCCTTCTCCCCGCCCTGCTGTCTCTGTCTGCTTTGTCATAGAGTTGGCCAAATTCTCCCTTTGGGGCCGGCTGTTCACTTTCTGGGGGCTTGGGGCTGTGGGCTAACTGGATGGAGAAGTCCTTGTGGTTCTCGGGAGTTTCACTTCAGGTTTGGAGAGGTGTGCTGGGAATGGGGACGGGGGTGATGACAGCCATCAAAGGTCCACAGTGGCCAGGATTGAGGGCAGTGCAGCTGCGTGGTGGTGTCCTCTCTTGATGGGGAATCTGGGATCCACTCTTGACCTTGGGCAAGACTCTGAACTTTTCTGGGCCTCAGATGTCCTTGTTTGGGGGAAGGAGGAGGGGACTATATCTGAGCTGCTGGAGGTCCTGTTTATCACTAAGTGGAGGGGACACGGGGACGAGGGAGTGGCTTCGCTCCATGTCCCCCTGGTGTGCCCTTCTGTGCTGGGCTTATCTCCTTTCCTGAGGCCCCTGCTCCACGTTTCTGGCAGGTCTGGGTAGGGCCCACACAGCTCTGGGGACATGCACCTCATCCCCGCTCCTAACAGCTGGGTAGGGAAGAGGAGGTGGGATGGGCTGGGGTCCGGAACAGCTCGATGAGCTAACCTGTCTGCAGCTCCCAGAAAGCAAGGGGCTAGTTTAGCTGCCAGGTGGACCCTGAGTGGGAAGCCCCATGGGCCAAATGGGCATCCAGGCAGGGCTGTGTGTTGCTGGAGGGCTTCTTTGAGGAGGTCCTCTTGCTCCCCAGAGCAGGGAGGGGCCTCTCCTTTGATCCCCTTGGTGCCAGGGTAGAAATGGAAGGTTTTGTCACCTGCTCCCGGCCTCTCTCCACAACATGTGAGTTGGGTGCTCTTCACAAATAATTGGACTCAACTACACGTTTACAGTAATTAACTCAGTGTCTTTCTGTTGAGTGCGGGCAAGACAGAAGGAGGAAGATAGAGCTACTGGTGGGAACAGCCAGCCACCCAGAATGCAGTAGAACAAGTGCCCTGGGAGGTGGTAACCATGTCTCTGGGGACAGTGGGGTGGCGGTAATTCTGCTGTCTGGGGTCATTTGGGCAGGTTTTAGAGAGGAGGGTTTATTTCACCGAGGCCTGGACGGCTGAGTAAGAATTTGCCCAATGCATGGTCTGTCGGGGGCAGCACGGGTGGGAGGGAAGATGTGTGGCCTGTTCTCAGGCTTCCAGGTAGTTTGGTGTGGCTATACCTCGACAGGGAGAGCTGGCAGGAGCCAAGATGGACTTCAGGCTGTTGCCTGAGAGTGTTGGCTTAAGAAGCTTGGATGTGGTGAGCAGTAGGGAGTTTAGAAGGTTCTAAGTGGTGCTCTTGAAATAGGGGAATTGGCCTGCCCAGGGCCATGGCTGCAGAGCCTGGGTCCCATGGCCAACTTGGAGGTTAGCTTGGGTGACTAGATAGGTGCCTTGTGGGAGCATTCACAGAGAAGGGACCAGTTTGTGGCAGAAGATGAATTCCATGCTGACATAATGAGTCTTTGGTGATGCCTTGGAGTAGCCACGTATTGAAAAGCTTGAGCAAGGCCTGGATTGGCCATGTGAGCTGTGAGGCAGGAGAGCATTTGAAGCCATGGGAGAGGGTGAGATGAGAATGAGGAGAGGCTGGGGCCCAGGGACACTCACAGCTCAGACTGCTAGAAGATGGAGCTGGAGAGGGAGGAACAAGACTGTCAGCGTCTGTCAGGGAAGAGGAGGAGGAAATGAGCAGTGGGAGGGCAGCTGAGGGGAACCCAGACACATTACAGCCAGAGAAGACCCTTGGGTTTGGCCCTCGGGGTGGCATTGGTGGCTCCAGGGAGAGTGGTTTGGGTGGCGTGCTGATATAAGTGGGACTAGTGGACTGAGGAGTGGATGGAAGGGAGGACCTGGGTGTGGAAGGGAGAAGACAGTGGCCTGCAGGTGGCCAGGGCTGAGGGGACTTGTGTGCCCAGTGTGAGGTGGGACTGTGGAGTGTGGGGTAGGGCCAAGTCTCAGAAGGACATGGAGATGCCATTTTTTAATTTTTTTTGAGGAAGATTAGCCCAGAGCTAACTACTGCCAGTCCTCCTCTTTTTGCTGAGGAAGACTGGCCCTGAGCTAACATCTGTGCCCATCTTCCTCTACTTTATATGTGGGACGCCTACCACAGCATGGCTTGCCAAGCAGTGCCATGTCTGCACCCGGGATCCAAACCGGCGAACCCCAGGCTGCCGAGAAGCAGAACGTGCGAATTTAACTGCTGTGCCACCAGGCCAGCTCCCACGGAGATGCCATTCTATAGGGCACATGCCCACCCTTGGGGGTGAGCGGATGGCCTCACCTGACCAACTAGGGCCATCTGACTCAGTTCCCATCTTATCACCTGCAGAACTGCCGTCAGTCATGCTGTTGAATGGGGACTGCCCAGAGAGCCTGAAGAGGGAAGAGGGGACTGCCGAACCGCCCCGGGAAAATGGGCTGGATGAGACCGAGCCAGGAGAGGAGACCACTGGACAGGAAGTCATTGTCATCCAGGACACAGGCTTTTCTGTGAAGATCCTGGCCCCTGGGATCGAGCCCTTCTCCCTACAGGTGAGATGGGGGAGGGGGTGCTGGGGACCAGGGCCAGAGCCTTTTAGGGAGGATGAGGCTGGAAAGCCAAGCCTTGCCTTTGTTCGTCCTGGCCCCAAGTTATAGCAGGAAATTGAGGGTCCTGTGCCTTGCCCAAGGTCATTCAGCTAGCATTGTGGATGTGGCAGTCCAGGTTCGAGTCAGTGCCCTGTTGCTGGGGGATAGCGCCCAGCTGGGACCGCCAGCCCTGCCTGGGGAAAGGTATTCCAGCGGCTGAGTGCTGTTGGGGTCCCAGGGCTCCTCAGCCTTCTGCTCTGTGCCCTCAGGTGAATCACCTCTCTCTCTCGCTGTGGTTTTACCGTCTGCCTAAGGGAAAAGCCACGCCAGAGGTCTAGCAAACCGTTAACTCACTGGGGAACCAGGCAGTGCCCTCTTACATCTTTTGTATCCGCAGCTTGGGCCCCAGAGAATCCCTTCTCGAAGTGGGGAGCCCTTTGCCTTGGGGGCCTTGGCATTGGGCAAGGGAGGAGGCAAGATTGCCAATTTCTTTTCCCCGTTCTTCTATCTCCTGCTGCTCTGCTCAGGGCTTGCTCTTGGTCTACAGGAATAGTTTAGGCCCGAGGGTGACGGGGCTAGGCTGTGTCCTGCACACATACACAGGTGCAGATGGGAGTGGCCTGTATGGACAGGGCCTGGAATTTAAAAGCCAAAAAGTGGGAAACTGAGTATTTGGGGCATTGACTCTAGGGATCCAGGTGCTTTGCACTGGGTGAAGCGGTTTGCCCTCACCAGGGTAGTCGGGGCCTTCTCCCTGGCAGGTGTCCCCGCAGGAGATGGTACAGGAAATCCACCAGGTACTCATGGACCGTGAAGACACGTGTCACCGCACCTGCTTCTCACTGCACCTGGACGGCAACATGCTGGACCACTTTTCAGAGCTGCGCAGCGTGGAGGGGCTGCAGGAGGGCTCCGTGCTACGTGTGGTAGAAGGTTTGTCCGGAAGTTGGGTGGCCTGCCAAGGGAGGGCACATGGAGGCAGGGCCAGGCAGTACTCCACCCGTCCTGGCTGGTATCTCTGTGTCACAGATGAGCTCGTGGAGGCTCAGAGCAGAATCAAACTTGTGGAGGTGGGATTGGAGCACAGGTCTGCTTCTCAGGCCATCACATGTGCACCCTCCAACTTCATGGGTTAAATTTCAGGTTTGTGATTTAAAAAAAGAAACAGTACTAGGCAAGGGCTTGAAATCAGCCCAGTCAAATTCTATGGAGATAAAAGTTAAATCTTATGAGGAAACAAGTCTCACAGCTCTCTAGTAGGGAAGTTGGGCCAGGTGTGGAGCCATCAGCTGGTGTGGTGAGGCTGGTTTGGTTGTAAAATAAAAGTTCTGGTAAATTTGAGTCCCATGGGGAGGAGTGGCTCAGAGGTTCCGGGCATGTTGGCTTGTTAAGAGCAAATATGGAAAAAATGTAACCCAACTCTGTCCAAACTTGATCACGAACCTCTCTCCTCCCCCAAAAGAGCCTCCATTAAAATTTCGTGAAACATATTGGGGAGCAGTGTTGTAGTTCAGGGTCCTGGTAAGTCCTCAGGCCGCCCTTGAGCGAGGGCTGCCCTAGGGCACACGACCAAGGCCACAGGGCCCAGCAGCTCTGTAGGCTTGCCCGCCTGTGGACAGAGCAGCGAGCTTCTGTGGCTCCCCAAGGCCTGTGTGCCCTCTGGCAGAAGGTTCTTTGCAAACAAGGATCCCTGCCCACTAGCAGGCAGGTGTATGTGTTGAAACCAGAACTCCAAATTAGGTGTTCATAGTGGAATTTGTAAATGGAAGCCTAAAATTGAAAATCAAGACCACCTGTGGTAGCACCAGGGCAAAAACTTCTCTGTGCTGGGCAGCATGTTGCAGAGCGGGGCCCTGGTAACGCCCTGCCTCTCCCCCTCCCAACAGAGCCGTACACGGTGCGTGAGGCCCGCATCCACGTGCGCCATGTCCGAGACCTGCTCAAGAGCTTGGACCCGTCCGATGCCTTCAATGGGGTTGACTGCAACTCCTTGTCCTTCTTGAGCGTCTTCACCGACGGCGACCTGGGAGGTGCGGGAGGCACTGGGGCCAGGGGTTGGGCAGAGGGGCTGGGAGCAGGTTGGCCAGGGCTGACAAAGGGGCTGAGGGCCAGGCCTTCCCACCCAGAGGGGGTGGGGCTGGAGGTGCCCAGACTGGGGCCAGTTTAGGCTGGGAGGTGGTTGGCCCCTGGGTGGCCCTGTGCTGACCACCAGGCTCGGGTCCCTCAGACAGCGGGAAGCGGAAGAAGGGCTTGGAGATGGACCCCATCGACTGCACGCCACCCGAGTACATCCTTCCAGGGAGCCGGGAGCGGCCGTTGTGTCCCCTGCAGCCCCAGAACCGTGACTGGAAGGTGGGACTCCCGGAGCAGAGCCGGGAGGTCTCTGGCAGGGCGGGGGTTCACCACACCAGGAGGCCTGGCTACTCATGCTTGGCCATTCCTGCAGCCCCTGCAGTGCCTGAAAGTGCTCACCATGAGTGGCTGGAACCCGCCCCCTGGGAACCGTAAGATGCATGGGGACCTCATGTACCTGTTTGTGATCACGGCCGAGGACCGGCAAGTCAGCATCACGGCGTCCACGCGGGGCTTTTATCTGAACCAGTGAGTCCCTGTGCGAGCCTGCTCCGAGTCCATGCGCAGCCGCTTGGGGCGCCCTGTGCAGTGACCACCCTCTCCCTGTAGGTCGACAGCGTATCACTTCAACCCCAAGCCCGCCAGCCCCCGCTTCCTCAGCCATTCCCTGGTGGAGCTGCTCAACCAGATCAGCCCGACCTTCAAAAAGAACTTTGCTGTGCTGCAGAAGAAAAGGTAATGCCTTTGCCCCATCTCTGCCCCTTGTCTGCTGTCCCAGGGGGGATGGTGTGAACCAGCCAGCCTAAACCCTAGCACTTCTGTCCTAGGCTGCTCAGCCCTCAGCTTCCCAGCCTCCTTTTAGGGAGCTGTTGGCCAGGTCCCGAGATAGCAGTCCTAGGAGAGGCACCGATCTGCTTCTGTCGGGCTCTCCAGGGCTGGAGTCTCAGGACAGGGAGACAGTGGAGCAGGTGGGGTCCCAGGGCAGGCGTCTGAGCTTGGTGGGCTGCCCCATCTTCCCTCCTCTGCCTGCCACAGGGTCCAGCGCCACCCGTTCGAGAGGATCGCCACCCCGTTCCAGGTATACAGCTGGACAGCCCCCCAGGCAGAGCACGCCATGGACTGCGTGCGCGCAGAGGATGCCTACACCTCGAGGCTGGGCTACGAGGAGCACATACCCGGACAGGTGCCTGTGGCCCAGCCCTACCCTCCCTGCGCGCCTCCCTCCTATGCCTTTGGTGGGTGCCGGGATGGGTTCTGTGTGCTTCCCTGGAGGCTCTATCTGCTTGCTTGTCTGTCTGATTCACTTGGGAGCCTGTGGGACTGTCCATGGGAAGGTGGAGGAAGTGACTGCCCAGGGCAGATCATGGGGCACGGGCTGAGCTGGCGTCTCCCTCCCCACTCCCTTTGCAGACCCGGGACTGGAACGAGGAGCTGCAGACCACGAGGGAACTGCCCCGCAAGAACCTGCCTGAGCGGCTGCTGCGAGAGAGAGCCATATTCAAGGTGCCCATGGCCTCTGACCCGCCTGCCCCCCTCCAGCTGTTTTCTTGTGGACAGGAGGAAAGCTGGCATACGCTGCAGGGGGTTCTGCTGCCTTCTGCCTCCTGGCAGACCACCCCAGCTCCTTTTTCTGGCTTCTCTGAGACTTGGAGTCCGTAGGCAGAGGAGGGACCTGCCTCCAGTGTGGGCTCAGTGACAGGGTCCATTCCGGCTTCCCACACTCCACGGACCGCCCTGGGGCCCTCGCCTGGGCACATATGCCCTACTGTGATGTTATTAGTGCTTTTACAGAGGTAGAGAGATGGAGAGAAAATAGTGCCTTCAAAAAAAGCTAAATTTAAAATCTCCCATAATCTTACCACCTAGAGATGGTAATCGTAAAAATAAGGTCTAAATGTCCTGCGTACTAATTTTGCCAGGGGCTCTGCCAGGCGTTTTGTAGGCGTTGTCTCTGGTAGTCTTCTAGACCCCTTGTGAAGGTCGGTGCTTTTATTGTCCCCTTTCTGTAGTTGAGAAAACGGGCCTGAGAGGTGACCTGTCCAGGTTCACCCGGCCTGTGATTGGTGGGTGCCACACCCGCTCCAGCGCTTCCGCTCTCTGTTAGTCACTCAGCTCTGCTGTCTGAATATCAGTGTTAAGTTTTTTTGAAAAAAGAGTTTCTTGCCCTTTGCCAAATGTGAGGAAATGGAGGCTCAAGTCCCTCGGCCCCCCGCAGGCCTCTGCTTCCACCATCTGGGTGAGCTTGACCAGGTGGGACGAAGGCTGAGGCTCTTGTGGACAGAGCCTCTCACTCTCCCAACCTTGGGTCCCCCCAGGTGCACAGTGACTTCACGGCGGCAGCCACGCGGGGTGCCATGGCGGTCATCGATGGCAACGTGATGGCCATCAACCCCAGTGAGGAGACCAAGATGCAGATGTTCATCTGGAACAACATATTCTTCAGCCTGGGCTTCGATGTCCGTGACCACTACAAGGACTTCGGTGGGGACGTGGCGGCCTATGTGGCGCCCACCAACGACCTGAATGGCGTGCGCACATACAATGCAGTGGACGTGGAGGGGCTCTACACGCTGGGCACGGTGGTGGTGGATTACCGTGGCTACCGTGTTACGGCCCAGTCCATCATCCCTGGCATCCTGGAGCGGGACCAGGAGCAGAGCGTCATCTATGGCTCCATTGACTTTGGCAAGACAGTGGTGTCGCACCCACGATACCTGGAGCTGCTGGAACGCACGAGCCGGCCCCTCAAGATCCTGCGGCACCGGGTGCTCAACGACCACGATGAGGAAGTGGAGCTCTGCTCTTCCGTGGAGTGCAAGGGCATCATCGGCAATGATGGGCGCCACTACATCCTCGACCTGCTGCGCACTTTCCCCCCTGACCTCAACTTCCTGCCCGTGCCTGGCGAGGGGCTGCCCGAAGAGTGCACCCGTGCTGGCTTCCCCCGCGCCCACCGGCACAAGCTCTGCTGCCTGCGCCAGGAGCTAGTGGATGCCTTTGTGGAGCACAGGTGAGGAGCAAGGCCTGGGAAACCGGGCCAGGGCTGGGCTGCACCCAGCCGGTAGGTGGTTCTGATGCCTGATCTTGGTAAGAGAGGCTTTGGAAAGTGGAGAAGAGTTAACTCTGGCCGCAGTCATTACAGCTCCAGCCTCCCCCGCCCCCAACTCTGACGTCGGGGTCCCCAACAGACATCCAGAACTTTATATTGGTCAAAAACTAGCAAGCAGCTAGACCAGTGGCTCTCAACTGAAGCAGTGCTGTTCCTTTAAGGAGCGTGTGGAATCTGCTAGGGTGACTTTGAATATCCCGGTGCCAGGGCCTGGGAGGAAGGGCAGGGGTGTCACCACTGCTGGCATTTAGTGCTTAGGAGTCAGCCACATCAAATGTCCCACACCACAAATAGTTCTTCCTTTCAAAATGCCGGTGGGCTTCCTGTCACTCTTGAGAGCCCTGGCCTGCATGGTGAGCCACTCCCCCACCCATCCCCTAGCCGTTCTCTTACTCTCTGGAAAGATCTCGTATTGTGCTGCGACCTGCAGCCTCCTGGTAGAGTTGCTGGGCAGGCACCTACATGCCTGCATTGACTCTTGCCCACTGGGCAGGACATGTCCCCGTGTCAGCAGAGTGTCCAGTCCCAACCTTCCTTAATCCCAGCAGGCCAGGAGCCTGGGGCTTGCCTCTCCTCCCCATAGCCTGAGGAAGCTGCTGGGCCAGCGAGGCTTCCAGATTCCCCTTTCCTATCCCCTGCTCTGCCTGCTCTGCTGTGCTCTAGGTACCTCCTCTTCATGAAGCTGGCTGCCCTGCAGCTCATGCAGCAGAAAGCCAGCAAGTTGGAGAGCCCCACCTCACTGGAAAACGGCGGTCTCCCATCCCCGGAGTCCAAGCCTGAAGACCCTCCAGGACCCGAGGCGGGAAGCGAGGAGGAGGGCAGCAATGCTAGTGGCCTGGCCAAGGTGAAGGAGCTGGCGGAGACCATCGCCTCGGACGACGGGACAGGTGGGGCTGCTGTGGATGCCGAGGGGAGCCCCAGGCCTGTCCTGGCAGCTGGTGCTTGTTGGGGGTGGCTCACGACTCAGCCCCTAGAGAGCCAGGCAGACGTATCTTCAAGGAGCTGCGGGAGGCTCAGGGCAGCCTGGCCCCACCGATGGTGGAGTGGGCTGCCTCCCAGCAGGCCGTGTCTCCACAGCAGACCCTCGGAGTCGGGAGGTGATCCGCAACGCATGCAAGGCAGTCGGCTCCATCAGCAACACAGCCTTTGACGTTCGCTTCAACCCTGACATCTTCTCGCCAGGCAAGCGGTGGGGCAGGGCGGGCACAATGGCCTGGGGGTCATCTTGGGGCCTTGTCCACCCACCTGAGTGCCAGCATTTTTCTTGCCTCCCTTCTTCGGCCTCCCTTCTGCGTGGCTCAAGCCTCTGCCCTCCCTCCTGCAGGGGTTCGCTTCCCTGAGTCTTGCCAGGAGGAAGTTCGGGACCAGAAGCAGCTGCTGAAAGATGCCGCTGCCTTCCTGCTCTCCTGCCAGATCCCCGGCTTGGTGAGCGGGGGAGACAGGGGTAGGGGGCTGCACCAAGGCTGCAGTTACAGGCCCTGGGGCCTTGTCCATCTCTGATTCCGGAAGCTTGTAGAACCTTCGCAGGAGTGACTTCCTTAGACCTGCTGACCTGCAAGGCAGGCAGGGCAGAGTGCTCATCCCCATGGTACAGGTGGGGCCGCTGACCCAGAGAGGCCAAGGGAGGCATTGGGTTCAGGCTCTGCTCTGCCATGCTCTCCATATGGGCCGGCAGCTGGGGGTATGGTCCCTTGAGCCCCTGTGTGATGGGATGGCTTACAAGAGGGGTGAGGGGCATCTGGGAAAAAAGGTGCGGGGGGGCCCTCCTGTTCACCCTCACAAGCTTTGTACGTAGGCCCTGTGGATGACAGGGTGCTTGTTCCCTCCTAAGGTGACTTTGAGGTCAGTGGTGCTCTTGTCTCAGATCTTTGAGCCGAGCCTGCTGTGCCCTGGCCCCCTGCCCGACCCCTCCAAGGCTTGGCACAGGGATGGGGTGAAGCTGTGGTCCCCGAGTGGTCCCGCCTGCTCCTTCCTGGGTGGTCAGAGGGGAGCCTGTTCTGCCCACTGAGCTCTTTGAGTTCATCACCTCTGGGGCTCCCTCATCCCTGCCTCCCCATCAGGTGGGCCAGGCAGTCCCAGGGCCCCTCTTTCCTGTGGCTTGTGTAGAAGGCTGTGGTCCAAGTTCTCACGTCTTTGCTGCTGCTTTATCTCCTTCCCTCATCCCCACTGGGAGCTGGGGTCTTAGTCTCCTTCCTCAGGGCCTCAGCAGAGCATGAGCTCCCCCGGGAAGACCCAGGACAGGAGGAGGCCGAGGGCCTGGGCTGGGGGCGCCTGACCTGTTGCAGCCCACAGGTGAAGGACTGCACAGACCATGTGGTGCTGCCCATGGACGGGGCCACACTGGCCGAGGTGATGCGCCAGCGTGGCATCAACATGCGCTACCTGGGCAAGGTGTTAGACCTGGTGCTCCGGAGCCCGGCTCGTGACCAGCTGGACCACATCTACGTGAGTGGTCCTTAGGGTGGGTGTGTGACAGTGGGGCCAGGATGGAGGCCTGAGCCTGACTAAGACTTCCCTCGAACTCTTGCAGAAAATTGGCATTGGAGAGCTCATCACCCGCTCTGCCAAGCATATCTTCAAGACATACTTACAGGTACCACTGTTCCCTCCCCAGCCTCGGTCGTGTGGGGCATCAGGGAAGAGCCCTGGGCTGCGGCCTGAGGGCCCTCGTGACTGATCCAAACCTTCCTTACAGGGAGTTGAGCTCTCTGGCCTCTCAGCTGCCATCAGCCACTTCCTGAACTGCTTCCTGAGCTCCTACCCCAACCCCGTGGCCCACCTGCCCGCTGACGAGCTGGTCTCCAAGAAGAGGAACAGGAGGAGGAGAAACCGTCCCCCGGGGGCGGCGGATAACACGGCCTGGGCCGTCATGACCCCCCAGGAGCTTTGGAAAAACATCTGCCAGGAGGCCAAGAACTACTTTGACTTCAGCCTCGAGTGGTGCGTGAGTGGCATGGCAGGCAAAGTGGGTGCTGGGCTCCCAGCCAGCATCGAGGTTCTCTGACAATGTGGGGCAGTGGACTAGGAGAGGAGAAAGGGGGGAGCTGTGGGGGCCATTCGTTCTGGAAAGTGCGGATGGGAGCTGTTAGTCCGAGTCCTCCAGGAGTCCTGGCTGGAGGAGGAGTGGCTGGGAGGGGCACCTGGGTGGGAGGTAGCTGTTAGGGGAGGGGCGGAGTGGGGGCTGCTCGGCCTACCTGCCGCTTCTCCCCAGTGAGACTGTGGACCAGGCTGTGGAGACATACGGCCTGCAGAAGATAACGCTGCTGCGGGAGATCTCCCTGAAAACCGGGATCCAGGTGGGTACAGTTCATTGTCCCTCCTGTGCCGTGGCTCCTACAGGGCCGTTGGGGGAGGTGGCTTTCTCTTGACACGTGGTGGTGGGTTGGGAGGTGCTGGCCATTTAAGCCTGGGACTGAGCCTGCCTGGGGGCGTGTCCCCTAGATCCTGCTGAAGGAGTACAGCTTCGACAGCCGCCACAAACCCGCATTCACTGAGGAGGATGTGCTCAACATCTTCCCCGTGGTCAAGCACGTCAACCCAAAGGCCTCGGATGCCTTCCACTTCTTCCAGAGCGGGCAGGCCAAAGTACAGCAGGGTGCGTGGCCAGGTGCGGCTCGGGGGAGGGGGGTTCCCTGGCCTGGCCCTGACCTTGCCACCCTTGGGGGTGCCCTGCAGGCTTCCTGAAGGAGGGCTGCGAGCTCATCAATGAGGCCCTGAACCTGTTTAACAACGTGTACGGAGCCATGCACGTGGAGATCTGCGCCTGCTTGCGCCTCCTGGCCCGTCTCCACTACATTATGGGTGACTACGCTGAGGTGGGCCTTGAGCACCCTCTGGGCTGTGTCAGCAGAGGCCTTGGGGCCTGGCCTTGCACTGGGGATTGGCGAGTGAGGGGGCTGGGGCCGTGTTCTCACCCCTGGCGGCAGCAGAAAACGGGAGTCCAGGCCTACAGAACTGGAGCACCGTCCAAGGGGCCTGGGATGCTGCTCACCTCCGGGCCCTCCAGGGAGGAGCAGACAGAGACCTGGGAGACCTGGCGAGTCGCTTGTTCTGCCTGGGCCTCCCCCGTCTCTGCTGTGCCTGTGGACAAAGTGGGAGTGATGGCAGGGACGTTGGGAAGGATAAATTTTGAGACTCGGAAGCACCATGTAAAGCTGCTAGGGGTGTCTCTGCTGCTGTTTTTACCTGTCATGCAGCTGGGGGTGCACCTGCCTCGTCGGCCCCGGGGCTTCCAAAGGTGGTTTCCTGGGGCAGACATGCTGGAGGCGCATCGCCCTTCACCCACAGCGATTCTTGTTTTCTTTTGCCTACAGATGCCTGTTTTTTTTTTTCAATACTTTATCTTTAGCACAGTCTTAGATTTGTATGTATGTATTTGCATAGTTTTTATTAAGGGGAAAAAAGGCTTAAGACAAGTTTTTTTAAAAAGTGAAACGGGCTGGCCCGGTGGCGCAGCGGTTAAGTGTACATGTTCCACTTCGGCGACCTGGGGTTCACCGGTTCGGATCCCGGGTACAGACATGGCACCGCTTGGCAAGCCATGCTATGGTAGGCGTCCCATGTATAAAGTGGAGGAAGATGGGCACGGATGTTAGCTCAGGGCCACTGCTCCTCAGCAAAAAGAGGAGGACTGGCGGCAGTTAGCTCAGGACTAATCTTCCTCAACAAGAACGACAACAACAACAAAGTAACACCTTCTCAGAGTGAGGCATAGACTTCCATGGTCACAACAGCTGAACCGTGGCCCTTTGTCCCTGCCATTGTGCAAAGTAAATAGCTGCAGTCGGGATGAAGCCAAGCTACTGTGTGTCCGTTCATGGGCCAGGCAGAGTCGGTGTGGGGCAGTGCCCACCCTGGGGTGACAACGCCCCCTTCTCCCAGGCCCTGAGCAACCAACAGAAGGCAGTGCTGATGAGTGAGCGAGTGATGGGCATCGAGCACCCCAACACCATCCAGGAATACGTGAGTAGCCATGGGCGGTGGGGTCTGTGCAGGTGGGCAGGGTCTGCGCCTGCCCTGCCTTGACACAGCTGTCCCCGCAGATGCACTTGGCCCTGTACTGCTTTGCCAGCAGCCAGCTGTCCACGGCCCTGAACCTGTTGTACCGCGCCCGCTACCTCACACTGCTCGTGTTCGGGGAGGACCACCCGGAGATGGCACTGCTGGACGTGAGTGCTGGGAGGGGCAGTGGGACTAGCCTCAGCCCCAGGGGAGCGGGAGCTGACTAGGGCCCTCCCGACTGCCCCCAGAACAACATCGGGCTGGTGCTGCACGGAGTAATGGAGTGTGACCTGTCGCTGCGCTTCCTGGAGAATGCGCTGGCCGTCAGCACCAAGTACCACGGGCCCAAATCCCTCAAGGTGGCCCTCAGGTGAGGCTGCGCTGGGTTAGGGGGCAGGGGGGCCCCAGGGCCACAGGGACAGGGTCCCAGGAAGCACTTGGCATTGAGGGCGGGCACGGGATGCAGTGCTCTGTCTCCCATCTGACTCTTGAGGAAATTTCTCTTAATTTCCATCTCTTCTCGAGTCCTGGACTTGTTTGTGGGTAGATTACGTAGCAGGATCCAGAGTAGTGTGCACACCCCCCAGCAGGCCCCCACTGCCCTGGCCCATTCGTGTCCCTCCTTCACCCGCCGGGCCATGCCTCCTTGCAGCCACCACCTGGTCGCCCGGGTCTACGAGAGCAAAGCCGAGTTCCGGTCAGCCCTACAGCACGAGAAGGAAGGCTACACCATCTACAAGACCCAGGTGGGCCGCAGCAGGGGCCGAGGGGGTGGAGCTGGGCCTGTGGGCTGTGGGCAGCCCTGATCCCTTCCTGCCCATGCCGCCTCTCGCCCCCTGTAGCTGGGCGAGGACCATGAGAAGACCAAGGAGAGCTCTGAGTACCTCAAGTGCCTGACCCAGCAGGCCGTGGCCCTGCAGCGCACCATGAATGAGATCTACCGCAACGGCTCCAGCGCCAACATCCCACCCCTCAAGGTACGTCCCCGGCGGAGCTGGGTGGGCCCACACCCCAGCCTCCCGGCGCCCACCCCTTGGCTCATCTTCCCTGCCACCTTCAGTTCACAGCCCCCAGCATGGCCAGTGTCCTGGAACAGCTCAACGTCATCAACGGCATCCTCTTCATTCCTCTCAGGTGAGGCCCCTCCACCACCTGCACCCCACCCCCTCTTAGCAGTTGGCCTTGAGTTTTCTGTTTTAATAATATATACTACATTGACATGGCTCAGAATTGGAAAGTACAGCCAAAGGTGAGACGTTTGTTGTGAGTCCTTCTGGAAATACTCCGCGCCTAATTAAGCAAACACGTATCTGTAATCTTTTTTCCCTCTTTTTTTGGGCACAAAATGGTAGCAAGCCATGTGCATAGGTATTTTTTTTTCCTACACTTAACGTATCTTGGCGGTCTTTCATTTTGGTACATAAAGAGTGGCTTCCTACCTTCTGTGGCCTCCTGCTCTTCCAGTGTAGACATGTGCTTTACAGCCAGACGCTGAGGGTTCCAGTGTGGCTCTTACAAACAGTGCCGCCTTCGTGGGCCCCTGGTCCTGTCTCCCTCCCACCAGTGTGGGACGTGGGTTTGGTCCAGCAGGGGTTAGGGCATTTACCATGTACCAGCTGGGAGGGCGTCCTAGTCCACTCATTTCCTGTGTGTAACCTGCTGTAGGAGAGACCACATGTGATGCAGTGGGTTTGAACTAGACATAAAGGCCAAGTGGGAGCCAGGCCTTAGCTGGAGGCTGTGTCTAGTGCACCGAGTTCGTACTTTTTAGCACTTGGGGACCTTTCTGCTCTGGGGAGGGGAGCACTTGTTCCACACAGATCTCTCACTGACTGAAGCACAGAGCCTGATCTTGTCCCAAGTTTGTTTAAGTAAAGCCAGTAAGGTGACGGGGCCCAGGCCCGCTCTGATACCCACCCTTCACCCCTGTTCTTCTACTCAGCCAAAAAGACTTAGAGAATCTGAAAGCTGAGGTGGCACGGCGGCACCAGCTCCAGGAAGCCAGCAAAAACAGGGAGAAGGCCGAGGAGCCCATGGCCACCGAGCCTGAGCCAGTGGGGGCCCCAGAGGATGTGGCCTCCCAGCCCCCGGCTGCCAAGGACCCTTCTTCCCCGAGCTTTCAGGGGTAGAAAGGGAGAGACAGATGAACAGTCAGCTGCCCCGTTAACCAGTGATCCGGACTCCAGGAGAAGGGGAGCATGCCCTGCAGATCGGGAGAGGAAACAAGTCCCTCTTCTTCCACGTTTCCAACCCCAGCCCCATCCCCAGCATCCTCCTGGGACCCCGGCCTGGCCTGCCTGTCCCCAGAAAGATGTTTTTGCACTGGTTCAATGAATATACGATGCAGAGGCCTAACTGAAGACATGTGAATGGAGTGTGTGGGCATCAGTTCCCAGCTGGGGGGCAGGTGGCCCCACAGGCCCCCCATCCTCGAGCAGTGTGTGCGAGTGTGTCCATGCCCGTGAGCGTCTCGGTCCATCCTTCCTAATTGTACATAGCCCCGAGTGGATGACGTGCAGCTGAGATTTCTCAGGTCATTTGTATGTTTGACATTATGGCTGCTGCTTTTGCTGCCACTACCCCTGGTCCAGCCTGGCTTAAAGTCCAGGTTTGAAGCCAAAAAGAGGGGAGCTTTCCTGTGTCCTGGGATGGGGAGCCAGAGCTCCGTGGCAGGGCTGGAGGGTCGGGGTGCACTTTAGCTTTGTGGCAAGGTGGGAGCTGCGGTAGCAGCTTTACTAATTGGGATGGGTCTGGCCTGGCTGTGCTGGGGGTGGGCCGTGGCGGTGGTTCCTCAGACACCCCTGTGCCCAGCCACAGCCTGTCTGCCCTTGGGCCCCGGCAGGAGGCGCTGCCTCCCCACTCCCTGCACCCCAGTCGGGGCTGACCTTGGGGGCAGCAGTCTGAATGTATCCTTCTCCCCATTTAACCTGAGCTGCCTAACGCACAGTGGGGGTCGGGGGGAGTGAGGGGTTGAGGAACCAGGGCTGAATCATGGATCCTGGGGGGGAAGCTACTAGATACAGGAGTGATTATCATTGTTTGTGGAGCCCAGGTCCCTACCTGGTCCTTGCCACACAAGCACCTTCTACAGAGAGTAGCTCTGGGTGGCAGGGTGGGGGCTGCATGGAACATGGCGGCCCTCACAGGCCCTGGCTCCTCCCTCTCTCGCCTGCCTGTGCCGCTTCTCTGTGCCTGCTGTTGGAGCCCTGATGGGTGGGTGGAGTTCGCCACCCTGGTGAGCCTGAGGGAGCTGTTCCCAGGAAGGGGCCTCTGCCTGGGAGCTTTGCGGGGAGCTGCTTATGGGTGTTGTCTGTCCAGACACCTTGTTTCAAAGGGAGTGGGCGGGAGCTAGCAAGCAAAGCATCCCCACAGCTGATCAAGAACTTTTTCTTGTTTTTAAACCATCACGTCTTCATTTCACATTGGAATAAAGTGAGTTTTTGAAACCTGCTGCCCCAGTCTCTCCTGTGTGTTCTGTACCAGTCTCACTTGATTGTGAGGGCTGCTGCCAGAAAGGGTGTAAAGCATGTGAATGTGTATAAATTAGGTCAAATTCAAGGTTATGCTTATAATGTCATTTAAGCGGGAGGAAAGAGGGTGGAATCACAGGCACCCAGCTCGGGTTTACCAGTTGGCCAGTCCTGAGACCCATGGGAGTGGCGCACAGATGAATGCCACCTCTTCTTGGTCACGGGAGAAGGAAAGGCTGAGAATCACTTCTCCGTTGAGCTTTGTATGGTGCATGCTGGAGCAAAGGCAGCTGGAGTGAGGGTGCTACAAGGTGGGGGCCCAGGCCCTGGGCATGCTGGCCCTGAGGTCACTGAACACCTAACTCTGGGCATCTGCCCTTGTCCCTTTCGTTGAGTCAAGAGGACTGACAGCACTCCCCAAAGACTGGGAGTGGGAGGAGAATGGACGGTGTTTGAAGCTTGCCTCCTAGGGCGGCTTCAGGGTTAGCGAGGCTCTCGTGGAGATCTAGGGAGGAGAGGGAAGGGGAGCCCACCTAGGTGGCCTTGAGGGACAGGCCTGTGACGTGGGAGGGGGTTTGGAAAGGGCTTGTCTCTAAGCAGGGGGGAGTCTGATTACAGCTGGTGGCTTCTGCTCAGCCATCCCTTTCCTGAGCAGGCAGGCCCTCAGCCTCACGCATCCTAGAGTGCCGGTTTGAATACTTTTTTTTTGAGTTGTGTCTTTGACATTCCGAAAAAAAATTGCAGCCCTAATGCCTGTTAGTTTTCCTGAACCAACTAGAAAAGACGACTTCCCTGCCCTCGAGGTTTTCAGTTGCCGTCAGTGCCTTGACGGTGCTGTGACGCACGCTCCCAACAGCCCCCACCACGTTTGCTTTTATGATGTGGTGGTTGTATTCTGAACATGCCTTCCTACGGCCTTTATCCTGTGAACACTAGTCACATGTTTCACAGCACTTCTGGAACTTATCTTGTAAAGCTGAGAAAGGATTAGGTTTAAAACCTACTAGTCACCTGAGGCCCATTTTTCATGGTTGATCTCTTAAGTGTATTAGTGCTGTCAGATACCGTTTTGACAACCCGGATAACAAGGGGCTGCTGTTGTATAAACAAGAGGCTCTAGGTATGAAATCCACCCTTTCTCCTTGCCTTCTCTGAGTTGACAGATTTCAGTTTTTTAAAAAGGGTGAACAGTGGCATCCAGGAAGGGTTAATGTGAGAACCAGCATGTCATGGTCACGGTCTGTGTGGATGGGCAACTGCTCAAGATGGAAATTAAGGCTAAATCGTGTGAGCCACACCCAGCTCTGTCTTCCTGTACCCTATGCTGGTCTTTCACTTTCCACTCTTCTTCCAAGTTAGAATTTCTTTTAACATGCATATTACTTTCACACCTTAGAAATTTTTTTTTTTTTGAGGAAGATTGGCCCTGAGCTAACTGCTGCCAATCCTCCTCTTTTTGCTGAGGAAGACTGGCCCTGAGCTAACATCCGTGCCCATCTTCCTCAACTTTATATGTGGGATGCCTGCCTCAGCATGGCTTGCCACGCGGTGCCATGTCCGCATCCAGGATCTGAACTAGTGAACCCCAGGCCGCCGAAACGGAACGTGCACACTTAATTGCTGTGCCATCAGGCTGGTCCCAGAAAATATTTTTAAAAGAACTATTATAACCAAACTTCAATCATGTGTCTCCACACCTGCCCTCAAATTGTCATTGTTAGATGTTAAGTATTTTCGGGGGGTTTTTTTGGTGAGGAAGATTCACCCACCCTGAGCTAACGTGGCAGTCTTCCTCCACTTTGTATGTGGGATGCCTCCACAGCATGGCTAATGAGTGGTCCAGGTCCACACCTGGGATCCAAACCTGTGAACCCAGGCCAATGAAGCAGAGCATGCGGAACTTTAACCGCTCGGCCATGGTGCCAGTCTAAATATGGGTATTGAGAGACCTGTTAGACTTCCTTGAGGAATTCCTATATATCCTGAAACTGAGAATAAGGTATCCTAATGTGGCCCGAGTATTTCCTCACCCCTACTTCCAGATCTAAAATACCAAATCAAATAAAGCATGCATAATTAGGACACCTACAGAGGACAGGCAGCCCTCCTCAAATGGAAAGTGAAATACCCCCATTAAGCAGGCAAATCTATCGATAGTAAACCAGACACCGAAATGCAGACAATTCAGGACACAATTACCCTAAGAATCAAGTCATTTCATATAGAATGATTGAAGAACCTTCCTAAGTGCCAAGTGTGGGTAACTTAATTCTTTCTTAGCCATTCCCAGCCTCCACCCCATTCTTAATGGCCATCCCACAATGCAGTTAGCAGTGGGGTGTGACGTGGTGATAGGGAGGTGCTCAGGGATGGGGTGAGGGTCTTCCTTACACTTAAACAGCCAATAGAATGCTTTATACAGGCACAACCTGATAAAGGAAAGAGTAAGTGCATTTCGGTTAAAGTCCCAGCTCACCCTTTAATTAGCTTAATACCTTTCACATATAACCTCTCCTCAAGTGAGCCTGTTTTCCTGTCCATAAACATGCACTAATATCCACCTGTAGGGGGTATATGTGAGAATAAAGTGTGTTGAGAATAAAGGTTGGTACTGGCACCTAACAGGCATTTTGTCAGGAATTTTCCCGCCTCTAATCCCTCCACCTCCACTTTTATTGAAAGAGGGCTGGTGACCAAGTGGGAACGACCGAACAAAATATTCAGTAAGGACAAGCTCCACATATCAAAGAAAGAGGAAAGAGATCGGGTTTAAAAGCCCAGGGACCAGTGGCTTTTGTCCAAATTTCTTCTTTGATGAGAAGTTAGTTGGATCATTTAGATAAGTGGTTCTCAAACTTGAGCCTCCGCCAGAGTTGTCTGGATGGCAAATCTAAAATAGGTATGCTGGGTCCCACCCTGTTTCAGATACAGTAGGTCTGAACTGGAGCCCAAGAACTTGCATGTCTAATGAGTTCCCAGGTGATGCTGCTGCTGCCAGCCCTGGGGAACAGAGAATCACCTTCCAAGAGGACTGTGGTATGTCAGCAGTTGAGAACTGTCAGTCTGCATGCAAGCTAATTTTCACCAAAGACCAAACAGGGACAGAGCTGGCACATCCAGGATGCAGCATTATATCTCCACCAAGTCTTCCACTTGCCTACCCATCATCTCCACTAGGGACAGACACAATCATGAAGCTCTGAAGGAAGCCTGATGTGTCTAACACCAGTGAGTTACTCAACAGGTTTTGAACAGCTAACTGCATTTCAGGATAGTGATACTAAAGCTAGAACTCCACCCCTAGGGAAAGTGATCACCATCATCTGGATCTCAGCCTGGGAGCAAAGAGGAGCCCTGCAAGGAATTGGAAAAGCTGCAAAATGCAGGGAATTGTAACTGGAAGCAAATTACTTTGGTGCTCTTGGCTATTTTGTTTGGGGGTAGAGGGTACTCCCAGCAGGAGGCAGGAAAACAACTGGGCTGTAAGAAAAGAGTCGCCACATCATTCAACACGTCCTTTATACTGAACAAGGCTGGAGACTTCGGAGGTGCCCTGAAGACACTATGGACACGAGCTGCACAGTGGTGTAGGGATGAAACACATGAAAGAGCCAACGTGCAAAGCGCAGAGGCGGCTAGGGGCTTCTGGGGTGAAGATTTTTTTGGTACATTTCAACCAAAATGTAAAACAGTTATCAAGAATCTTCAAGAATCCAAGACCACTGGGCAGGATAAGATGCTCATTCACTAGAACAAAGTGGGTAGGAACCCTTATCTCTAGCCCCTGACCACAAGAGGGCCAGGTCTTTGTAAGGGAGGCTATAATAGGTCACTCCTGGCTGTAGAGTCACTGTCCAAAAAGGGCTACTGGAGGGGAAGGTGGGGCCTTAGAAGACAGGCTGGAGCTGCCAGACCTAGTGGGCTCTCTATAAGCCCACCACCGCCAAGATCCCCTATGGTCACCACTTCTAGCTCCTTCCTCCCAATAGGATGAAGGAAGCAGACAGCAAAGGTGGTGCTGGCACTGGCCTAAAGAAAAGCCTTCCATCAAGGCCCTGTCCCCAATTTGATTTTACTCTATGACTGGTGCTGAAGACAGCCCCACTTCCTATTAGGACTCAACTTTAAAGGTTTTAAATCTGTGCACAAGGAGACCAAAAAAAAAAAAAAAATCACATCTAGTTTTATAGGCATTTAATAGTTTACCAATTGGTACAATAAGATTTTTTAATATGCAGAAAACATGAATAAATTTTGTTTTACACAGTCTGAGCAACAAATCTTACTGTAAAACACAAGAGCAATATTATATACATTCCTTTACTGATTTTTTAAAACTGTGTCAATATCTTCAGTTAACTCTTACAATCTGGGGAACTGTCTTCTCCAATGACCACCTCTGCAACGTTCATCTGAAATCAATGCTTGCCTTCACGTCAGTGTCAGGATCAACTTCTAACTCGAAGATTTTGTATTTGTTTCTATCATCTTCAGAGTGAGCTTTAGGGGTGCCTGAAGGACAGGCAGGACGAGAAAGCAGCTACTTACATGATACAGCGGAAAGATAAAAAGGCCAGTTCAGTCCAGTCGTGACTTGTAAATCCAGCTTGCCCTCCCCCCACCCCACTGAAAAAAAACCAAAACCTTTTTCACCGATTTTGTACGTTGCTTCTCTACCAGGAGATTCTTCTTTGCATCATCTAGATTAATTAACACATTGGACTTATATACAGCTGGACAGAAAGAGTAACCATTTTAAGTGCCTTTTCCTCCAAATTCAACAATTTTAACTTCAGTTGCTTAAGGATTATCAAGCCACCACTGTCAACAAAACAAATATCCTTTACTTTTAAATAGTTTTTTTTTAATAAATTTAAAAAAAAAGCTATTTAATGAGTGATATTACCTGGAAGTTCACATAGAAACAGAAAGAGGCAAACAGGAGAGCAGGGCACTGACAGCAAGGAGACTGGGTGTGGTGATCTAGAGCCAAAGCTTCCAAAGACTAAACGAGCGCTCCACAGCCCGGACAACTTGCTAACACTAGTGATTTGAGAGCAGTGCTCTGGGCACACCATTGGTCACACCACACGTAGACAAAACAGGACGGTCTTAGTCTCCTAAAGTGCAAGATGCCATGTCAAAAAGCAACTATTCTCCAAGCGATGTCTAAACCAGTTTCCGTGGCTTGCACTTTCCAGAGTGCAGCTAGGACTTCTTGGGCACGTTATATCAGGGCGGCACTGGAATGTCTGTTTTCACACACACAAAAAGTCAACAGTCATCTGAGGATGCAATTCTACCAGCTTTTTATTTCTTAAATAAGTGGCCAATCTGATTGAGAAAGTGACAAAGCAGCAGTGAACCTCTAAACCAATTAATAAATTCCTCTACTTACAATCCAAACCAGGAACCTCCTCATTGTACTTATCCCAGGCAAGGCACAGGGTTAGACAGCAGACAGAGAAAACGAAGAAACAGGAAGAAAGGGCATCAACAGGGCAGTGTCAAACAACAGTGCAGGAAACTTCCGCCAATCTGAGTCCGGACTGTGGATGGATCACTCTCCCCCACCCCCCTTCATTATTCAAACAGGGCTCATTACATTTGGATCCAGTTGAGGACCATCCCTGAGATTCAACGTTCGCTGCTTCTTAAAAGGAGGCTGTCTGGTAACTCAACTAAGCAGCAGGCTGTGGCACTCTCCCGAGGAAGGATAACTTTGTTTACAGAGTAATATTGTTTCTCCTCCTTTGTCAACTTAAGTCACTGTATGCTGCAGGGGAAAAAACCCACCGGACAGCAGCTTTGTTTCCTCCTAAATTGGTACCATTTTTTCCTTTATTGTTCATATCTATGAGTGATTTCTAGATGTTGTGGCTTACCCTTAAACAATTCGTGTTGCTACATGCTAAAAATGAATTAAAATACAAGACATTTATACATGTACAAACAAATGTTAAGATGCACCATTTCTATGTATTTATATTCCTTAAAATAGGACAGGAAATAGCAGCAAACGAGAACAAAGATATTTTCCATAGCATTTTTAGAAAAATCCAGTCAGAACAGCTGAGGGGAAACAAAAAAACTTCTCAATGTGAGCAGGGTTGTGAGGCAATATTGTCCTGAAAGTTCTTCTACCGTATTTAAGGAATTAGCTTAAGTTGTAATTTTTGTCCTCAAAAATAGCCATTAGTTCTTAAAACACTTTTCCTTCCAGAGACATCTCTCAGGAATTATTAAAAACAAACAAGTAAACAGACAGACAGACACAAGCTAGACATAAAGCTGCTTCTAGTGAATACATGGCCTATTCTCTGTGTGTGTATCTACAGGACGTTAACTCTAACCCTTTGTCTTTTTCAGGAACCAAATTTCCATTAAATACTAAAATGGACATTTAAAAAATCACATATTACACAAATGAATAAAATGCAATTCAGAATAAGTTTCTTTGTTAAACTGTCTGTTATTTCATTGTTCTGTTAACTTTTCAAATGACTTTCTTAAAAAAAAGTTGGTTAGCTAAGCAATGGAATTATTTATTAATAATCTTCAATGGAATATTGTTTCCAAAGTCACAGATAAAAATTCTCTCAAACCTCCTTGTAGAAACTTTGGATCACAATATACAGTATGTCAGGGATGCATAAAATGCTGAACAGCCAGATTGCGGGGGGCGTCAGGGGGAATAACGGAAGTGATTTCCTTTAGCTGGGAAAAATTCCCAGAGCCAGACCTAGTTTTCAGAAGCGTTAGGATCAAAAAAGGTTTGCCCTAAAGCACAGCATTCCACACAGCACGATTTATTCTATTTGTATGCTTTAGCACTTCTTCAAAAACCCAGGACTCAAGGACATGGAGGTTGTATGTGTGTGATATACATATACAGACTTATCCACTTACAGATAGGCCCATATACTTATAAACATTTATATATAACCAAAAGGTGAAAACACAGTACATTGTTATGCGCAGTCCATTAAACCCTGTCTTTTTTTTAACTTGTAAGTTAAACACAGATTTCATGTTGAACAAACTGCTGTATTTCTCCCACTCCCTTAAAATGGGCAAACATAACCTTTTCCATATTTCTCTGTCATTATGTAATGCACATTGCACATCCCTAAAAAACATCAAAAAACAAATAGTGATTTGTACCATGACACACTCAATGGGAAGATTAAATTCTACCTGGAAGTCACATCACTATACAGTCTAAGAGTATGGAGAATACAACTAGAAGTGTGTCTAGTGTGGAAAATAGAAGCTTAAAGTATTACAGTGTTTTTCAACCTGTTTACAAAGCATTAAGACCCAAATGAAATAAATGATTTGCTATTAGCTGCTGAGATTTTTCTTATTTGAGATTTACAGTCATTTTCTTACATAAATATACCACTAGCCTTTGCTTGACAGGCTGCCAAAACAAATGTATCCTTATCAATTTGGCAAATGTGTCATGACAAAAATTCCAATGTGTAATCCCCATTAATTACATAGATGGTTCAGAAGATTTTGAATTGTAGCCTTATTATCTAACATCCTTAAAGAAGATTTATTAAGCACACTTAAGTGATGTTACATAGATACACATTTCAGAAAAAGCCCTAATAACCACCACTTTCCCCCACATGAGGCCATCAAGTCAGGCACCAACAGATAGCAGAAAGAAAAACAGGAATTAATAATCCAACATAAAATGACACTGTCAACTATTCAGTTTAGTGCCCTACTTCAATTTATTCAACTTCTGCCTTCTTAGGCCTGGTGTGACCAATGCCAGCCCAGGTTTTTAAACCCTATGGTACTTCTAGACAATGTATGTAAATTTACAGTATACAATTTGGATTCACCATGCATGAATACTTTGTGTGTAACATTTAATAAGCTCAATCTACATCCAGAATAATTTACATGAAAGGACAATATTTATTTAAACAGAGCTCAATGGGGTAACCATGGTATCATCAGAGTGCATCCAGAGGAAAAAAGGGAGGAGGGGCCAAATGAGACTCAATCAACGGCACTCCCACACCTTTACTGTTTGATCTACACTGCCAGTAACCACATATGGGGCCGTCTTATGGAAATCTGAAACAAAAAGAAAAGGTTTATTTTAAAATCAGATTGAGCCAAATACAATTTTTAATAAGCCACAAAATAAGCAAGTCAAAGTGCCAGGAAAACCCATTTTTTTTCTATACACACCCACACATCCACCCTCAGAAGGTATCAAATCAAGCTTACCAACTGGGTCAGGGAAACTGAGACTTAATGATTCACTCCTATATTAACACCTCAATAAAAATACCCCGAATACCTCCATCCCAACTAAGGCTGAATAAACATTCAAATCTAACAAGGACAGCCTAAATGTATCCATTTACTCAACACTCACTATGTCCCACGTTCGGTACTAACGCTTTATATTCATGTTTAATCCTGTAACAAGCCTATGAGGTAGGCATTAACCCTATTCTACTGAGGTTTTATCTTTATCATTAGATCCATCACACCCAGTGTATTATATTTTACTGTATTCATTATCTTAAATTCTACATTCAGGTCCAGATGATACTGAGGATGTTCATTAAACTTAAATACAATTCCCTGAGTTTCCAGTACACAATAGTATATACCTGCCAGAGGAAAAAGGTTGAGTAAGATTTCCTTTGAGAAACTTACACACTAGTAGGGGAGAAAAATTACCCATCAGAGTGGTCAGTAAGCATCCTCTTCACAATTCTAGTTTCCAAAACCAATGTTGTGCAATGGAGAAAGTAATTTTTTTATTATAAGGCTGATGATGGAGAGAGAGAGTTAGGGAAAGGAGAATTTAAAACAATGGTAGGAATCCACAAAATTTTTAACCTGTCTTCTCTATTCTGCCCTGAAAGCACATCATCATTTCTTACCTGGAAAAGTCCACGTAGTTATGTAAAACTTTGTTATGTCTGGCACTCCAAAATTTAATTGCTCAGAAACCTCATAACTCATACATACCCAAGGAGGTAACAAAGTGTTCATGCGCATTCAGGGTCTTCATGCATCTCTTGTTCTTGTAATCCCATACACGTAGGGTCTTGTCATCAGCACAACTCAAAATAAACTTCCCCCCAGAATGGAACAGAACTCCACGTACCCAGTTATCATGACCCACCTTAAAAACAAAAAAGTATTTGACTTCAGTAAAGGGATAAACTGTCTGAATAGTATCTATGAAAATAGTAAAGTAACTACTCAAAGCACACCGAAACTGCATGCACCAAAAATGTCAATGTCAAAAAAGACAGAAAAAAAAGTCTAGGTAATTCTTCTATATTAAAGGAAACTGGAAACTAACAATACATGACCAGTAAATGCAACGTGTGATACGTGACCGGCTCCTGATTAGAAGCTAAAATAAAGTTATAAAGGACACTATTGGAATAACTGGAGAAAATCTGAGTATGTAGTGTATTAATGTTAAATTTCTTGACTGTGAGATTTTATTGTGGTTATCCAGAAAACTCTTGTTCTTACGAGATACATGTTAAAATATCTGGGGTCAAGAGCCATGATGTCTACAAGTAACTCTCAAATTGTTCAGCAAAACACACACACAGAAAGGAAATGTTAACAGACAATTCTAGATGAAGGATATACAGGTATGTACTGTACATCATCCATCCATCCATCCATCTATATCCCTTGTCCCAGCCAATTCCATTTCTTGCAATTTATCCTAAGAAATAATTAAGGGGGTGTCCAAAAATTTAGTTAACAAAGATATTCATGAAAGCACTGTATGTAATCAGTGAAGAAGAGTATCTAATGACATGAGCAAGTGTTACATACCGTCTAAATTAAAAGTGTGCTGCAAAGCAGTATATACAGTATGATACCATTTTTATTAACAAGATACTATATTCATCTACACAGTAATTTAAGAAAAAGGCTTGTTTAGAACTGCACAGTCCTATTGGGTAACCATTAGTCACATGTGACTATTTAAATATAAACTAAAATTAAACACAATCGACAATTCAGTTCTTCCATCTCACTAGCCACATTTCAAAGGCTCAATAGCCACATGTGGCTCATAACTACCATACTGGATAGTGCAGATACAGAACATCATCGCATAAGTTCTACTGGACAGCTCTACTTTAGAAAAATATACTTGGTAGGTATTATTAGATAAGCTAGAATGATCTAAGGGTGATTTTTATTTTATTTTTCTAGCTTTTCTGTATACTCCTAAATTTTTGTACAATGTAAATAACCATATTGCTTTTTTAAAAGAACCAAAAAAAAAAAAGCTATTTTAATTTTAACAAGACAGACAACCAAGGCAACATATTCTTTGCCTTGGTTTATTTTGCCTTTGCCCTTATTTAAAATACTTTGTTCTATTATAGTGACCTAAGAAAGTCACCAATCATTAGAGGTAGAAGACTCAACAAAAGTCAAATTGCATGTCTCGTGGTCACACCAAAATAAAGCAGAAACAAGCACTCCCCTTCCACCGATAAATAGGAGCCAGAAACCTCCAGGGAAATGAATGTTAGGGAAGAGGAGAGCACATGCTTTCTGATGTGAAATGCAGATCATCTCTTCTAAAAGCAACACAGTACATCTGAACTCAGCTCAGACTACTACTAGAGGAGAATCAAATTTTCTAATCAATTCTTGATGACACTTCCACAAGTGTCCGTCTGTCATATCCTACAGAGAGACAATCACTTCGAAGTATGGTGAGCACCTAAGAAATCTCCAAAACAAACATGGACACCAAATTACAAAAACTGCTACTGGACTAATGTCCAAAGATCCCCTTGGAACTCCCTTAGGCAAACAAGAATGTCCACAACCTTGAATTATCATTTATATATCCTCATACTGAAATCCAGGTACTCTGAAAACAAAATAAACATTTCCAAGTCATAAAGCTAGTACCATTAATTTCAGAATGGTAACAAACAGGTAATAGTTAAAAGCATTCATATTAAAATAAAACATAGTGAAATAGAGAAGCAAACAGCTTCAAAAATGAATGAGTCTTTAATAATAATGTTTCCCCTCCATAGGAGATATTATATAATTTTTAAACATACAGTGAGCTAGGATCCCCCTCCCAGTACTGTGGCTTGGTAGATCTTTTATAGAACATGACATTCTATAGGAATAACTGTCATATCACTGTAACAATGGAACAACAAAAGTTTAAGAGAAAAAGTATCCTTACAAAGAAGTTATTTTAAAGCCCAGAATAATTCAAATTATTTAATAAGATGTCACAAGGCATTTAGCCCCAAAATATATAGTGTATATACATAGCATATAAACATAGTAAACAGGTGAAAGAAGCAGTGAGATTATGCAAACTTACAAGGGTCATAAGGCACATGCCAGTACTGACGTCCCACATCTTAATAGTCTTGTCTCTGGATCCAGACAGTAAGAATGGCCCAGGTTTGCCACTTTTTTTAGTCTATAGAAAACATATAAAAACTAAGTTTCCCATGCAAGAAGTTAGGTAAGGATTTCAAATGACTTCTACCTAGCAATGATCTTTATTTCCAATTTTGTAAAAATGCATTTTGTGACAAAAATTATATATATACAGGGCATACAACTTGATGTTTTGAGATACGTAAACACTGCAAAATGGTCAGCAAAATCATCCTACTTAACATACTCATCACCTCACATAACTACCCCCACCCCTTTCTTGGTGGTGAGAACACTTAAGATCTACTCTCTTAGCAAATTTCAAGTATACAATAGGGTATTGTTAACTATAACCACCATGCTGTGCATTAGTTCTCCAGGACTTATTCATCTTGCTTCTCTCTACTGAAATGCACAAGTCTTTTGACATACCTAGGCTATACAGAAGGACTGAGATAACAAATATAAAAATAGAAAATCACTACTTAGGCTAATATTCAGGTTCTACAACACCAATGGATGATAAATTTACTGCTCAAGACTTGTGTAATCAAGAAGGATTTAAAAACTATTTAATTCAGCCTTTATATAAAGTCCAGCCAGAACCAAATTTATGACATATTGGTAAGTAACCACCACCAGAGGGCAGTAAAAAAAAAAATTGAAAATTGAAAAATGCAGTCAGCCAGCCAAAATAAAAGAGATTAATTACAATACAATTTCATTTAGAAAAATAATGTTTAGGGGGAAAAAGATTCTCCTCCTTCATTTATTAAAATGTAATCTTAACAAACCCATGATAGAAGCTCTCTATAGAAAAGAAATGTGGTCAATTTTGGCTCACACAACTTCTTCACAGAAATAATATTCTATAATTTATTTTTAAGGTATTAATCATAAAGAATAAAATCATAAGAGCACAAATTAAGAATCATGAAGAAACACAATAAAACTCCAGACTCAGCCAGTGCTTCTCAGGATCAAGGGATAATATCACAGGCCTTCCTAAGAAATATTCAAGGTAAAACAAATACTTAAATACTGAACTGCATTTCACCATAAATTTATAAATAAAATAACTATGTTCATTAAAGAAGGCTATTCTTCTAAAAGATAAGTTTAACCTCTCCTGTAAGTTTTATTTTGCATTGGTAGACTCTTATAACACTGGTATTTCTGATAAATTTAAATGACTACTTTCACTCTTCAGGAGACTCCCCGTCCCCATCAATCATCAGCTGACAGCAATAATAATCACTGGTTAAAAAATATAAACACATCTGCAAGGTGGAAAGAGCAAAGCGTTTCAAGATTCAGAATTCTGGGATGCAGACTTTTAATGTATTAATGGCCCTAAAAAAGTTATCTAAGGTTCTGAGATATTAGCAATAAAATCACGAAGTGACATGTAAATCACACAGTACCTCAGATCCTGTTGCTTCAGAGATGGAAGAATATGAGCTTTCTGGAGCCCAGGAAATGCATTCTACCACATGCTCATGTTCTCGAAGCTCAGCCTTGCATTCCTTTGTTGCTACGACCCATACGCGCACAGTCTGGTCATTGGAACAGCTGGCTATCAGAGTGCCATCCTGATTTGGCCGCACCATACGTACCCATTCTCTGTGTCCTGTGAATGTCTTCACACAGTAGCTGTCAAAATAAGTAATAATTTACATTATGAATGGCAATCAATGGGACACTTCCCAGAAGTGATACAAAACTAGCTACACACTGGAATAAAGAGAATGGCACCAGGTTAGAGAAACTGTATGCAAGTCAACAGAATAAATGTACATTCCTGGTTAATAAGAGATGAGGACAGGCTAGAAAATTAAACCTCAGTTAAAAATAAGCTGATGGAAGTATCATTAAAAAGCTAACCAAATCAACACAATCTACAAGGTAAAACATACAGAGAAATAAAATCTTTCAAAACTAAATACACGCAATAAACCTAACAAAAATATTTCTAGGCATGTTGGGAAAAAGGCAAGCTCTACTACTCTGAGTAAAACCAGTAGGTTAAGATTTTATTATAACAATCATGTGTAATTCTAAGCACAATCAAAGTAAGCCTAATAGGAGCATACCTGCACAAATGTTATTTAATTTTATTTCAACCCACAGAGAAACCACCTAAAAGAAGACCACAGAGAAAATAAACCATGGCACAGAAAATGGCTCTCAAGGACATAGTTCCTTTTTATAATTTCTCTGTTCCTTTTTGGGAGAGATTCAGAGATCAAAACTTAGTTTTAAAGTATATAATACAATGGTCAAGGTGATCATTCTGGGTTAAAGCCAAAACAACTGGAACATTCAGAACACAATTCTGTTTTTTTTGTTTAATATCTCTTTAGCTGATGCCTTTTCAACTAAATCTACTTACCCGGTTTGTACTTCCCACATTTTTATAGTTTTATCCCTTGAGGCAGACACTATATGATCTCCATTGGGCATGATGGCTACTGAAGAAACATTGTGGTCATGGCCTAAAATATAATACAGCAATGTATTAAGTGATACACCACCAAGAGCAATTAAACCCTAGTTTACCATGAGATTTCACCATGGAATTTCAAATATCAGAGCAATTTAAAATACACTGGGCTTTATATAAATTTGATAAACTTAGATTTACACAAAATAGTTAAGGAATTAGTAACTTAATAAAATAATTCACAATGAAGTAAGTAGCCAGCTCATTATGATTAAATTTCAAGCTGTCCAATGGTTTTAAAATCACAAGGCATCAGTATTATCAGCATTTGAATATATTAATATGCTGAAGATCTACATCTGAACACCAGAAAAACACAAAATTTTCCATGGTCGATATTCTAAGATAGAAATAAGATTTACAAAGCTAAACAGAATGGCTAAGAAAAATGGGAATTTGGTTATACACTTTAAAGAGAGGTTGAAAACGATCTCTTTTTGTTGTTGATGTTCATGGGGGTAAAAAAAACGGATCATTCCATACACATTATTCACATTCCTAATTAGCTATCCTTTGAGGAAAAAGCCCCAGAGTTCTCATAAATATCATATTATTTTAAGGAATATAAAATGGTTGGGAAGAACTCTTTCCTTCTTTAAGTTAAAGCAACAAGGTACAGGCTATTTAAAGAAACAAATACCAGATTTTACAAAAGGAGTCAATAGAATTCCTTTAATTGGTAAGCTCCCCAAACGCATTTAATGTGAGGGGGAAAACATACTCTTCAAAATTATACTCTCTAGGTAATCACAGCTTACTCACATGCTAACATTACTGGATATCTATTAAAAAAAATTTATTACTTAACACAGTATGTGTTCCTTATATAAAATCCAAACATTCAAATTTCATCATGTTTACAGAAACAACAAAAAACCTTATTTAGTGAGCACCTTCTATGTGCCAGGTACTAAACCAAGATGATGTAAGTACACGATCTCATTTTATCCTCACAAAAAGCCTACACTTAGAGATTATGACCTCTACTTTGCAATCAAAGAGGTTAAAATTTCCTAATGCCATAAGTAAACAAGTAGGAATTTGAACCCAGCTATCCTATTCCAAAGCGCATGTTCTTTCCACAAAGCTAAAGAGAATAGTCTCCTCAACAAGACCTGGAAAATCAACTTAACAACGAGACGATAGAGTATGTGGAACATTAAAAAGTGAGCAAGGGAATCTGGGTTCCAGCTTTTATTATATCTACTTTCTCTGGATTTCAGTTTCTCTACTGAGAAAAATTAAAAAAAATCCAATAATTTCATTTTCTCTTTTCCTCAAGGATAGATAAATGTCCTAGGAGTTTTTATCAAAAAAATATTTGTGGAAACAAATTAAATATTTTATGTAAATCACTAAGAGATACCTAAAATCTCCTAACAGAAACAACTCTCAACTGCTGCGGCTTATCTTTGGATGACATATTACATGCTCCTCCACCAATACAATTAAGAATTGAATGTAGGGGGGCCGGCCCGGTGGCGCAGTGGTTAAGTGCGCGCACGTTCCGCTTCTTGGCGGCCTGGGGTTCCCCAGTTCGGATCCCGGGTGCGGACATGGCACCACTTGGCATGCCATGCTGTGGCAGGCGTCCCACATATAAAGCAGAGGAAGACGGGCATAGACATTAGCTCAGGGCCAGTCTTCCTTAGCAAACAGAGGAGGACTGGCAGCAGTAGTTTGCTCAGGGCTAATCTTCCTCAAAAAAAAAAAAAAGAATTGAATGTAGGGAACCTGCACATTGTTAGAAAACAATACTCTTCTTCTCTCCAGAATGCCATGTTAGAAATCAGTATCCAGATACTGTCCTCTACCCCTTACCGTGCATGGTTCTGATGCATTCAAAGCCCTGAAAATCCCATAGTTTAATGGTCATATCTGCAGAACAGGAAGCCAGAAGCTTGCCACTGTGGTCAAATGAAATATCCTGTACAGAGTCTGTGTGGCCCTTAAGAGTTCGTTCAAAGTCTCCAGTCTCATAATCCCACACCTGACAAGTGAACAGAAAACTGATTAACATCAACCCATCACTCCTTTCTCATTTCACATCTGCACTCTACAGGCCAGTCAGGCACCTTATTCACTAATTAACTGAGCAAGCGACAGAGGGTAACTGTCTTAGAAATACCACATTTTCAAGTATAAACTGGTCTTCTCTGTACAGAGAAAATTGATGTTGTGATTATTAAAACAGACCTCTAGTACCATATTTATTAAGCATTCACTATATACCTAATTATGCTAACGATTAGATATATAAAGCCACAAGCCAAAGTCTCGTCCCAGTCTGACAGCAGGCAACAGACATGAAACCAAGTAAATTTAAGTGGGGGAAAAAAAAGTTTCAGGGGGATATGACAGGCATTTATATAGAGAATATTAGGGGAATAAAGGAATACTTAATTCTACTAGACAAGCAGAGCTCAGATATCTAAGAAGCCAAAGAAAGACTTCACAAGATGTAACTGTCCATGAATAACAGGTTAACAAAAAGCGTATGTCATTTCGATGTAAAGTGAAGTTGCAGTCACATTTTTAAAAGCTAATTTTTCTGATAATAGAAATAAGGAACTATCAAGAAAAATAAACAGCCACAGATCTGAAGAACACATCAAACTTTCATTCTAGAGGACAAATGCTAGCCTGAAGCTCAATCTTTAATCAACATCAATTACATGCTCTAAAATCAAATGATTGATTCCATTCTTCCCATAATAAGTTCAAATTTATCTGTGGTAGGGTCTATTTCAACCAATTTAGAGAAATTTAGAAAATGCATCTTGAAAACTTGGAAATAATCTAAGCATCTAACATTAGGGGAATGGCTAAGTAGATATAAATTTTGCAACTATAAGGAATTTATGGCACGTATACAATAATGTTACATAAAAAAGAACACAATTATACACATGTAATCACAATTACATAAAAAAACACACCTAAAAAAATAAACTGTCTGGGGTTGCCACCGTGGCCAAGTGGTTAGGTTTGCACACTCCGCTTTGGCGGCCCAGGGTTTCGCCAGTTCGAATCCTGGGCGCAGACATGGCACTGCTCATCAGGCCACGCTGAAGCAGCGTCCCACATGCCACAACTAGAAGGACCCACAACTAAAAATACACAACTATGTATCGGGGAGCTTTGGGGAGAAAAAGGAAGAAAATAAAATCTTCAAATAAATAAACTATCTTCTAAATACATTTCTTTTATAGAAACTTATGTACTCTTCCCAATATAAAAAAGTGAAAGTTTTACATGAAAAGTGATTACTTTATGTTTAATTTTGTGCATATTTTGTTATATTTATCCTCAAGTATTTTTGGGTTTTCTGATGCTACTTTACGTGGCATTTTAAAATTTCAATTTTAAATTATTCATTGCTAGTTTGTACAAATACAATTACTCTTCGTATATTGACCCTGTATCCTGTGATTCTGTTAAACTCAGTCACAGTTCTAGTAGCTTTTTTGTAGATTCTGTGGGATTTCTACATAGAAGATCATGTTGTCTACAAATAATGACAGTTTCATTTCTTCCTTTCCAATTTGTATGCCTTTTATTTTCTTCTTCTTCCTTACTGCACTGGCTAGGCACTCCCGTACAAAGGTGAACCTAAGTGATTGAAACCAGACATCCTGGCCTTAGTTCCTGATCTCAGGGGAAAAGCAATCAGTTTTCCACCATTAAGTACTATGTCCACTGCAGGTTTTTCTGATATCTGATATTTTATCAGGTTAAGGAAGCTCCCTTCCTAGCTTGTTTATAGAGTTTTTATCATGAATGATGTTGGAATTTTGTCAAACGCTTTTTCTGAAACTATTGTGGTTTTTTGTTGATATGGTATATCATACTGATTGATTTTCAAATGTGGAACCAATCTTGCATTCTGGGATAAACCCTATTTGGTTATGACATATTAATTATTCTTTCTATGAATTGTTGAATTCAATTTGCTTATAGTTTGTTTAGGATTTTGCACCTGTGTTCATGAATGGTATTATACTGGTCTATAGTTTTCTTTTTTTGTAATATCTTTGTCTCATTTTAGTATTTAAATGTTTAATTTTAACAAGAGCTCAGATGAGCATCTTACATACTGAAAATAAATAAGGTGTCATCATGAAGTTCATTTCAGTTTCAGTTAATTTTCTTTCCATGTGTTCATTAAAAAACACTAAAGCATTTTTTCTAAAATATACCCAGAAAGCAAACTGTCTCTTTTATAAATGGTGAGCAAACAGGGCACTTTAGTGTTAGTTTATAAATGTCAAGAATGCATATAAATTTTATTTTTTCTTGACTTTATATTTACCTTTATATGATTATAAAAGTGATAAATGCTCATGATAAAAAATCTATAATGTACTGATATACAGGCAATAAAAAACATCCATTATCCTACCAATGGCATGGTTTTTCCCTTTTTTTGTATGCTCTTTTTTTTTTTTAAGTAAAGTGACTTCATCATCCCATTTTCCCTTTGCTTACCATAAGGACATTTCTATGCCATTAAAAACTTAGCAAACATTCTTTTTAAAGGAATTCCTATCTTTGGCTAAAATTTTTCATAATTACAGAAAACACAGTAAAAATCTTTGAATACGGAAAAATATCTGTCCTCATTTTGCAATACTTGGGTCATACAATGATGGTGAAAAAAATTTTTTGTCAAAAAGTATAAACTTTCCAGCCTTTCATATACTCTAAATTATTCTCCCATAAGATTGTATCAAATGTAATGAGAATCCTGCTTCATCAAATTCTCATCACCACTGGGAATTCTCATTTAAAAAGGAAAATATCTTGGCAGATTTGACATATATTGTCATTTTAATTTACATTTCTTCTACTATTAGTAATGAGACCAAAATTTTTGTTATTGTTGATTAGCCATTTTTCTTCTTCTACGAACTGTCTGCTCATGTCATGTTACAGTCCATTTTTCTATTAAGATGGTATTGTTTTTCATATTTGTTTGAACTTTGTATATTAAAGTTAGCAATCCTCTTTACCTGCTTTATTAGTTGAACATATTTTTCAAAGTTTTCTTTTCTGTTAAGTTTTTAAAGTATTTAAAAATTAGTTTCTCAATGACAACCATAAATAACATTTCAAAAATTTAAATGATGCAATTAAAAAGTCATGAACTATTCCAAATACCTATCTTCAATCACTTTTCCTAAATTATTATAGTTCAAATATTGACAATGTAAATGAATGGCTCTAAAAGGAAGAAACCTGTTGTATTTACCTGATACACAAGAAAAATTTTTAATAAAAAATTTAATTTTGTTACTGATAACTAAAACATTAACTACAGTTTATTGAGCCCTTACCATCTATCTGCCAGGCACTACACTGTTATATACATTATGTATAGATTATTTTAAGCAAAAGAATCTTTTGACATAGATATTTTTAATCCCCCTTCCCAACAAATGAGAAAATTGAGCCTTAAACATTTCAAGCACCTTGCCCAAGATAGCCACAAAATTACAAAACATTCCTTGTGTTTTCCTTTGAGTTTAAGAAAAGTAGTTCTATCATAATCACCATTCAGAAATCACCTAGCTTTACCACAACTGAAGAAAGAAAAGCACGGAAGGGGAGCAGAAATAGTTTTTTTCATTCCACAAAATATCCAAAGGTAATTTATGAGGAAAAAAGGCTTTATGTATAAAAATGGATAGAACAACATTATTCATGATAGCAGATGACTGGAAATAACTTAAAAAGCCCAAAGGAAGATTTGTTACTGGTGCTGAAATACGGTTGATGTTGAGCACTCCTTAATACTCTGGCCGGCATTATTTTAAACAGTTTCTATGTACTAACTCATTTAGCCCTCCGTAAAGCCCTATGAGACAGGCATTAATTTCCATTTTAAAGATGAGGAAAGAAGCACAAGAAGTTAATCTGTCCATGTTCACATCAATTATTAAGTGACAGGGTTAGGACTTGAACCTAGAGCTTGTACTCTTGACCATTAACTACTTTATAAAGCCTGCACATATAAATAAAGCAATCAGTTTAAAATCATTCATTCATTAGAAATAAAAAAAGGTATTTTTAAAATAAGTTTAATCAAAAAAGGAAACAAAACTAAATACAAATACCTTTCACTAATGAAACAAACGCGTGCACATAAATAAAAACTAAATGGAAGGAAGAACTATAAGTAGTTGCTGAGTTATGTGATAGGATTATAGGTAAAATTTTTTTTTTAAAGATTTTATTTTTCCTTTTGCTCCCCAAAGCCCCCTGGTACATAGTTGTGTTTTAGTTGTGGGTCCTTCTAGTTGTGGCATGTGGGATGCCACCTCAGCATGGCCTGATGAGCAGGGCCATGTCCGTGTCCAGGACTCAAACTGGCGCAACCCTGGGCCACTGAAGCGGAGCGTGTGAACTTAACCACTCAGCCATGGGGCTGGCCTCAGAATTTTAAAACTTTCATTTGTAATATTTTAAAGTTGACTCAATAGATACATTTCAAGATGGCATATTTAATTTCTTTATACTTTAATATCACTGCTGCAAAACCAATAGTTAAGACCAGGTTTTCAATGTATTCAAGAATGTCTACCCTTCACTCCTATGTCTCATGATAGCAGTGCAATTTTTTAGTACACAAGAATATCATGAAATCAGTAATTTAAATACATATCTAAGTACATTAGAAAAATAGCACTATATTATTAGGCATGGTATTATCTCAGCCTACAGAAATATGTGATGCACATAGGAATTTAAGACTCTCTTCCAATTACTCTGCAGCCTGCCTCATGGATCACCAGCCCACAGGATGGAAGGAAGCCACTGATTTAGAAACTGAAGAAACCACACAAGGAAAACATAAAAAACAAAGCTTAATTTGAAGAACAGGTTAGATATAGTGACATTTAAGTCATTCCTGCATTTTATGCTGGACTGCTGCTATGTGATATATACAATCTTAACAATCTACTCACTTTTTCTTAGTTATACTTCTACAAATAAAACTCAAAATCTACAACTTAATCTGAAATAAGTCTTTGAATCGAGAAACCTACCTAAACCTTTTAACTATATTTTACTTATCTTTCTGCAGGTGATTTATACAATGTTGTATTGTGTCTGGATCAAAGGAAATTATAAAAGCAACCGTTCTTTTCTGATTAAAAGATAAACATTAAAATGTATATGCTTATGAAAAGTATGAAAATAAGAGAAATACGTAACTTATAAAGTGAAGGTTCCTACATTCCCACATCCCTGGAGAAGACTGCTATTTAGTTTGGAATAAAGCCAATATTAAACACATCAAGGAGAGTCCAATTCAAATAGATCCTTACTGAATTCTTTCGCAGAATATATTTACCCCCTGAATTACTAGTTTTGTATTCTATATTTTCATCTATCACCTCTGCTTAAAAAGTAAGGCACACACTTATATCTTCATTCTCCAATAACAAAAATTATTCAAGCACCTGGTGACCTACTGTCCAACACTAAATTAGTGGCATCCAATTTTCTCAAATTCATCAGTGAACTTATTTGGCAGGTTGCCTCTCAGGAGCTACAATGAAATTTTATTCTAATTCTGTCTTTTAAAGATTAGAACCAATCACACAGTTTCAAAGGGTTCCTCTGCTTAGGTCCTAATTTTCAAGATCTTTTTATTTCTTTCACTTGATTAACTTTAAATCTGCTTTAAACAATTATCCTATTACACATCTTCCAATTTTGAAAAAACTACCTTAATTGTAGCATCCTCTGAAGCAGAGACCATAACACTGAACACAGGATGGAAAATGACTCGAGTGACTGGACTCCTATGACCACTCAATGCATATTTTTCTGGTGGACGGGGAATCCATTCTTTTGGGTCTCGTTTCTGACCAAGCGGTCCACCCGATGTAAATTCTTCTTTTGCTTCATTTAGCTTTGATTCTAATTCCATAACCTTGAGCAGAACAAAGGTTATGTACAGAGAGATTCCAATAAAAATATCATGTGATATTTTTAAATAATTTTCAGTAATTTACAATGCATTTGTCAAATTTAATTGAAAATTGTCTATATTATATACCACTAAAATTTTAAAGGTCTGACAAAAGTGAAAATTGAGAAAAATTCGGTACAACTGTGTCTTAACTACCTAAATCAAAGAAAAATTTCCATTTATATCTACTAATTAGAGCAAGAGCAGAGCGCCTGCCTTGGTCCCTGTAAGTCTGCTACTCTTAGTAAATTCTTTCCAAACCACAGTTTACCTTACACGTTAATAATAATAATATTCATAATAAAAGCTAACATTCACTGAGCATCTATGTGCTGGGCACTTTTCTAAGAGCTTTTATGGATTAACTCGTATTATAACAACGTTATTTATTTATTCTAACTTTGTCTACTAAAAGTATAAATTCTAGGACCAGAATATTACTTATTGCCTTCACTTTACAGAAGATTAGAGATGACAATGACTTGTCTAAGAGTACACTTTAGTGCTGTTTTCCCAGCATAATGGCTCCATGCATTCTTCACATCTAAGTGCACAAATGAGTTCTTTCAGTATCAATTCCTCGAAGTCAGAGTTATGTAAATTCAACCCAGCCAGTATTCCAATTGCATGAGCTAGCATGTATCAGCAATGATCTGTCTAGGTCAAAGTATTTTTTTAATGTATAGAAATGTATTTTTATTTGCCTTTTCAAGATTAAATATAATTATTAATGCAGAAGAATAATGTGTTAATATTTTCAGAAAGCATTTACACGAGAACACTCCAAATACAACTAACTTCAAAGAAAAAAAGACTTAGTTACCTTCTTTTGTAATCTAATAACAGATGTCCATTTTTTTTCCAAAAGACCAGCATATTTCTTATCTAATTCTTCATTCTAGAGAAAAAAGAGGACCTTTTAAAAAACGGCTCAACTACGATAGTTCAAGCCATACAGACCATTCATCTTTAAGCCCAAATGTTACTAAAAATCTGACTATACAAAAAATAGGGGTTAAAACCAAGTTTAGTGCCAAATCAACAGCAATAACAAAAGATAAGATTTGTGAATAATTTAATTAAGGTGACTGGTAACTACTGACATTTGAGTAAAATCCACTCATTAATTGTACTATGAATAATTGTAAAAAGTCAAACATACCATATCTAATTCAGCTTCCTTTTTAAAAACAGAATATGCCTCTTCATAGCCATTTGAACGAAGATAATCTGCTATAGCTCGATTTCTGAAAGAAAACAAATTCAAATCCTTCTTAAAACCTCAGTTCTATTTTTAAGAAATAATATTTTACTTAAAATGTCATAAATCTTAAGACACTCTTTTAAGAGAACTCCCTTCCAAATCATACAAGTATTTCACAAAAAGGAACCCCTCCCAAAAAAAGCCTCTAAAACATTTAGCCCTGCCATAGTACATCTACAATATTATAATATTCTTGAGCTTTTAGTTGTAAGTTTCTAATGTGTTGCTTACCTTATGAGCTGCAGGCACTCTATAGATCGAGATATGGCTTATGTAATTAGGTATCAATTTGTGATGGTAATCACCAATTTTGTTCATGTTTACGTTTAGCTTTCCCTTACTACTTGTTATGCTAATAGATACTCAATGATTAGCAACTGAAAAATTTTGCAGAGAAATGTTCTCATAAAACTATAATTAAGTATCTTAATATTAGATGTAATTTTCAACCATTAGAGTGGGTGAAAAAAAGGCACAAGCCGCAAACTTAGTATGTATCATAGAACAAGACATTCATTTAGAATTAGAAAGAACTTGAAGGTTAGAG
Organism: Equus asinus; assembly: GCF_041296235.1. NCBI lineage: Eukaryota > Metazoa > Chordata > Mammalia > Perissodactyla > Equidae > Equus > Equus asinus. Next base: position 16,187,027 of record NC_091802.1, read on the forward strand.
AAGATCAATTAGTAGATACCTTTTCACACTCTCCTTATATTCTTTCAAAGAGGAAAATCATCTACCTCTGTCCTAAGGCAACATATTCCAATGTCTCTCAGGGTTTTTTTGAGCAGTAAGTCCCACTGTGATCAAAATAGTTGTTTGCTTGGGATTTCTTTTAAAATATTTTACATTTATTTAAATAATTTAAAAGTTAATATATACACAAGATTAAACAAACTTTAAATATATAATTACACAATAAAGTATGTACTCAGTTTCCACCACTGAACCCAATATTCCTTCCCAGAGGCAACCACTTTACCAGTGTTTTGTATATTCTTTCAGAGATAATCTACCTATAAACACACATCCCCTGCACAGTCTTCTAGACATAATCAATACTTGTTTTTAAAACAAACTTAAGTACATTACATGTCTTACATACAATGTCCCATAAACTCACTTAATCTTAGCAATCATTCTTTATCAGTAGATGTAAATTTGCTTTTTATACATTGTATTCCACTACAGAAACATGCTTTTACAAACAATCCTGCTATGCCTATCTTTGTATAAATTTCAATGCCACTGCCCACCTAATGCTTTAGGAAACAAAAACACTCTAGTGGTACTACAGGATCGGTGGGATTAAGTTTTAATTCAATGGCATGTTAAAAACAAAACAACACAAACAAAAAAAGTGGAGAAAACAATAAGGAATTACAGCAAACATTTATGTTACAGGTAATTATTAGTATACCAAAGACTAAAGTATAATAAATAGTGGGAGACAGGGTCAACACATCACATTTGTTGGCCTGGGGGTTGAGGAAAGGTAAATTCTTACTATTATTGTGAGACTGTAACTGTGTGCTGCCCATATCATAGCCTGTACCTTCTGGCCTGTTCTATTAATAGACAACTAGATTCATTAAGAGGTATCTTCTTTACATGGAGATGAAATCTACTTCTTTTTAACTTCCACCAAGTAGTTCTACTTGGGCCTTCTGAAACAATACAAAATAGAAAGGCAATGGCTCTCTCAAAATATCCCACCAAATACTGTGTTGTCAAAGCCTATACTACAAACCTTCAACAGAAATAAATTTCCCTTTGGTTAGAATATTGCAAACAAAGGAAAAAAAGAAGCTAAAAGACATCTATTTCGTAGCTTTATTCTCTTCTTCTTTTAATCTAAAAAACCAACACCAAGCAAATAAAGGGAAAAAGTCAAGGGTAAATAAATCATAAATAAATATGATTGTAAATATTTAATGTTCCTAACCTAGCTCCACTTCTACCTCAGGGTCAAGCCCCAATGCCTGAAACTTTGCCTAAATACACTGCACACAGCTTACAACTCTGAAGCTCACATAATAGATAATATGTATATGTAACACACACACAAATTATAACAATTATGATCTTAATAGATTTTTTTTGGTAAAGGAAAGATAAATGGTGATACTTTCCCAGGCAAGAATATTAAAAGGAGAAAAATGCAAAATAACTATTCCCTCTTATTTAAAAAAAAAATCCCAGCACTTCGAGATTACCACTGCTAACCTTTCAGCATAGTCTTCTCATACCATGTTCTTTGCCCATACATTCACATCAGCATGCATGCATATGTATGGCTTTTAATCAAGTAACTTAATCTACTAGTTTCATTCAACGTATTACAAAAATCTTTTCTTGTCAGTATTCATTTATGACATCATAGTTATTAATATTCTAACAATACTTCATTATACAGACGTACCAAATTTTATTTAAGCAATCATCTACTGATAGACTTTCAGGTTGTTTCTAATTTTTCACCAGTTAAAATAATGTTGCAAATAAACATCTATATAGGTAAAGTCTCTCTCACATCTTTACATATGAGTCAAAAGATGCTATACACTGAATGTTTGTGTCCCCCAAAATTCTTATGTTGAAACCTAATTCCCCAACGTGGTATTTGGAGGTGGGGCCTTTGGTAGATGATTAGGTCACAAGGGCAGAGTTCTCACAAATGGGATTAAAGCCCTTATAAAAGAGACTATGCCCCAGGAAGTGAGACCCCACCAGACACTGAATGTGCCAGTGCCTTTATCTTGGACCTTCCAGCCTCTAGAACTGTAAGAAATAAATCTGTAGTTTCTAAGCCAAGCACTTTATGGTATTTTCTTACAGCAGCCTGAATAGACTAGAAAGAAATATATATACATTTTTAGGATATTTTGATAGCTATTATCAAATTGTTCCCCAGAGTTGTACCAATGTACACTCCTACCAGTAGCTACAAATGTCATCCCTTTACTTTTATCTTTCAAACATGTGGTAAGCATTTACCCACTTAAAAAAAGTTGATATCCTTTGATTTTGCTGATGTAACTTTATGAAAATGGACTAGATGTTAAAAATTTTTTTTTTTAGATTTTTATTTTTTTCCTTTTTCTCCCCAAAGCCCCTCCCAGTACACAGTTGTATATTCTTTGTTGTGGGTCCTTCTAGTTGTGGCATGTGGGACACCGCCTCAGCATGGCTTGATGAGCAGTGTGCCATGTCCGTGCCCAGGACTGGAACCAATGAAACACTGGGCCGCCTGCAGTGGAGCGCGCGAACCTAACCACTCGGCCATGGGACCAGCCCCTAGAGGTTAAATTTTTAAAACTTCTGCAATATTTCCAAATTCTATGTGGCTTAACCCAACCTCTATCTATCTATCTATCTATCTATCTATCTATCTATCTATCTGTTGTTGTTTTTCTGCTTACGAAGATTTGTCCTGAGCTAACATCCACTGCTAATCTTTCTCTTTTTGTATGTGAGCTGCCACCACAGCATGGCCACTGACAGACAAGTGGTGTAGTTCTGCACCCAGGAACTGAAGCCAGGCCACCGAAGCGGAGTGTGCCAAACTTAACCACTAGGCCCCAGGGCTGGCCCCCACTATCTATATTTTAAAAAGATGCTGTGTGGCAAATGCAATTAATTAGAAAGATGGAGGTAATTTCAAATGTGTACAAAGCAGCACCTCAAAATATTTGTACATTACATTTACACTTTCTATAAAGTGTTAAATCCAATTTAAAAAACATTTACTGTCTCTTTTGATCCTAAAACTATCTTTCTAAATTACAGAGAAAGATGTCTTACCCTTATATAGTGGCAGACTGATTTATCTAAGTCACCAAACTAGCAAGTAGTGAAATAATTTAAGATAACTCCAATCAACATCTATTGAGTGGGTGAGGAAGAAACTGGCTAAGCAAGTGGAACTCTGCACCTCCCTCCTGTAACTAGAGTTGTTCCATTTTTATATATTTCCATATATTGTATTTCTCCAAAAATGCTTTAAAAATGGATTTATACTGCTCTTAAAAAAGCCCTACACACAAATCCTTGAAGCCAAATCTGACTCACATTTTTAACCACTAGGCTTTTGTTTTGATAACTGACTAGATGTGGGAGATGGGAGAAAATAGTTGATTCACAAGTTTCTGGTGGATGACAGTAACATTTACTTGGACAGGAAACAAGGCAAAGAGGAGGAAGAAGAAAAAGAGGTAGGAATATAATAAGCTCAGTTTTAAACCTTCTGACTTGAAGTAGCTATAAGAAATTTAAAGATATATGACATAGGAGGTAAATGGATATATAGGTCAGGACCTATAGATAGATCTGATGTGAGAAAAGGATTTGGGAAAATTACCAAAGAGATAGTAGTGATTCAAATTATGTTAAGTGTTGAAAGACACTTAGGAAGAAGGTATCTAATGGGAAGCAAAAAGGAGACTAGAATGTAAATGATGGAACCTTGACAGATACCAATATTTAAAAAGCTAGTAAGAAAATTCTAACAGAGATGTCAGCAAAGCAATGAAGAAGGGAGTTTCAAAGAAATGGAGATGGATAACAGTGACAAAGACCTGAGAGAGATCAAGTAAAGTTAGTCTAAAAAGTGTCCAAGCAATCTGGCTACAAAGAGGTCCCTGTTGACTTTACAAATGCAGTTTGAGAACTTAAAAGCAGCCTCAGTATTCCATTCCACAATAAGGTTTCAAATGAGCACTGTAAAACATTGGAGTTGGGGAGAAGCAGTAAGTTTAGAGAATATCAGGGATGGGTTCTCTTTCTATCTAATGAAGATAAAATATTTAGTTAATTGGGGCCAGCCCCGTGGTCGAGTGGTTGAGTTTGCGCGCTCTGCTTTGGCAGCCTGGGGTTTTGCTGGTTCAGACCCTGGGCGTGGACATGGCACCGCTTGCCAGGCCATGTTGAGGCAGCATCCCACATGCCACAACTAGAAGGACCCACAGCTAAAAATGTACAACTATGTACCGGGGGGCTTTGGGGAGAAAAAGGAAAAATAAAATCTTAAAAGAAAAAAAAAATTGAGTTAATAACACTATGACATATGAGAGTTTTGCAAAAGAGAGAGAGATCCCATGGCATTAATAATATCCTAATACTAAACCACCAAAGAGTGAGATATATGTACAAAAATATAGCAAATAAATTAGAACTGAAGTGTAACTGAGTCTGATACCATTAGGTATTGCTGTACAACACACTGATCACGCACGAAGCCTACAACCCAGTCCCAGAAAAGTCTAGTCAATTCTATTTCCCTATCAGATATAACTTAGCCAGTTACACTTCTAGCCACATCATGTAAACGATGTTGACAGAGTCAAGAAACAGAAATTGGGTTCTCATGGCCAGATAATTCTGGTACCACCATCCCCGCTGCCTCACTACTCAGTATCTAAGCCAATGATCTGATCCAGTGAATGAAGAACCTCTAACTCAGGCAAGGTATACTACTGTCACTTAAAGTAATAATAAGACTGAAGCATCTCTTAGTTCTAACAGCCTAAAGGGTGCTTCTGGGGTTTGCTACTAGTTGCAGTTATTGACCTAGAGTTGATTTTCACCAGTTTTATTAAGGATGGAAAACTCATCTCTTGAAACAAGTGGACAAGGCACAAGTTTATAATAATCTCTCAAAGAAATGTCATTCACAAGATTTAAAGTAATCTATTAAGCCTCCGAAGATGAAGAAAAGCAACCAATCACTAGAATCAAAGAAAAATTCAGGCAGAAGTGTAACAGGTCATTTTGAGTAGACCAAAACGAGTAACCGTATACAGAATCAGAAAAAGTGGTTAAAATAAAAAGAAAGAACAGAGATGAAGGGCTATTTTTAAAAATTGTTTTACTGAGATCATATTGGCTTATAACAGTGTATAAATTTAAGGTGTACATTATTGTATTTCAGCTTCTGTATAGACTGCATCCTGTTCACCACCAATAGTCTAGTTTTTATCCATCAACATACCGTATGTGCCCCTTTAGCCCTTTTGCCCTCCCCTCACCCCATTCCTCTCTGGTAATCACCAATCTGTTCTCCTTATCTATGTGTTTGTTTATCTGACGAAGGACTTTTATCCATGAACGAAGAGAACTGGCTGGATACAGCTTAGGCTTATATACGGAATAGCACCACACTGGAAATATTCTATTGCTGTCCTTTGAAACTATTACAATAATAAATGAGATTGCATTTGTTTTCTAAACTATTCCAAGTTTATTAAAATGCCAGGATTACATTTTAAACATTTTAGAACTGACTTCCTGCACTTTCCTCATTGTTGTTTTATCCCCTAGGATAATTTCTGTATCTGTAGTATCAGTCATAACACTCTAGTACTATTAACCCATACACGCACTCACACTCTTACAAAGAGAGAGAAGATTTTTTAAAGTTACTCTGAACTAGCTGAACTGCTAGTTAAACAATAACAGCTAAAAAGATTGGATAGCACCAACAATAACAGCAGAATACTTGAGGGTTCCCAGCATCTCTTACAAATTTAAATCAGAGCAGAGGGAATTACAGAGCATGCATTAGAGGAGACAGGTGGAAGCTGTTTATCACAGGTAAAGAAACAGCAGCCAGCTTAAGTGGCTTTTTGGCTAGCAAGTGGTGGTGCTGGGAATCAAACTTGGGTCTTCTGAAGCCAAAACGACAGCAACAGTGTTTTTCAAACTGTGCACTCTAGCACTGTAAGGTTGAATAAAAATGTTCTGTGAATTCTATAAACATTTAATTTCACTGTTTATATGAGGAGAAACAAGGCTAAGCTGAAAGCTGACAAAGTGAGATGTTTTCTTACCAGGCCCATTAAAAGAGAGACACTGAAAAGGCTGACCTCACATAGTCAGGAATTAGGAAAGCAATGGAGTTAGTGTGCACTGTTCTAAAAGGCAACAGTAGCCCAATGATTCTAGGCTATCTGCAGGGTTATGAGGGCACACCATTAAGATAACAGAGAAGACCAGGCAGGAAGAAGCATGCCAGTTCACACCACCAGGAGCACATCATCATCTTTAGTGCCCTGCTCCAGAAGACATCCCTTACACCAGCCCAGGCCACACCACTTTAGACAAACAACCAAGATGAACTACATAATCCCGAGGGAAGATGTAAATAAAGTTCACTTCGAGTGCAGAGACACTACAGAGGGTCATTCCACACGCTGCTGACATAGGATATCAACCAAATCTCAGAGAGGTAACATGACTTCTTAAATATGCTATAATCGCCAACAGAGTCTTTGGGGAAAGGGCAGCACAGATGTGAAGAGTTTCTGGCCATACGTCTTATATCTCCCTAATCTCATGTGCCCTGACAACGGGTTACAATGATCATCCTTCACCATCACACTTGAAGATACCCACTTCAAAAGAGAGTAGTTTACGATTCAACTACTACCAGTCTTGGGAAAAGTACAAGTCCAGCAAGAGGTTACAATGAGACCCTATCCATGGCAGTGACAAAGTAAAGGAGAACGAAACTTGGGCTAGCGGACTGTCATTTTCACCATTAAACAAAAGAATATGTGCCTGGTATACTAGCCTGTCAGTTACAATTTCTCTTCAGCAGAGATCTGGGTCTGAGCTAACACTGACCCCTCACTCTGCACATGACAGCAGCAACAAAACTATCTACCAAATAAGCATATCACGTTGGATTTTTTTTAAAAAGTAAAACCAAAACAATGAACACAAAAATATGCATTACTGCTGTTCATTCTCATACTCAGACAAAATTATTTGAGTAAGTGAACCACAAGGCAGAGGGCACCATTGTACAGCTCAGTTTTGATCCTGCCCCTTCTTATTTAGATTTTCTTCTTTACTCTTTAAATCTGTTAAGAAAAATAACTTTACTGAAAAGTAAGGTAAATGAAGGTATAATTATGATATGACTTTACACTAACTGGGCTAAACTCCCAATTATGTTGTTTCAAGTTAATGATATACACATATATTAGTGACATTTAAAAAGCTGCATGGCCTAGTATAAGTCTGAGGTCAGCGACGTCTCCAGAGAGAGGGAGATTTTGCCTCAGTTTCTCGGTACAACTTGCAACTTTAAAACATTTTCTCCCTTTTCCTCTAATTTCAATATAAGCCTATAGTAATTGTAAGACATTTATTTAACTGTGAGATTCATTTAGAATATATTCCTATAAAAATTATTTTGCATACTTAAGAAAACCATAAGGAAAAGTCAGGTTGTACAAAAAGAAGGATAGCCAATGTAACTGTCATGTATTGAGAAGTTTGAAACATTTTCATTTTTTAAATGAAAAGCAAATTTTCACTATACAACCAGGAAGGCAAGAAAAGAGGGGGGATAAGGGAGGGATGAGTATCTGGTATATTCCTAGCTTCATACTCAGGAACATAGAAGAGGATTAGTTTATAGTCCCTTGCCTGCAAGAACTTGTAAATCTATCTGAGGAGCAAAACCAAAGTTACCAAAGTGTGTGAAACCAAATAAGAGAGAAGTGAGATTCAATGGAGGGATCTTTCTATAAATGCAAAATGTGAGTTGGGCTTTAAAGGAAAAAGAAAAAGTAGGCATTATAGGCAGGGGATTGGTGGGGAGAAAGGGAATGAGAATGGTAGACGATGGAGATCTCACTGCATATCTGATCAAATTCTTCAACATTCTTGATTTTAAAACATTCCTCAACAATGAAAAGGTCTTCATTAACATTAAAAAGATATCTCTTTATTAATATTTTAAAAAGAAATTTCTCAAACTTTCAACCAATAAATCTAACAGTTAATGGTAAAACACTAAAAATATTTGCCTTAAAGTCAAGAACAAGACAAGGATGCCTATAATCACTATTATTTAAAATTGTTCCAAAAACAATCCATCTAAATAAATAATATATATAAATATTAGAAAAGAGATTATGACAATGAGAGAAATGGCTGAAAAGACAGGACAGAAACAGATTATGAAGGACATGCAAGGCAAGAAAAAGAAACTTAATAAAAGTGACATTTTAAAAAGACCTACTTATCAGAAGTATACAGGCAGATTAGACAGGATGGCAACTAAATAAAGGAAGATCATTGTATAGTAAGTCAAGCCCTAAATAATAAAAGTGAAGATCCCTTAAAATCAGGTCATATTACTAATAACCATCCCCAGAATTACAGGACTAAAAATGGGTTCCATTTGTTGACAGAGCGTAGTTTTTACCCTACAGTGAATAGCAGGACAGTCAATAATCTACAATACTGCTAATAATGGATTTATATTTTTAGAATTGGTATGAGTCAAGTCATTATATATGGTTGTCACTCCAGTGCTGCCTGATGAATCATTTACTTGTCCCTGGTCCCCGTTCCTCACTCTCAAATACCTAATTGCATTCTAGCCTTCGGCTGACCTCCAGCTTCACAGAAAAAATAGGAGCTACTCAGCATATAATTTTTTCAACTTCCTTATTGGTATTTGTGGCGCTACCTTCCTCTCTTCTACAATGTTTTTTCTTCTGTCTAATAAATCCTCTAGAATACGATACAAATCCTTCAAGTGAAACGAAATATGATATGGCACAATAAAAGGGCTTTGTATGAGTTCTACAGAAAGTTAACAATTTTAACCTTGATGACCATACCTTGATTATCTTTAAAGATGCCTACATTTCACACTTGTCAACAAATTTTGAAACATATTTTTTGAAATAATCGGCAATTTCATAATTTTGGTTCAAACTAAGAGATGAAGTATGTGTTTTTGCTTTGACAAATCTAACAACAAGAGAAAAATATCAGCACCCCTACAGTACAGGATGTCATTATTAGTTACCTGGAATAATCAGAATATGATGCATTTTACTGAATGAAATATTTCAGTTAAAATATTTTCTAAGAATAAAGAGATTAAATATAACACAAACCGAGAATACTTTAATCTTCCATTGAAGATTCAGAAGACCTTTTATAATCTTTTACCTCAAAGCACTAATTAGAAACAATAACCATTGTATGGGAAGTAACAATACAGGCAATACGGTTCATGATTATCAACCTTTCAAAGTTTAAAAAGAAGTAGAGGGGCTGGCCCCGTGGCCAAGTGGTTAAGTCAGCGGCTCCGCTGCAGGCGGCCCAGTGTTTCGTTGGTTCGAATCCTGGGTGCGGACACGCCACTGTTCAGCACACCATGCTGACGCAGCGTCCCACATGCCACAACTAGAAGGACCCACAACAAAGAAGATACAACTATGTACCAGGGGGCGTTGGGGAGAAAAAGGAAAAAAATGAAAAAATCTTAAAAAAAAAAAAAAGAGTATGACCATTAAAAAAGAAAAGAAGTAGAACCTCAAAGCAGACTAAATAAAAGTAATATATTAAGAATTTTATGTTTAAATATATATGTACTTTTACAGTCAATGACAACATGTAGCTGTTTTTTATAAATATAAAAACTTGAAATTGAGAGGATATGAATTATAGTTACAGTCTCATTTCAGCCCCAGCATCTAATTCCTTCACGTATTTTGCTATTGTTGCCCAGGATTAAGACAATTCTAATGCACATAGATTAAGCAGTGCAAACAGTAACCAGATTTCAATAGCTCAGCTTGCAGTCTCAGAATATTCTTCAAACAAACTGACTCGGATTCAAAAAGGAGTGGGAAATAACCTGTTTGAAAGCTGAATCACTAACAAGATCTAAACATTGTTCTCATTCCTTACCATAGATCCTAAAGCCAGACAAGCAATGTCCAAAAGTTTAAGCTCTAAAACTATTTGTAATAGGATACTGCCACGATGCCAGGCATTGTGCCCACTCTTGCCTTTACAACGGCTCACATGATGACAATATGCATATGTACCAGAGCCTTGTCTGGCATACAACTCAACTCCATGAACATGTGCTGCTGTCGCGTATTCTCATGTACAATTTTTTTTTTTTTTTTGAGGAAGACTAGCCCTGAGCTAACTACTGCCAGTCCTCCTCTTTTTTGCTGAGGAAGCCTGGCCCTGAGCTAATATCGTGCCCATCTTCCTCTACTTTGTATGTGGATGCCTACCACAGCATGGCGTGCCAAGCAGTGCCATGTCCGCACCCGGGATCCAAACCGGTGAACCCCGGGCCGCCAAGCAGTGGAACATGCGAACTTAACCACTGCGCCACTGGGCTGGACCCTCTCATGTACAATTTTAAATGTATAGGGTTAGTGCAGATCTTTACTTTTTTTAAAGGCCAGCACAGAACCACTTTCTAATCAATGCTAAGTATATACAATGTTCAAATATATGCACAGGAGAAATGTGAACACTTCAATTAACTGCAGAGGTTAGTTTTTTTAAAGTAAAACACAGCTTAAAAATATATTATAGTCATGAAAAGACATGGAGGAATCCTAAATGCACACTGCTAAGTGAAAGAAGTCATTCTGAAAAGGGTACATACCACCTGACTCCAACTTTCTGGAAATAGGAAAGCTATCGAGACAGTAAGAAAGATAGTGGTTGCCAGGGGTTCGGAGAGAGGGAGGGACGGACAAATAGGTGGAGCACAGGAGATTTTTAGGGCAGTGAAGCTGTTTATAGGTAAAGTAGGATTTAAGAAAGGGTAAAGAAAACTAACTTTACATGTGCTGGCCAGAATTTGCTAACAGAGATAAACAATAAATTATCCCACAAAGGCCTGAGATCACTGTAGGAAGGTCAGCTCACCTGAGGAGGACCTGAGAAGCAAAGAGGCAATGTACCCCAGGGGAAAGGACTGTACTAATACGGTAGAAAGGTGTTCTAAGACAGGACACTCAATTTCAAACTATTCCAGCTCAGTCATTCTTTCCCACAAACAGAACTGTCCTCAAAGATGTTTAGTAAGAAGGAAGGATAAAACATAGCATCCTTGCAAATTTTCTTAAGAGGAGAAGGGGAAGTAACTAAGTAAAAAGAGAGGAAAGTATGCTTTAGAGAGGAAGAATACCCCCAGGAAGCCGCAGAAAATTATAGATGAATACTCTATATTCTCAAAGAAATCTAAGGTAGTATAAAACAAAAAATTGATAAAAGTAAAAGGAATCCAAAAAGACATGATATAACTAAATATAATAAAAGAACATGTCCCTAAAATAAAGAACATCCAAAATCTAGCTTGGTGGACAAATAATTACGGACACCTAGGCAGAAAAGCAAGGAGAAACATCAGGCTGGCCTAAAACTTCTCCATTGCAACCCATAATGCCAGAGAATATAAATTATCTATAGTTTCTATGTTTTAAAGAAAATCCATTAAAATTTTATTTATTTTTTTTGAGGAAGATTAGCCTTGAGCTAACTACTGCCAATCCTCCTCTTTTTGCTGAGGAAGACTGGCCCTGAGCTAACATCCATGCCCATCTTCCTCTACTTTATATGTGGGACACCTACCACAGCATGGCTTTTGCCAAGTGGTGCCATGTGTCCGCACCCGGGATCCGAACTGGTGAACCCCGGGCCGCTGAAGCAGAATGTGCACCCTTAACCACTGCACTACTGGGCCAGCCCCCAAAATTTTACTTTTATCCACACAAAAATAAATACATTTGCCTTATAAATTACTGAAACAATACTGTCACAAATCTTGTTTGTTCCACTTTTATCCAATCTCATTCTTCTCTTCAGAGGCAACCACTGTTAAGTTTAGTATATATCCTTTCAGGACTTTAGCTGTGCATCTACACAGATAGAGGCACAAAAGAAATATATAGTTGTATGAGTAAGTGTTTAACATAAAGGTATCATAGCATCTTATTTAGCAACTTGATTACTTAACAGTAGATCTTAAAGCTCTTTCCATGTAGATATTCATAAACATACCACTTTTTTTTTTTAATATTTGTAGGAAAGTGGTATTTTCTTTTCTTTTAAAGACTTTATTTTTCCTTTTTCTCCCAAAGCCCCCTGGTACATAGTTGTGTATTTTCAGTTGTGGATCCTTCTAGTTGTGGCATGTGGGATGCTGCCTCAGCATGACTTGATGAGCAGTGCCATGTCCGCTCCCAGGATTTGAACTGGCGAAACCCCGGGCTGCCGAAGCAGAGCTCGAGAACTTAACCACTTGGCCACGGAGGCAGTCCCCATACCACATCTTTAACCTGCTATACAGCAATCCCAAAAACGGATGTACCATATTTAACATATCCCTACTGAAGAATCAACGTTTTAGGTTGTTACCAGTTTCTTAGAACTAAAAACAATGCAACCAACATCCTTTTACGTGGCTATCCCTAAAGAAATATTTGCAGATGTGCTAAAAAAAACTCTTTATAAAGAAAATTGTTAGATCAAATAACATATATTTTAAAAGATACTGTGAAATTGACCTTTAAAGAAATTATAACAACGTATACTCCCACCAGCAGCATCTGAAAGCACCCATTTCCCCACATCTTTGCTAGCAAAAGCTATTACCAGTATTTTTTCTTGGGGAACAAATTGTATCTTGTTTTGTTTACAGATGTTAAACATTACTGCAAATGTTTACTTGCCATTTTTTTATTTGTTTGTGAATGGCCTTAGTACTACCTTTTCCTCATTTTTCTACTGGTTGTTTGTGATAAGTTTTATGAATTTTGAGGACTTCTTTATATGTTCTAAATGACATTCCTCTGCTACATGTGTCGCAAATATTTTCCCCAGCTGGTCACCTGTATTTTAATTTTGTTTAAGGTCTTTCTTCATACAGAAATTTTATATTTTGATATAGTCAAATATATCACTTTTTCTTTTGGTTTCCACATATGGTATCTTTAGGAAGTCCTTTCCTACGAAAAAGCTGTATTTTCTTCTACCACTTCTACATTGTTATTCTGTATGTGTTTAACATTTGGGTTTTTACTTCATGTGGATTCGACATTATCTTATTTTAGTATAACCCACTGTACTATTTGCTGAGCAGTACATCATTTCCCTAGTGCTGTGAAATGCCACCCTTATCATGCTAAATTTCCATAGATAAATGTGTCTGTCTCTGAACTTTGTTCTCCTAACCTATTTGCTTATTCCACAAATATTTTACTTACTACTTTTACAGTAACATTTGGAAACTGGTACAATTAGTTCCTCTCTCATTTATCTTTTAAAAGATTTTCTTAACTATTTTTCTGCATCTTTCTCTTCCAGATGAATTTTAGAATCAAGCTGGTCAAATTCGTGAAAAATTCTGTTTGGATTTTATTTAATTTTATTAGTAATACGGGAGTTTTGACATCTTCCCATTGTTCATTTTCTTCACCAGAAACAGGGCAAAGAAATCTTTTCTACTACATTATCCAATAACAAAAACAATCTATTTTTGTATGCCATCTTGTTTCCGGCCACCACACTAAATCCAACAATTCTAACTGTTGATTCTATTGGATCAGCTATGTAGATATTATCATCTACAAATAAGTTTGGTCTCTTCCTTTCCAATAATTCTAATTCTTTTGTTGCCTTACTGCATTGGCTAGAATCGCAAAACTAAGTTTAAGTGGTCGCAGAAACATGGGAACTCTGAACTTGTTTTTGACTTTAATGGGAATGCACCTGATATTCTATCATTTACTGTAAATTTCTGGCAGAGAGCCTTAATCAAGTTAAGAAAATACCCTATTCCTTATTTTCTAAGAAATTTTTAACAATCAGGAACAAGTATTAAAAACACTATTTCTATATCTTCTGGATTGATCATATGGTTTCTCTATTTATTAACATATAGTTAATAGTAATTACATTAATAGGTTTCTTAAAGTTGAAAAATCTTTGCATTCTTGGGATAAATCATACTTGCCCATGATTAACCTTTTTCATACGATAATGGATTCAACTATTATATTTATTATCTTCATATCTGGGTCCATATAAAAAATCAGCTTGTAATATTCTTTATTATTTTCTTCTTGTCTAGTGTTGCTATCAGGGTTATTCTAGCCTCATAAAAAGAACTTCTAAGTTTCCCCCTTCTTCTATGTTCTGGAAGAGACAATATACTCTGGGAAGTTACTGGTCCTTAAAGACTTGAGAGAATTAGAGTCTAGGCTTGAAAACCGTCTAGACTTGAAGTCTGTAACTGTAATGATCTATTAAATTTTTCTACTTCTTCTGAAGCAATTTTACCACATATATTTTCCTAGAAGATAACTCAAGTTATTTAGATTTTCAAAATTAACAGGATAGGACATCCTCGTAATTCTGAAAATCACCTTCTGAGTTCATTTTATGTTGTTTCTCTCATTACTATATTGTTCATTTGTGTCTTTTCTCTTTACTAATCAGTTTGGTCTATCTTATAGTCTTTCCTTCCCTCTGCGTCCTTTGGGTTTATTTTGTTGTTCTTATTCTTGAAGTGAATGTTCATTTCTCATCTTTGTTTTCTTAAAAGATTCATTAAAGACTAATTTTTTGTATGCTATGTTGGCTACATGGCACAGGGTTTTGTTTTGAGTATTCTCATTATCATTGATTTCTTCACTTTAAGTTTCATTTTGATCTCTTAACTCCACAGTCATTTAGAAGTGTATTTTCAAATGTCCACATGGATAGATTTCTCTTGGCTCTCCCTTTGCTATTAATTTTTATTTTTATTGCATTATGGTGAGCAAATGAGGTCTATGTGATTTTTGCGTTTTTGGAATTTGAGATTTTCTTTGCAGCCTAATGCATGGCAATTTTTTCCTTAATACTTATAACTGAGTGGGGAAAAAATGTGTAACCTAAAAATTATTCACCTTTCACTTGTCATTCATTTACAAGAGCAAGACAAAATTATTCCCTAAGCATGCAGAGACTCACGGAGGTCCACTTATGAGCCCATCTTGAAAAAGGTACATAATGACAAAATTCACTCAACTATAGAGTAATCAAAATAAGAACAGAAGAATGGTCCAAACTCATCAAATTGTAAACATTAAATATGGGCAGGTTGGGGCCGGCCCTGTGGCCCAGTGGTTAAGGTCGCGCGCTCCGCTTCAGCAGCCCAGGGGTTTCGGTGGTTCGGATCCTGGACACGGACATGGCCCCGCTTGTCAGGCTACGCTGAGGCAGCATCCCAAATGCCACAACTAGAAGGACTCACAACTAAAATATACAACTATGTACTGGGGGGATTTGGGGAGAATAAGCAGGAAAAAAAAAGAAGATTGGCAACAGTTGTTAGCTCAGGTGCCAATCTTTAATAAAAAAAAAATGTATGTGCAGGTCTTTGTATGTCAATTATACCTCAATACAGCAGTTAAAACAATATAAGAATGAGAAAGCTGTGGCACAAAAGAATTAGGGGTGAACATCAAACAGAGTGCAAATATTATCCACCAGGATAAGGTAAAAATAACAGACTTTATCTTTCATAGGGGAAGATCAGTGAGTAAAAATTTGATAAAGAAATACAGGTCTAAGTTTATTCTGTTAAAAGCAGCTATTAGAGGGGCTGACACGGTGGTGCAGCGGTTAAGTTCATGTGCTCCACTTCAGTGGCCTGGGGTTCACGGGTCTGGATCCCTGTCATGGACCCAGCACAGCTCGTCAAGCCACACTGTGGTGGTGTCCCACATAGAACAGAGGAAGACTGGCACAGATGTTAGCTCAGTGACAATCTTACTCAAGCAAAAAGAGGAGGACTGACAACAGATGGCAGCTTAGGGCCAATCTTCCTCACCAAAAAAAAAAGTAGCTATTAGAGAGCCAGCCCTGGTGTCCTCATGGTTAAGTTCAGCAAGCTCCGCTTTGGCAGCCCAAGCTCAGTTCCTGGGCACACATCTACACCACTCATCTATCAGTGGCCATGCTGTGGTAGTGGTTCACATTCCAAACAGAGGAAGACTGGCAACAGATGTTAGCTCAGGGCAAATCTTCCCCAGCAAAAATAAGTAAATAAATAAATAAATGAAAAAAAGATGTTCATGGGGGCCAACCTGGTGGCGTAATGGTTAAGTTTGTGCACTCCACTTCAGTGGTCCGGGGTTCACAGGTTCAGAACCCAGGCACGGACCTATGCACTGCTCATCAAACCATGCTGAGTGGCATCCCACATACAAAAGGGAGGAAGACTTGCACAGATGTTACTTACTAAAAAATCTTACTCACTAAAAAAAAGGATGTTCATGTAATTTTTGTAAACACATGAAAACTATCTGAAAAGATTATAATTTATAGAGGTAAGCAGCCACCTCTGGAAAGTAGGACTGAGAAACTGGGGAGGGGGAGTTATGTTTACACGTTTTGACATATATTAATTCTGGTAATGTAATTTTGTTTAATGAATAGTGAACTTAATAGAAAACTGGTTTCTGCCTCTATTACCAGTCATGAAACTAGATAATTTCAATTTCTCCCATCCTTAATTTATCTACAAATATATTTGTCATGTCCACATAAATGTTTTCATGCTATTACTCATGTTTGTATGCCCCACAGTAGTAAGAACATAGAAGGCAGGCAATACACATTTGCTGAGTTGAATCACATTTAGGAGAACCGCTCAAATTATCTATTTCAAGTACATCAAAATTCATTTTATTTCTACCCCAAAAATAACTCAAAGAATTTTATAGGCTAACTGCTATCCAACCTATGAGAAATGCTAAAATGTTACACAGGCCAATTGAGGTGCCAAACCTTATCTTACTTGTAAGAGGTATATAAAGATTTGTTTCTTCCTATCATAGCAAATATATATTCATAATATTTTCAAAAATAGGAGGAAAAGCAAAAAGATTCATTTGATTTCCTTACTAAAAACTAGAAGATATTAAATCTACTTCTCAAATTACATTTAGATCTTTAAGACAAGTTTTCTTTACCTGATGAGTACTTTTAAGTCAATTCTTATCTCAAATTCTCTACACATTTAGCCACCTGAAATTAGGTCCTTCCCTTCTCAATTGATTTTTATCCAAATTAAAAACTCTACTTTTGGTCAGAATGTTTAAATAGTCATCCTGATTATGAGGTATAAGCATGACTTGCAGTCAGCTCACATAAGGCATCTAGGAAAAAAAGATCTGAAATGACTGAGAAGCAAGAATAATTAAAAACCTGACATACCTTCAATAATACAAAAGTACCTATGCAGAGTTATTAATTATAGTATTATTTATAATTATGAAATAGTGGAAACTACCTAAATGTTCAAATATGGGAGAATGGTTGAAGAAACTATGGTACATACACAGTAGAGTACTATCAGACTGTTTAAAACAAACGAGGAGGATTTCTATGAACTGATGTGTAGTGAGTACCAGGAGATGTTAAGTAAAAAAAAGCGAAGTGCAAAAGAGCACACATAAGATGCTACCTTTTAAGAATAAAGAAACAAGAAAACATACATCTCTCTCTCCTATCTTTATAAAACGATGAGGTTGGTTCTTACAAGGGATAAGGGAAGGTAACTTAACAGAAAGGGTTCAGAAGAGAGTAACACTTCTGAATATACATTTTTCTACAGATGACGTTCTACATATTCAAAATATTAGATTAACAAAGATGGATGGGGAGAAAAACACAGAAAACTGAAAACCTAGAATAGATGAACCGACTGTATTTCAAATGAATAATATAACCACATAAAGAGAGAGAGAGAAACAAAACAAAACTAATCCAAGTAACTTACAAACACATCATCTGATTATATACTCTCAGTCTTGGGCAGAGTAGATCTGCACACAAATTCTGAACCCTTTCCACGAGGTCTGTTTCTTGTAGTGGTGTGATGATAACAATTCTGACACTATTTGAGAAGTACTATAGGATTGAGCAAATGAGTCAATGTGTTGACATTATTGTTGGGAGTCAGAGTTCTCACTACAGAAGAAGGGAGACACAAATATGGCATCATGGAAGACAAGACAGAACCTTGTTGGAACAGACTGAAATCAGAAGGGTCGGTGTAGCTTAAAGATTTCTAAAATAAGTGTGTGTACATGTGTATGTATACATATCAGTGGTTCGCAACTTGGGGAGATTTTGCCCCCACCAGAGGACAGTGGCAATGTCTGGAAACATTTTTGGTTGTGGCATCTAGTGCATAGAGGCTACAAATGTTGCTACACAACCAACAGTGTACAGGACAGCTACCCCAGCAAAGAATTATTCAGCCCAAATTGTCAACAGTGCCAAGAGTTGAGAAACTTTACAGATATCTGTACAAGGGTGTCTGTATATGTGTTTATACATACATGTGTTTCCTATTTCTGTCTACGTAAAAGGCCTAAGAGCAAAGACACTCTAGTAGCAGTAAGTACTAGATATAGTGCCCATATCTTGGTCTCTATCTAATATCATCCCCCACTAAGAGGAACCTGGGCTTCCTGGAACAATGGCTGATTCCAGGGTTAAGGAAGGATAGGTACGTAAGAAGCTTGGAACATCTTGTTATGCTAGAAAGTAAAGAAGTGCTCACAAAAAATGATAGGGGCATATATAAGAGCCAACTGAAGAGGCTCCTAGGGGACAACCTGGGACAATTCAAGAACCAAAGCAGTTAAGAACAGTAATGAATGATAAACTACCAAAAGTATGAAAACCCATGAGTTCATATCAATACAGAGAAGACAAAAATAAAAAGGAGGAAAAGAGGTCCCTTAAATACAATAAAATGCTGAGTGCTGACTAATAAATGTAGAATGAGTGGTGGTGTTAGAAGATCACTTTGCAACAAGTGAGTAAAAAAATGGTTCAGGCAAGAATTATCAATGTATATTAAATCTAGAGGAGGAAAACTAATTTGAAATAAGAATGTTTGCATGGTCAAAGTTATCTCCCCACTTATTTGCTGAAAAAGAAATAACAGTAACCATATAGTGGGGAAATCAGGCATCTGGACTGAGGGATCAAAATGAACATCATCGAGAGACAGATGGATATTATGTGTCTCTAGATATGATATCCTGAGAAAAACACAAAATTACTTATGTGGTATTCTGGCCAAGAATGCATAACCTGAATCTAACCAAGAAGAAACACTGAACAAATGCAAAAATGAAGAACACTCTATTACTTAAAAAAAAACATAAACCTATTCTTCAAAAATATTAATGTCATAAAAGACAAAAGAAATGCTGAAGAAATGTTCCAGATTAAATGAGACTAAAAAGATATGACAACTAAATATAATACCTAATCCTGAACTGCACGGTGTATCAGAGAGGGAAAAAAAAGGTTGCAAAGGACATTACTGGTTCAACTGACAAAAATGGAGTACGTAAGGTAGATTAAATAAAAATATTGTGTGAATGTTAAATTTACTGAAATTGCTAAGTGTACTGCAGTTTTATAGAAGAATATCCTTATTCTTAGGAACTGCACACTGAAGTATCTGGGGAAAAAAGCTTCCTGATGTATGCAACTTACTCTCAAATGGCTTAGGAAAAAATATTGTACTGCACACACGCACACAGCTATAAAGTGCAGATGGTACAAAATGTTAACGATGAGTGAATTTAACTAAAATGTATGTAACTGTCTTTGTACTAATTTTACAACTTTTCTATAAATTTGAAATTGTTTCCAAATAAATAATTTTTAAAAGGGTACAGGAAATTGTTTTTAAAAAATCTAGAACACGAAGTTAAATTTTTTCCCTTGTATTCTTCACCTACAAAAATAGAATGCTATAAAATATGGGACACTGTAAGATACTATAAAATAGCAGTGGTCAAATCATTTCATGTTTCACTCATTAATGCATCTGCATTAACTATTATGTTAGCCACCTCATAAAGTTCAAATCCTATAATAGCCATTGGACGATAAAAGATAATACAATAAGGCAAAGGAAAGGCATTAGCAATAACAACAAAAAAACTTTCATTTTTCTAATACATGGATTCCAGAAAAAAAAAACTGAGAAGAGCTTTGAAGCACCTGTCTTCCTATTGAACATAATATATTTAAGACAAGGTTAGGATAAAACTTATCCCAACTAACTTACTTATTTGTTCTGCTTTAAACTTACACACAATAAAGTCACAAGGGTAGATAACGCTATGTCAAGGTAAGACTCAGTTTTAAAGTCAAATTAACTGCCTAAACCAATATCTGAACACTCATAACAACAGTTTTAATCCTAGAATACATCTCCCAAAGGAGTATTTTAATTTACTACCTCGTCATTTAAGAAAGTTTTTAAAAAAACACAAAACAGAGAAACTTACAGTTCATCTCGTTGTCTCTGGGACAGCACCATTGTGGCTGTAATATCAAGCTTATCTGATATAGTGGTATGTCCCTCCTTTGGGAAATCAAAAAGCTTTGCGATCCCTGGATTTATAATTAAATAAGCCACTAAGTGGCTTCCACGCAGGGGAAAATGATTCTTTTACAAGTGAATCCAATCAGTAACCAGGAGATACTCAACAAGTAAGGTTCATTCCACCTAAGAAGAAAGAGAGAGAGAAAATATTATTTCTTTCACTTAGAATTTAAATTATTTCTAAATTACTATATGCAGTTTACACTTTCAAAGATGAGGTTTACTGTGATGCTCATAAGAATATTAGATGTTTTCAACCCATCATGAAAATCAATGCCAAAATATATAGTATTTTATGTATTTAAAATTATCTTTAATAGTTTACTGAGCCAAAACAGCACTATTTTTAAATTAACCCACTCACAACCACGTCACCTGCAGATATATTGACACCAATTTTATTAAATTTCAAATATTAACATGTAACTTCTCCAGAAAACTACATAATTTTCGCTTAAAGACAAAAAATCAAATTTTCTAATTTACAAAAAAGGTATAATCTGAAAAAGTATGACAGTTAAGGATTTTTATAAACTGTTCACAAACCAAAAGGTGTGAATCATAAATGAAGTACCTTTCAAGACTGAATATTAGTCACCAATAATCTTAGAATAGCTGATATTATTTATAATGTAAATAAACTATTTAGAAATCTCATGCCCTCTTAATCATGCATTTAATCAAGAAACAATATTTCAATTTATTTTATATCTTTTAGAAGCATGCGTTGTTTTTGTTTTTTTGTTTTTTAAAGATTTTATTTTTCCTGTTTCTCCCCAAAGCCCCCCGGTACATAGATGTGTATTTTTAGTTGTGGGTCCTTCCAGTTGTGGCATGTGGGATGCCGCATCAGCATGACCTGATGAGTGGTGCCATACCCACGCCCAGGATCCGAACTGGCAAAACCCTGGGCCGTCAAAGCAGAGCCTGCGAACCTATCCACTAGGCCACGGGGCCAGCCCCAGAAGCATGTGTTTTTAAAAAAATAAAAAACAGAATGGATTATTCTAGATTCTATGTGTTCACAGAATAATTTTCTAACCTAGTTTTAGGATAATATTAATATTTCAGAGCTCTTTCTTTACACTTGCAACACTATAAAATCTATTTCTATACAATATCTAAAAAGTATTGTGATCAGCTCGATGAGAGTAAATGGAGATAAAAGCAAAAAAAAATCAGAATTGTTTCTTAAAGAATTATTCTTCAAATCTCCCATTTTACAAAAAAATTTACTTTGTCTTATCACATGGTACAAAAACAGCTAGACAGAATTTTCACTGTATTTTAAAATATATCTGAGTCAGTCAGTCTTAAAACGCAGACTACTGGTACATAAAAAATTCAGTTGGAAGGGACATTTCAAAGAAATAGGAAATCATCTTCCAAATGAAATGAAATTAACATCTAATGAAAGGCCCGTGGGACCACCTATCAAGAGACACATCATTGACAGAGGAAACAAAGGCCATTACTTGCGTACCCTCCCTTTTCATGCCATCCCAGGCACCAGGAATGCAGTGGTGAATAAGCCAGTCAAGGAGGCAAAATCAGAGAGTAAACCCTGGTTTTAAACACGAGCTCTGAGTCAAAAAGTAAGCGCTCAGGTGTTCACAACGGCAGCTGCTAATTTCAGTGGAGATCCTTCTCCATTGAGCAATTCCAGTAAATACAATCAGGGATTTATTTTACGATCTTTAATTCTTCTGACCTGGAACCCAGCTAGCTCAAAATGATAACTGAAAGCCATCACTCCACTACATCTAAATTCAGAGAAATATGACTAATGTCAGTAATAAATGCTAGTGGATTTAGAACCAAACAAAATGGACAATTCAGAAAACCATCCCTCTTTGGTATTTAACAACTGCTAATTGTTTAAGCCTCACTTGTCTAAGTACTTGTCACCAAGCCAAAGCATGTAAAGACTCACACTCTGACAAAGGTCACAGTAGGGTAAGTAAGGATTATCTGATAGTGGTGACTCTCTGAACTGTCTATAGGTGTCTATTATCTGGGACGATGGTAATCCAGACAGAGAATTAATCATATAAATCAAAGTGAAAAATGGATATGGTAAAAATCCATGTTTTAATCAGGAAAGAACTCCACTACATTATATACATTATCAGGTCCAATTTAATTATGGAGAGATTGCCTCTAGCCAAAAAAGCAAATCAATGTACAAGAAATACAATAGTACTAGAATACTAGGATAACGATAAAACCAAGACACAAACATTGACTGTATAATGATGTACCACACAAATTATTCAGTCAACAAACACACACAAAACACTTACTACGTGCCAGGCACCAGCTTAAATGAGGGAAAAGACTTGGTCTTTACACTCAAGAAGTTACAGTCTACTGGAAGAGCCATCGAGAAACAGGCAATTAAAACACTGTGAAAAGTGTGACAAGTATTACCACATAGTGGATGAGATGACTCAGGAGGAAGCTGAGGAGGGAGGTAGGGGCTAGATGACAAGACAAGCTCAGTTCCTTACAATTTACCCTAGGGGCAATGGAGAGCCGTTAGATAAGTTTTTTAGAAAAATCACTCTCAATTTTATAGTGCAGAAAGACTGGAACCGAAGAGATCAGATAGGAGGCTTGCAGTAACGAAGGTGATAGATGATGGGGATCTATACTAGTATAGCAGCAGTAAATGAAGAGAATTGGATGGATTTAAGTTATTTACCAGGCAAATCTTACAGGGCTAGTGACCAGATGTGGACAGCAAGAAGGTAAGCAAGAAAGGTGAGTCAAGGATAACTTCCAGAGATTTCTGGCTTAGAATTAACTTGAACAGGAAACTCTTCTGTGTGAGGGGAGAAGAGGAGTTAGGCACGATTCATTCCATTTTAGATATGTTGATTCTAAGGTGCCTGTGAGATTTGCTAGTAGGAAGCTGTACGAACAAGTCAGCTCTGAAGAGAACCAACCTACAAAAAAAAAGCTTTGGCACTTAATAGCTTAGAGATGGTATAATTGAAGCCATGAGAATGGATCAGATGATCCATGGAGAACATGTAGAACAAGATGAGCAGAGAGCCTAGGCTAGAGCAGGCAGAGCAACACCAACACTGAAAAGGGTACAATCAAGGCTAAGAGGAAGCAGTTAAAGAAGTAAAAGTAAAAACAGGAGAGAGTTTGCCACAGAGGCCCAGGGAGTATTTCAAGGAGAGGCAATCAACAGTATCCAAAGTTATCCAACTACCAAGCAAAATAAGGTCTGAAATGGGTCTGCTCTGTTCAGTATAGAGCTCTGATAACCTTGATGAGACCAGTTTTAGTAAACTGGTAAGGACATGGTTTAACATGATGGAAATCATATTTAAATGGGCTGATGAGTACAAGAAGATGAAGTAAAGACAATATCATAAATAAATATCTTAAAAATTGATGGAAATGTTGAAAAGCGGTCTTCTTCCTGGTTGTTTTTCTCAACGAAGTGAGATGTTTCTTAATGGTGGAGAAAGAAAAGACACCGGAGAAATGAAGAAAGGAATACAGAATTTTAATACCACCATTTTCATCCCATAACTACCCAAAAGCAAACAACCAACCAACCAGACATGACGTATACCCTTGAAAGAATAACACTACACCATCTATAAAGTATTCTTGCCACAAAATCAATCTGAATCTGTTCAAGTCTCTGGCTCCAATGACCAATTTGCAAGAAGTATAGAGGACAGAGGAATAAGTTAAAGACACCATGGCAATGTGACCAGCAAAATCCAGACTGTGAAAAGTGCTATAAAGTAAATGACCTAGTTTCTTCAAATAAATTCTACAGAAAGAAAGAAAAAGAGTTGGAAAGGGAAACGTACAGACTAAAAGAGATAAGTAACACACCAACCAATTACAATTTATAGACTATATTTATTATTTAGATCTGGATTCAAAAAAATTGTAAAATAAACAATTGTTCGTAAAATAAACCAACAAACAAACAATTGGGGAAATTGGAACATTTTCTGGATGTTTGATGGTATTAAAGAATAACTGAATTTTTCAAGAGTGATAATAGCACTGTGGTTATTTTTAAAAGTCTTTTAGCAATATACAATGAAAATTTATCAGTAAAATATCATCTCTGGGATGTGCTTCAAAAAATTTAGGGTGGAGTGGATAGGGAGAGATATATGAAACAAGATTAGCCTTGGGTTTATAGCTGTTCTAGCTGGGTAATGGGTACACGAGGGGTCATTACACTACTCTCTAATTTTGTTTATGGGTCTGATATTTTCCATAGTAAAAAGTCTTTTTTAAAAATCAAAAGAGGGAAATACTCAATGGAACACGGGCCTAAGAGAGGAGGAAGAGAAAGGAACGAAAACCACATGTAAAAGTCTTACACATAAAGATTACCCCTTCCACTGTGTTAGAAAAAAAGGAGAAAAAGATGCAATTATGTTTTTATATTTCAGGAAAATAGGAAGTGAGGTCATGAGTTGAGGAGGGGGAGCAAAGAAGAAGACATTAAGAGGCTTAAAATTGCTGCTATGAAAAGTGAGAACAAAGAAATGGTATAAGAAGCACATTTTTTATTTAGTTTTTTATTTTTGCTTAGGAGGATCCACCTTGAGCAAACATCTGTGCCGATCTTCCTCATCTTTTAGTATGTGGACCGCCAGCACAGCATGGCTGCTAACAGAGTGGTGTAGGTCCATGCACAGGAACCGAACCAAGGGTGCTGAACTTAACCATTAGGCCACCAGTGTTGGCCCAGGAAGGACATTTTTTAGATTGGAGACTGAATTTTTAGTGGTGCCAGTCTACAAAGACATAATTTTTCTTCAGCAAGTATGTACACTCTGGCTGCAGACACAAAAAAGTCACACATTTAGAGATCTAGGGTTGGGTTGAGAGTTTGCAAGGCGTGTGTGTTGAATGCATGATGAGGAGAGTTGAAATAATGGATCAAAGAGCCTAAAATGCACTGTGCAGAATGTGAAAACAAGGAAAGGCAAATAGAGAGTAGAGGGATCAAGAAGAAAGCAGAGATCACTATGCCCTGTGAGAACCTTGAAGGGTTGTAGTCAGAGAGTGGGATAATTAAGACTTCCTAATTTGTTAACTATTATTAATGGTATGTTATTATTAATCATATACTAATAATGTTTTTATTACAACTCAGTATTGACGATACATGGTAAAGAGAGACAATGGGTATGATGAGCACTAGATGCAGATTAAGAAAGAAGATGTGGATTCAAATCTGTCATCAACTCTGTAAGCCTGAGCAATTCATCTAACTTTCCTGGGAAGTACTAACATCTAAGGTTCCTTTTAATTGAAATTAATCCATCCTCTATCAATTTCCTACCTTTAAACTTTCCTACCTTTAATACACATATTTTTGCTATCAGAAAGCACAAGGATGTGATTGAGCTATCATACTTCAGAATATAACATAACATTCTTTCCAGTTACCTTTTAGCTTAAAATCTTAACATACAATTGTAAAATATCCCATGACAACAGAAATAAGCGGTTCTCCAATGAAGCAAGAGAGAGTATTTTGCAATAAACAATCTGTATTTATAACCAACAGTACAAATAAATCAGGCAACCACCTGGTGGAGGAGTTCTAAATCTTTTTTGGGGGTCACTGGATTCCTTTGAGAACATGAGGAAAGCCAAGATCTCTTCTCTCAAAGAAGCACATATGAAGATAAACAAAATATTACATGCATTTTAAGGGGGTTCACAAATCTTCCCAAGTCAACGTAACAAATGAGATGACTTATTTTTGAAATGTATTTTGGCAGTACTTGAATAATCCCCCCTAAGCTTCTTGTATTTATTACATATCTCAAAGAAGAGTCTGGTTTATTGATTTGCATGTCAATATCCAGACATTCTTAGAGATCAGATTTTGTTGCCTAAGCACTAGAGACAGAGACTTCAGCATGCTTTTTGGAACAAAGAATTCTTTTTTTTGAAGAAGATGATTAGCCCTGAGCTAACATCTGCTGCCAATCCTCCTCTTTTTGCTGTGGAAGACTGGCCCTGAGCTAACATCCGTGCCCATCTTCCTCTACTTTGTATGTGGGATGCCTACCACAGCATGGCTTGCCGAGCGGTGCCATGTCCACACTTGGGATCCGAACCGGTGAACCCTGGTCCGCAGAAGCGGAACGTGCACACTTAAGCGCTGCACCACCAGGCCAGCCCCAGAGCAAAGAATTCTTAATCATTCTATATTCTAATACCATATCCAGTTATCTGCTACACCAATGCAGCTCTCCTAGACAACAATGTCTATTGCTTGGGTAAGCACCTCATCATAGAAAGAAAAAAGGGAAAAGTAAAAAAGAAATCAAAAAGGAAATAATGGGGCATTAAAGGATAATCTTATAAATCAGAATTGTGAGTAAATTAATTTAAATTCTTCTCATTTTAAGTTTCAATGTGTTAACATAGGTTTCACACTTATCAAAACAGCCTTTATAAAATATTATTTCATTAAAAATCTATTTCGTACATTGGTCCTTGCCAACTAGGAGTTTATGAAAGAGGGGGAAATAATACAGAAAATAAAGAATGTGTCTGAGGGAAAACACAAAATAATTATATGCTAATAATAGGGGAGTATTAACACAAAAAGTGGAAATCATCAGATTTATTTTATTAGATGCAGGATAAGAGTTTCAGAGAGCCACTAAAAACTTACACAGTAATTGATTACCAATGGTTCCTGCTCTGATGAAACCGTCACTCAAAAGTGCTTTATTTAAAGAGGGTCAGCAGATTATCCACCTTGTTGAATAGCACATATTATAGCTCACAGGCCTAATCCAAATAATATTTTCCAGATACAGCAATGAGGCAAGGTAGAAGCTACTGTCAATCAAGAATTATTGAGTACCTTTCAGACTAGTTTTCAAGAGTTAAATAAAATCTGTTGTTTCCCAATAAACTACATGCTTCATGATACTCTACAAATCATCAGGTTTTTAGAACACTAGTTCAAAAAAACAGAATTTTTCTCAAAGTCGCTAATGGGACATAAGATATTTTACTAATCTGTATGACCATTCATATTACAGATACAGCCCTCTTGATGTTTCCAACTATTTTTACCATTTTATCCAATTATCTTTACATAGGTTTTGTACACAATAATCCATTAAAGAAAAAAGCTAATCTTTTTTAAAAGGTGGTAAAAAAGAATGAAAAAGTATTTAGCCATAATTTAATGAATTAAGATTTCAATTTCAGAGAACTGGAAGCTACTTTCTTAGTTATGCTGGCTATACATGATGTTTTAAAAGATCTGGACCAAGGTTTAAAGAGCAAAGATAACCAGCATGCAACAAAAAAGAGACAGAAAATTTGTTTATTCACATCACATTATAATGTTCCTACCTAATAACCTGTTTTTTAGATCAAACCGAAATATCCTAAGAGAATACTGAGGTAGAATATAGTAAAGTCACAAAAAAGTTAAAGAGAACTAGAAATTTTATATTTACAATCTGTACATTTCCATTCTAAGGTGAATGTGATAGTTCCAAGAATATTCCGAATGCAAGCAAGGTACAACAATATCATACTTTAGGCTTACACAATCAACTCAGCAAACGCTTGGTGAACCTCACCTAAAATTTCAAGCTACAAGGAACAAAATTTAATCAAAATTACTTCCTTTTTAATGACCTAAAAATCAGGTGGAATTTATCAAGTAATAGTTATGAAAATATGGGATGGGGGCAAAATTCAGCATTCCAGTTCTATAACTTGAAAGCTGTGTTCTCACAGCCTAAACCTCAGTTTCCTCATTAAGCCTGAGTTTACTCAACTATAAAATGGACTTAAATATGAAATTTACCTCACAGGGTTTAGTGAAGATTAAATAGGGTAATAATGTAAACCAATTCTATAAACAAAGGAGTACCATACGTGTTAGCTACTGCTATCAGTTCTGAACTTTAAATACATTTTCAAAATCCCAGCTAAAGCACAATGAACACCAACAACAAACCTGGGACATGACTTGTTACACAAGTCCCTGATATTGGCTTAATGTGTGACACGTTTTTCATAAAGTGTAGTGAAGAATGTGCATAATCTCCTGGGTAGTATAACCTCACTGATATTCTGCAAATTTTAAGAAACGAAAACTGAAGCAATCATCTCCCAAAGCATGGTCTTGCCCTCTGGAAAAGAAATGTTTTTTCACTTCTGCTGTCTTCTCTGTCCCTCACCATCCCCAATTTGCTTGCACCATCCAAATCATTCTGATTTCTGTATAACTAACACCACAGAACACATCCATGTGTGTTTTGATTTGCACAGTCCTCATGATGTAAGGGTAGAAGAAGGAACAACTCTCATCATTCAATAAATAACGGAGGGTATTTTGAGTGTGCCTGCAAATTCTTCATCACTTCATCAGATGATGCCAGGTTACAGGTTTCTCTAAGTTCTCAATATTTGACTTTGACTGTTATTTTGGGCAAAAACAACAGTTTAAAACTGCATCATTAATGCTATACTGCAATGCAGTCAAATAATGAAAAAAATAAGTAAATTTACCAATGAAGTCAATGCAGTGCATATTCTGAAAAATACCCCAGTCTACAGTTTAAATCTGTGAGGTTATATAGGACGATAAAGTACCCAAGAGTAGCTTCATTTCCTTAAATCAATCTTTGTGATATCCTCACTTTCCCATCTACAGAAATAACCTTCTAGAATCTCAAGACTGTTTTCTAATAAAAATAAAGATTAACCAAAATATTGTTCTGCAGTATCTTGTGTTCTGTGTGAGCAATTAAATATGAGAAAAGTGGGCTGGCCCGGTGGCGCAGTAGTTAAGTGCGCACGTTCTGCTTCGGCGGCCTGGGGTTCGCCGGTTTGGATCCCGGGTGCAGACATGACCGCTTGGCAAGCCATGCTGTGGTAGGCATCCCATGTATAAAGTAGAGGAAGACGGGGAAGGATGTTAGCTCAGGGCCAGGCTTCCTCAACAAAACAGAAGAGGATTGGCAGTAGTTAGCTCAGGGCTAATCTTCCTCCAAAAAAAAGAGAAAAGTTAGATTTTTCCCATCCCCACAATTTGAAAATGTTAGATCACTGAAAGTTTTTAATCAAACACTGAGGCTTTAATGTCTACTTGTTCTTATTCTGCTTCAACTTGGAGGCCCATGATTCATTGGGATCTGCTGTTGACAGTCAATAACAAAAACGAAAGACCAGGTTGGTTCATCATTGAAGGATGGAGTGAGCTCAGGCACAGTTCACCAAAAAGTAAAATTCTTCTAACAGCCACACTGTTTTCTCATTTTTCTATTCATTACAGCTAACTACTGTATCTCATTTTACAAAACTTAAATCACTCATCCAAAATTTACATATAAAAATATTTTGCATTTTTTCAATTAGCCTTGCCAAAGATTAAGACATCACTTTTTCACTGAGAATTATTCCTACCAATCTCAAGTCTAGTAACTCTAATGTTAAACTAATATTGAAGGCAAGTGCTGCAAATAGATGCTCCATAGCTTTAAACTATTATCTCAAGAAACAAAGTAGAAATAGTTATTGGGCTTTGAAATGAAACAGACTTAGATTTAAGTAACATAATCTAAGTCCTA
Source organism: Equus asinus (assembly GCF_041296235.1). Taxonomy (NCBI): domain Eukaryota; kingdom Metazoa; phylum Chordata; class Mammalia; order Perissodactyla; family Equidae; genus Equus; species Equus asinus. The sequence continues at coordinate 16,217,216 of NC_091802.1, forward strand.
TCTAGGTGTCCATTTTGGGGAGGAGGATTTTTATTTTTATTGAGGTCATATTGGTTTATAACATTATGTAATTTCAGGTATACATTATTAGGTATCACTTTCCGTATAGATTGCATTGTGCTCACCACCAGTAGTCTGGATTTTATCTGTCACCATACATATGTGCCCCTTTACCCTTCCACCCAGCCCCCAACCCCTTCCCTTCTCTTTATCCATGTGTTTGTTTATCTTCCACATATGAATGAAATCATAAGGTGTTTATCTTTCTCAGTCTGGCTTATTTCACTTAGCATAATACCCTTGAGGTCCAGGCATGTTGTTGCAAGTGGGATGATTTTGTCTTTTTTTATGGCTGAGTAGTATTCTATTGTATACATATATCATATCTTCTTTACTCATTTACATGTCCGTTTTTTAAAATCAGTCATTTTTGCCTTTATCTTCTGCCTTTCACTAGAAGACTAGAATCATATTATGAGATGGTTTCTACTATATCCCCTGTGACGGTTAATTTTATGTGTCAACTTGGCTAGGCCTCAGTACTCAGATCAAACACTACTTTAGATGTTGTCATGAAAGTATTTTTTTAGATGTGATTAACACTTAAAATCAATAGACTTTGAGTAAAGCACATTACCCTCCATAATGTGGGTGGGCTTCATTCAATCAGTTGAAGGCCTTAAGAGAAAAGACTTACACATCCCCCCAGGAAGAGGGAATTTTTCCAAGCAGACTGCCTTTGGACTTGAGCTGCAACATCAACTCTTCCCTGGGTCTCCAGCCAGCCAGCCTACTCTGCAAAGTTTGGACTTGTCAACCTTCACAATCATGTGAGCCAAATCCTTAAAATCTCTTCCTACTCTCTCTCTAGAGAGGTTGACTGAGGGTCACTTTTTTCTTCTAAATATATAAATACATTCTCTTGATTTGTTTCTCTGGAGAACCCTAATATACCCCCAAATCCTTTACAAACATTAATCAGGACACATCATTATTCCCATGGCATACCCATCAAACACATGCTAGATATAATCTTCATCCCAGCAGTGTTCACTTGTCGATGGATGCTCAAAGACTGCTTCCTCACTGATTAAAAAAAGTTTCCCCCTCTTCTTTGACTTAAGGCATGAAGCCATTTGGAACACCCGAAAGTTCCAAAGAAACTGAATTCTGACTTGCTTAGATTTTGTTGCATGTGTCTTTCTAGTGCTTTTTATCTCAAACCAGCTATTCTGTATGATACAACTGCGAATGCCAATACACACTATAAACAGTGGATAGGAATGGGAAAAAAAGACAAACTTTTCATTTTAATATGATTTTAAAGACTGTGGGTCACTTTTTTCTTTTAAATTTACTCTATTATCAAAATACGCAAATAAAAACAAGAGGAAAAGATCTACTATTTATATGGTTATTTTACAGACACACAGCCTGGAAAGAATAATGACAAAACACAATGGTTCTGGAATGTAAACTATTCCTCCTAAAAGTGTCGGGTTTTCTATCAATTGTGTTCTACCTTTCTAACCATTATTTCAAGATTCACTGGGATTCTATGATGCCAAATGAGTATGTTATAAAAATGAAGAATACTAAATTACACTACTCGCTCTATAAAGTAACATCCAACTTGAAATCTACTATTCTATTAACTGAGTGACGTCAAAAGAGAAAGTGAATTCACCAAAGTGATGCTGCTGACTTCTGTGAGTTTACATAAATATAGGCAATGATTCTTTAGGTTGAAAAATACCTCTGAGAAACACAATAAATGCCACATATGTATCTTTTTCAAATTGGATTTAGTAAAATAGTTGAAGAAGGAAGTAACTAGGAGAGTACATTAGAACCACCTGAGGAACTTCCTGAAAATAATCACGGCTAGGCCTTATCCTCAGAGATTCTGAGGGGGCATCTGAATTTTTAAAATTTCTCCAGGGGCCGGCCCTGTGGCCAAGTGGTTAAGTTCATGCATTCCACTTCGGCGGCCCAGGGTTTCGCAGGTTCGGATCCTGGGTGCAGACGTGGCACCACTCATCAGGCCATGCTGAGGCGGCGTCCCACATAGCACAACGAGAGGCGCTCACAACTCGAACATACAACTATGTACTGGGGGGCTTTGGGGGCAAGAAGAAGAAAAAAAACACAAAAGACTGGCAACAGTTGTTAGCTCAGGTGCCCATCTTTAAAATTTCTCCAGATGATTTTGATGCACATCCTCAGTAGAGAACCATACATTCAAGGGTACAAACTACAGCTAGTCCTAAGGGATCAAAAGCAAAATTACAAAAAAGGAGAAATCGTCAGTGTCGGAAAAATAGTATCTGGGCTCCAAGGGCAAAAGTCAAATTGGGAGGCCAACGTACTCAGATTTCAACGGTAACTGCAACAACTGTCACTCAAATTCAAAAAAATATTTACAAAGCCACTCAGATATATCTTGAAGAGATATTTTATATTAACAGGAAAAAGAGGTCAATGCAACATTTTGAAATATGTAAGCATTTTTCATTAAACTTTTTTTAAAAATCCTTCAAGAAGAAAATACAGCTGGCTTGTTGATTTTATAACTATCTAGTCTCCCTGGTATGTTCTAATAAAGGCACATTCTTTTGTAACTACATTAATTTTGTTGCTTTTTATCTTGATTGTATCTTCCTCCTTTTATTATTTATTTATTTATTTATTTTTGGTGAGGAAGACTGTTGCTGTGCTAACATTGTGCCAATCTTGCACTATTTTCTATGTGGGACACTGCCTCAGCATGACTTGATGAGCAGTGCAGAGGTCCACGCCCAGGATCCAAACCTGCAAACCTTGGGCCACCGAAGCAGAGTGAGCAAACATAACCACTACACCACTGGGCCAGCCCTCTCCCCTTTATATCTAGGCCAGGAGTCAGCAAACTTTGTATAAAGGGTTTATCTATTTATCTAGATAGATATCTATTTATCTACCTATTTATCTAGATAGATACATCTTAGTTTCTTTCTATATCTTTTTTTAATATCCCTTCATTATGTTAGCCTATCACATTGAAATGTCTTGCCTAAAATTTGATTATAAAAAAGAAAGATCCCTCAGTGCTGAGGTAGAAAAATAATCCAATTATGATTTATCAGCTCTTCCTAGAAACTAATTTTCTAGCTCTTACTCAAAAATCCAAAATATATCCACCTGCAATTTATCCACAGTAGTCCCATTAACTTGAATCTCAGGCAAAAAAACAAAAAACAAACAAAAAAACCTACCTACTAAAGCAACTATTTACAAAGACCTACTAAGACCTCATAGGATGACAAAAAGATCCTAATTCTCAACACACCAATGCAACTGCATTTAGGAAGGACTGGTCTATAAATGCATCATTACACTATAACCAAGACATGGCTTACAAATTCAGGTTTAGAGTACTTTTTCCTTTAGTTAAGTAGTCAATTTAATTAGTGAAAGAAAGTTAGTGGCTCTCATCCTGGTCCAGTCTAACACTTAAGTGTGAGTTGAAGAATGTAAAGAAAAGCTACCTAGAAAGCAGAGAAGGCCACTTATCTCCAGAACAGTAAAATGAGGCAGAATTCCACACTGCCCAAGTCTTCCTTATCAAAATGTTTTATTTGGGGTATGTGCCATTTACCCATATGTCTTGCAATTTTCTGTTTCCTCTTCAAGATTGAGCCTGAAGGCAGCCCATTATCACCTCAGTGAAGCCCTCCCTGGATAACCCACCCCCCTTGGCAGAGGTAGGTGCCCTTTTCTTTCATCTCACTGTGTCATACATATAATCATAACAGGCACCATTTACTGATTGACTTCACATGCTAGGCCCCTGTCCTACCACGTTTGATTCTTATTCTTACAATACCCAGCAAAGTAACCGATATCCTCATTTAAACAGATGAGGAAAACAAGTTCACCAAGGTTAGATCATGTATCCAAAGTCAAACACCTACACAGTGGCAGGGCCAGGATGCAAACCAGGTTTGTCTTTTATTCCTAGACCGAAGATTTCAAACAGTAGGAATGAGGACAGAGATGAGGCCAAGTACGCAGGACTCTGTTTTTATCTGTTTATATATTGGGTTTCTGCATAAGAATTTTGGGGGAAAAATTTCTACCGTTAAGATAAATTTGAAAAATCACTGATTCTACCCTGTGCTGACTCCCACATTCTTTGTAATTATATACATACATGCTGTCTCTAGCACCAGACAGACTCCTCAGGTGCAAACACTGAACTGAATTTACTTGCCTCTCTAGTACCAGGCAAAGTATCTGGCACTCAACAAATGTCTGCAGGGACTCAAGCTTTGAAAACAAGATTTTCTAAATTAAATAACTATAGTTTCATGGTTACAGGCAATTATAAAATAATTTATAACTACAGAGCAATTTATAGTTAATAAAATTCATATATATTTTCTTCTTAAAAAGAGAAACCAAGCTGAACTTTTAAAAATGTTTTCCAAAAACGGCACATTTATTCAATATTCAAGGCTTTATTTTAATAAAATATCAATTATCTAACAACTGTCAAACAGTATTGGCAAAAGATATTAACTATGTTTTATTTTGTTTTAATTGCCACTGAAATACTATCAGGGTTAAACCATATAAAATCGCCAATAATGACAATTACACAGGTTAAACCTAATACTTACCAATGGTATTTAAACAGCATTAGCAGAATTCTCAGCACCTAGCACAAATAGCAGAATTTGAGGGATTTATTTACACAGTTTTGACAAAAAAATTAAGCAGAGTAACCTCTCCTCTGTGATTTCATAGTTCTTTGTACACACACATATTTAACACTTCTCACACTACACTGTAATTATCTGTCCTGATGTTGTCTCCTCAACAAGGTTCCTCCAAAGCTGCAACCTTGACATAGTCCTCATTGCATCTCTACCAACAATCATGGTAATTAACACACAGTAGGTATCTAGTGTTTCTAAATGACTACTACAGGCATCATAGTAAAACCGAGATAAAACTTAACTATGTTTGGGGCTGCCCAGTGGCACAGGGGTTAAGTCTGCATGCTCTGCTTCAGCCACCCAGGGTTCACCGGTTTGGATCCTGGGTGTGGACCTACACATCACTTATCAAGTTGTGCTGTGGCAGGTGTCCCACAAATAAAACAGAGAAAGATGGGAACAGACGTTAGCTCAGGGACAATCTCCCTCAGCAAAAAGAGGCAGGATTAATCTTCCTCAAAAAAAAAAAAAAAAATTTACTATGTTCTCAGAACCAAAGATGCACTTATCACTTTATTCTCTCTTTTTTTTTTAATAGATTGGCACCTGAGCTAACAACTGTTGCCAATCTTGTTCTTTTTTTTTCCTGCTTTTTCTCCCCAAATCCGTTCAGTACATAGTTGTATCTTTCAGTTGTGGGTCCTTCTACTTGTGGCATGTGGGACGCCACTTCAGGGTGGCCTGATGAGTGGTGCTATGTCCGCATCCAGAATCCGAAACTGTGAAACCCTGGGCCACCAAAGCGGAGGGCGGGAACTTAACAACTCGGCCATGGGGCGGCCCCTCATCATTCTCCTTTAAAACTCAAAAAAATAAAATTCTGAAAGATGGGCAGTGAGCTATATCAAAGTTCAGCTGCTCGAGGCTGGTTTCAGTGTATTTTTTTCGTTTTTAAAGACTGAACACTAATTAATAAGTACCAGAGAAAGTATACTAATTTTAAAATCTTGTAGAAAATCAACTGGTTCACTGCAGCACTATTCACAATAGCCAAGACATGGAAACAATTCAAGTGCCCAATGACTGGATAAAGAAGATGTGGTATATATACACAATGGAATATTACTCAGTCATAAAGAAAGACAAAAATCATCCCATTTGCAACAACATGGATGGACATGGAGGGAATCATTCTAAGTGAAACAAGTCAGACCGAGAAAGACAAACACCATACGCTTTCACTCATGTGGAATATAAACAAACACATGAACAAAGAAAACAGCTCAGTGGTTAACAGGGGAAGGGGTTGGGGGTGGGCACAGGGAGTGAAGGGGGGCACTTATGTGGTGACAGACAAGAAATAATGTACAAGTGAAATTTCACAATGATATAAACTATTATGAACTCAATTAAAAAAATGGGAAAAAATCAATTGGCTGTCTCAACTTTACATTAAAACTAAATTAAATTAAAGACCTTTTACCTTCTGACATGCGTATTATTATTCTGGTTTCTGCTTACAAATGCTACATTTTCAAGCAGCAATTAGACAAACATAGCTACAACAGCCCTGTAAATCTGACTTTTTTCAAGTCAAAACAAAGTCACAAAAAAATCCACTGCCTTAAAACAAGAAGAAAAGAGCTTGCTAATACTTCCAAGCATACAAACAATAATAAAAAGACACATTGTTCTGTGTGCTTTTTCTGTTTTTTTTTAAGCACAACGTATGGTGAATACTAATGCAGATAGTCCAAAGAAATTATGACAATGCAGAAATCACTGCAGTTCTTAAGCAAGGGAACAATATTCTGAAACTGGTGTTTCGTGGTCACTGCTTTGGAGACAACGCAGAGGAGATATTAAAGCAAGGGAAGGTTAGAAGTAGAAGATGACAGAGGCCTGGACTAGAATGGAAGTGGGAATAATTTGAAAAAAAAAGAGCTTTATGGTCAAACTGCAATTATGCAAAAGCGGGATTTTTTTTTTTTTGCCAAGGTCCACTACTTGCTCTTGGTCTTGAAGATGGTGTTCTCTAGGATATGATCTCAGTCCTAAAGGCAGAGATCTGTTTACACCCAAGGATAACTGCCCAGGTGTTATGACAACCCAACTAGAAAATCAGCAGCGTCTCTCAACTGAACTGATTTCTAGTTTACTATTATCCACACCAATGTTTGTCTCCACTGAAATAAGAGAAATATCTATATTCTGCATCAGTTATTCAATTTACTTACTGAGGATCTACCAGGCACCCAGTATTCAAACCAAACACATATCTGTGTGCCATGTAGCTCAGCACATAGTTAACCTAATGTGCCTCATCCATAGAAAGCTACATGTGACATAAAAGCAATGTTAAGAGAGAGTCTTTGTCCACAAGAAACTTAAGATATAGTTGAAGAGGTAAGTTCTACATATCCTTTCATTCATTCATTCATTATCTATTCTGCTAGGCTCTGTGCTATGAGATTTTACAGTAAATAAAGATGAATAAAATGCAATCCACAACTAAGGGAATGTATGACCTAGAGTGAGATAGGAACATGGGGATGGGAAGGTGATAAACAGAAAATAACACGAGCTGAGGACTGAACAAGTCAGCTTTATAAACTGAGAGACTAAAGAAGATGGAAATGACTGATGATTTTTGGAGACATTTTGGAGGAAGGAAAAATATGTTGAATGTAACACGACAACAAAATATCCAAACGCAAAATTATTTTAACCAGTTGGAAAATACAATATAGCTGAAAACTTGAGGCTAAAGATGGCAAACTAAGAAATACAAAGGTCAGTCATCAGTAAGAAAATAGAGTGATTTCAACTCTGAACTCAAGACATTCAGCAGTGAAGGTAACAAGATAAAGAACTGTAGTTTTAGCAGGGCTGAAGGAAAAAATCCCACTTGTTTTAAACAAGAGGAGTCAAGCATGCGTGAAGAAAGAAGGGGCAGAGCCGCATATTAATATGTTTCTTGAGAGTAGAGATCATATCTATTACAGACATAAATAAAAACAGTATCTCCTTACATTTAATCTACGCTGAAAACCACTGTGAATCCTGATCCATAGGAACGGTCTTCTGCTGAAGCAATTAATTTCCAGCAGCATAAAACAGGGTGGTGTACAGGCCCCTTCTTTCTTTAAATCTATTTCTTAATGATTTTACCATTTCTGGATACACCAAAAGAACACTGCTCTGTCTACCTTCAGATAAGAAAAAAAGACAGGCATGTAGCAGATTCAAAATTATTTCCTAAGAAGAATCTTAACCTACAAGCACTCCCACAAATTATACTTGGGTGAAACTAGATTTTCACAAAAATATTTAGATCCTACATACAAATGGTCTGTATTTGATGTATGGAACATCCGAATGCCAGGTACTTGCCAAGGAGCTTAATCTCAATACATATCAAAAGCTGGGTTGAGAGAAACTATATCCATTGGTCAGACACCGCAGGACAAACAATCTACGCACACATTCAGATTGACTCTCACGATGTGGGTGGTCTTCCTCTACTACGTGTTGTTAAACACCAGACACCCATCTAGAGATGCTGATGGAGGATAATAATTACACACAATCCTCTTTATGAGGACCCCTATGAGAAATTCCAGTCTGACAGCGACAACTGGTTAGTTACCTTTCTGAACTAAGTGGTTTATTTTTATCTGAAGGAAATTGTGAAAAATAATCTAACAGGTTTTTTTCCTCCTGCTAGCTCATGGAAAGCTCAGAGTCAATCTGTACTCTGCCTGTAGCAAGAACACTGTGATCTACCTTTTAGGCCTAGATTCTGAGTTGATTTTATCCTTACACTTTACTTTAGTTTCTTCTTTCTCTTCACTTTTAATCTGTGGTATTTTGTAGTTTATGCATCTTTATAAATTACCTTAAATAAAGGGTTACAAATCAAATAGTACTTAGAGACTAACCAGGCAGATAAAAGTGTGAATCAGCTGGAAAGAAAACAGTGGTAGAACTGAGGTTTTAAAGTAAGTTCAATTAAAAACAAAATCACTGAGGAGACAAAACATGCTTATAATCCAAATCTTGGACCATCCCTATGTAGCCTCTGGATAAGGTACTTAACAAATACAGCAGTGAAAGGTATAGGATGGTTGAGATCAAACCAGTTTCAAATCCTCTGCTTAAAACCTTTCTAGAACAAGGATGCATCTAACAGCTAAAAGAACAGATAAATATGGCATTTGCACAAAACTTCATGAGTTACAAACTGTCATCTTTTTTGATCTTCAACCACACTGTGTGGCAGCCTTCAGAGCTACTTGCACAAAAATGTAGAGATCACAAACTCACATCTACAGAGAATAATGCAGGTAATATAAATGAGTGAAGCAGGCAAAGTGTAATCTTTCCATACAAGACTCATTTTGTTCCCATATTAATCATATTACAATATTCTTTACACTTTCAGAGAAATACGCTCTGTTCTACTTTTCTTGAATATTATGATTGTCTAGCTATACCTTTCCCCATTTTTTATAGAAACATCAATAGAGGAGTTTCTCTTCACTATAAACAATAGTGCAAGAGCAATAATAAACAGTAACAGGGAGTGGGTGGAATTTGTTTCTCTGGAGACCTTATGCCCATCTAAAGGAGGGCAGCTGTGACTCATCTTGGGCCAACTGTTGCCACGGGAAAATGTGGGCCCCACTGTGGCCAGAGCTTCTAATTTTTCAGGATAATCCAAAAATGGAGGCATTTTGCAAAGTAGCTAATTTTTAAATGTTGACTCAAAAAGAAATTTTAACTATGCAAGGCCAAAAGAAATTCATTTACAAACTTAGTTTGGCCTAGAGGCTGGCTGCCAGTGTGCGACCCATGGCTCAGTACTGAATAAATACAGGTTTTTGAATAGTTGAAAAGACTGAAGAAAGTGGAACAAACTTTAGGAATTTCGGTCTAAAACTGATGCCAACAATATTATCTATTCTCTTTATTCAATTCAAAGCAGAAAAATTACTAAAGAACAAATATTTAATTAACCTTAGGATGAATTCTGCAATGCAAAACCAAACAAATGTTATCATCTTATCTGCAGACACCTTCCTCATGTTCACTGCAGCATTGTCTATAATAGTGAAAATTTGGGAATAACCTAAAGGCCCATTTCTGTAGTGTAGATATAAAGAAACTCTAGTATAATCATATGTAACAAATTATACAACACAATAAACTAGATCTACACATAGCAATAATACATCTAGAAAACATTTTTTTTTTTTTAAGATTGGCACCTGAGCTAACAACTGTTGCCCATCTTTTCTTTTTTTTCCTGCTTTTTCTCCCAAAACTCCCCCAGCACATAGTTGTATATTTTAGTTGTGGGTCCTTCTAGTTGTGGCATGTGGGATGCCGCCTCAGCGTGGCCTAATGAGCAACGTCATGTCTGCGTCCAGGATCTGAACCAGTGAAACCCTGGGCTGCCAAAGCAGAGGATATATACAAACATTAGGAAAAACTTTACCACTGAGAAGAGGAAGGGAGGGGAATGGAATTGGAAAGAGATACCAAAAGGACATCAATTGTAACTGTAACAATGCCTTATTTCTTAAAAAAAAAACCCCTCAAAAGCAAATACGATAAAATGCTAAAATCTGTCAATTCTGGTAGTAGTTATGTGGATCTTTTGTTATATTACTGCATGTATTTTTCCTGCGTGTTTGACACATTGCATAATAAAAATAAATTAATCAAGCTATAAATATGTGAAATAAAACTTAAAAGAGAAAACAAAAAGCACTTTTTGAGTATAGGTCCCATGATAGGCCCTCTGACAGCAAGGTGAATACATAAATGATATGAAAGCATTGAAGGAATAAACTCTACACATTTGAGGTCCTACTATGTAGAATTTCGGAATCAAATAGTGGAGGTTCAAATATCAACTTGGCCACTTACAAACTATGTGATCTTGGGTAAATTTTCAAACTTCCTAAGCCTATCTGTCCATTTATAAAAGGAGCTAATACTACCACACACCTCAAACAGTTGTGGTTCTCTGAAGCTTAATGAGATAATCAGCGTTAAGGGCTTGCCTACCATTTTACTTCCCTCAATAGAGTTCCAGAACAGTAAAACCACTTTGAAGATGATGATATGGCACAGTACCTTTTGCACTTTTACATACATAACCAAAGTAAAAGAGACACTGCTTTCCTAGTGTCCAAGCAGAAGAGAACAAATCAGTTTTGCCATTACAAGAAGGCAGAAAGTAAAGGTAGACTGCCCTATTACTATTATCACCACAATTCATCTTAATCATCTTTGTTATCATAATAACAACAACCAACATTTATGGCGTACTTACTATGAGGTAGGTACTGTTCCAGGCTCTTTAAATGTATTAAGTCATTTGATACATCAGATAAAATTTTATATAAGCTATAACAAGAAAAAAGTAATAGATACCATAGGATTACAAAGTCGGAGAAAAAGAAAATTTCTTTCAAGTGAAAAAAATTAGGGAGGGTTGCCTGGAAAAGGAGAACCTGGTAGATAGATATGAAGGATAAACAGGTCAGAGGAAAAAAGAAGGGAAGGAGTGATTAAAAAAATGTAAACACCATAAGGAACCGAAACTATCTTCATAAGGCTCAATCAGAGGATACATGGCAGGCAATAAGAAAAAGGATGAAAAGGTGAGCCAGACACATAGGAAAAGTCCTTGAGGGGCAGGCCCCATGGCCAAGTGCTTAAATTCGCGCTCTGCTTCGGTGGCCCAGTGTTTGGCTGGTTCGGATCCTGGGCGCAGACATAGCACCACTCATCAGGCCACACTGAGGCGGCGTCCCACATAGGACTCACAACTAAAATATACAACTATGACTGGGGGGATTTGGGGAGAAAAAGCAGAAGAAAAAAAAAGTCCTTGAGTGCCCACTTAGGATTAAACTAACATCTATTAAATACCACGTTTGCTAGCAATGTGCCCTTCGCGTTTTCACACACAGAGCTCACCAAAGATAGTAAAAAGCTGGCAATGGGATTTTGGCAAGAAAGTGACTCGAGAACTGTGGTTCAGGAAAATTAATCTGGCTGTCTTAGGTAATATCCCACATAACTCCTCCTCTTATTCTCTACTATGGCTAATGATACCCAGTTTCTCAATTCTACCAGTCACCCAAGCTACAAATCCAAGATGTCTTCTAATACTACTTCCCTCTCCCCATCACACACTACTCATTTACAATTCTACCTCCTAAACCTTTCTCCAGTCAACAACCCTCACCGTCACATGTTATTTCAAGCATTAATCATTCTTTCCTTTAAAGCCTCCCAAGTGACCTATAAACATATTCCTCACTGCTACTCACATAAACTATCTAAAATACACATCCAATCATAATGCTCACCTTTGCCTGGAATCGTTTGTTGACTTCCAAATTACCTACAAACTATACAGAATAATTTACAGATCCTATCAATCTGGGTCATATGTACCTTTCCCGCCTCACATCCCTATGTACCCTATAACCCCTTCTGCCAAACTACTTTCCACCATACACATAATAGTTTTTCACGCTTTTGTACCTGTGTATATTGCTGTTCCCCCTACCTAAAATGACCTTCTCCCATGTCCACTCCAATTATTCACTATTCAGTTTAAATATCATCTTTCTCAACTGTCTTTAGTGGGGAGATCTGATGGGCCCTGCAATAGCCTAAGTGACAGATATTATACACAATGCACACGATTACAATCCAGGTCCCAGATTTAAAATACTATACAAGAACACTAAATTTCCTATCCATTTAATTATTTCATTAAGAATCTAGAGAAGGGAGCTGGCCCTGTGGCCGAGTGGTTAAGTTTGCGCGCTCCGCTGCAGGCGGCTCAGTGTTTTGTTGGTTCCAATCCTGGGCGCGGACATGGCACTGGTTATCAAACCACGCTGAGGCAGCATCCCACATGCCACAACTAGAAGGACCCACAACGAAGAATATACATCATCTATGTACCAGGGGGCTTTGGGGAGAAAAAGGAAAAAAATTAAATCTTTAAAAAAAAAAAAAAAGAATCTAGAGAAGATTCAAATTCAAGAAAGTTCTCACTTCAACTTTTTTCCCCTTTTTATAAAACTAAATGACAAGAAAAAATATTCTTAAAATTTGACAAATCTAGAAATACGGAAGGGACATAAGATTTATCCAAAGCATGAGGAGATGATGAAGTATTCTGGAAATCAAAGTTTATTTATCATATATGAATAAACAATGAAAAAAACTGGATATAACAGAACTAACAAATTTTAATGTCTTTCATGATTCAGCAGTCATTTCAAATTTTTACAGGATTACCATGGTGCTATATCTTTATAATCACAAATCTCAACATAAAGATACAACATAAAAACAACAGAATAAAATCATTACTCAAGTTTTCTGGCTCTTTACACTCCAGCTAAATGAGAGTTTTCTGATAATAGTACATCCTGAAAGAGAAATTTATCTCTACCTGAAAAAAATAGCTAAGGGCTATAACTTTAGAGATGTAAAAATTATCTCGGGCCATTAGTTCTCATTTTTTTAGGAAGCATCATAATATACCCCCAAAGCATCAAATATCACCAGCATAGAGGACATCTAATATCCAAAGTACTTTAAAAGAATATTGCTTTTAAAATGCTAGAAATAATACTTTATGTGGGAGTCAACCTTGATTTTTTCTTCCTCTATAGCCAATTACCTTGATCTGAAACTTTACTTCCTCAATATTTGTTGAATTATTCTCCTTCTGTCTACCCTTACTATTACTACCATAATTCACACCATCATCTCTCACCCGGACTAATTTCAACAGAACTCCCTAAATCTAGTCTTGGCCTGTTAATATCTGTCGTCTGTACAGCTCCTAGAATCATCAAAAATACAATCTGACTACATCACTTCTCTACTTAAAAACAACCCTTTATTGGCTCCCTATTTTTTAATTATTTAAGAAATATTCATACGACACTTACTACATGCTAGTCACTGCTTTAAGTGTTTTACAAGTGTTCATTTACTCCTCACAACTACCGATGAGAATTTAAATAATTAGCCTTTATATATTATATGTGTATATATGTGTGTGTGTGTATATATATATGTACGTACAAATTTTAATGTCCTTAATGATTCAACAGTCACTTCAAATTTTTAGCTTTATTACAAATCTCAACATAAGCACAAATCTCAACATAATGAGATTATACAAAATATAACACAGCTATATAAGCAGCAGAGCTGGAAGCTGAATCCAGGCATGTGGGCTCCACAGTTGGGGTTTGAATCACTGCACTATGCTGCCTCCCCACTTCCTAAAATCCACAGATTTTAACAGTTTATAAAGTCTTTGATTACTATTTGCTCCCTGCTCACATTTAAAGTCTCATTTCTAATCAAGCCCTACTTTGCTCACACTCCATTAACACTTAGCACCTTGTAATGTATGCCTTCCCTCTCCCTACTTTGTGACCTTTATGATTCTACTCCTGTTGTCGCCTATCTGGAGCATCTTCCAGTACTTTAGCAGTTCCTACAACAGAGTGCACTGAATACATTCTAAGGAAACAATGAATTTTTTAATGCCTCATAATGTTAATAAGCAATAATAAACAAAAGTTTTCTATTATTAATTACACTGGTACATAAAAACATGAAAACATCACGTTTTAGAACTCAAGGCTCCAATACCTCTAAACAGTTATCCTGTTAAAACACACACAGGCACACAATAATAACCAAAAAAACTTTCTCCAACCATGGTCCTCCCTCAACTCTTTCTTATTCCTTCATAACACCCACATCCACCTGACAGACAAAACCCAACAAAAAACACCTCAATTCCTCACTTTCCTCGTTCCTCGTCTCATTTCCCATATCCTCCATCCACTCCACAGCTGCGTCTTCCACAATGCTGACAGTTGCCTTTCTAAAAGGGAAATCTAATGATGTCACTTACAGTAACTTAAAATCCTCCACTGGCACCTTGGGGACAAAAGCAGTGGTTCTCAAAAACAATCAACTTGGGAGTTTATTGAAAATGAAGATATCCCAGGTGCCCTCCACGGAATTTCTATTGCAGAAGTCTAAGATGGAGCCTGGAAATTTACATTTTTAACAAGTAAAAATCCACATCAGATGAAGATGGTCCACGTATCACCCTGCTTTACAGGCAATGTACTCACTCCTCTATACTTACCCATCATTCCAGGCACACTGAGCTACATGGAACTTACCTCACGAACCAAGATATACTTATGAGATTCAGTACAAACTACTTCCTCTGCCTGAAACTCCAAACAATGTGACAAGATTTGTTCAAAAATGTTCAACCAACAACTTTGTGAAGACTTCATTGAAAACTCTGGGCCCTCATCTCACCAAGTACATATTTTGATTACAGCACTGGTATGCTACTTCTACATATTAAATGTGTTTGTAAACTTTAAGATGTCTGAGGGCAAGGGCTGACAATCATGTTTGTATCCCCTAATGCTTGTTGTATAACATATCTAAATAAATGTTTGCTGGACATAAAAACTGATGGAAATTTAGAAGAGAAACAAAAATATGTAATCGTGTTGGATTTTTTTTTTAAGTAGAAACCCAATGAGATTCTCTATACAAGAGTTACAAAGGAAGAGCAAGATACAAAATCCACTGCAAGAACTGTAATTCTCAAGAATGATCTTGCTCTCAAATTATAAATTCTCCTTAATGTAGAACAAGTTATCTTTCAGAACATGGATCTACCAGTTGTTTTTAAAATAAGAGTCAAAAATATTTTGTTTTCTGAAGTATTTAAAACTTTTGAAGAACACGGTGTTTTTAAATACTAGCATAGAACCAATAAATAAGACACCCTATTTGTTTTGCTTCTCAGATCACAGCAGTCTCTCTCTAAACAAGGCCCCAAATGGGAGCTCTTCTCTAAGCCCAACACTGAACTCTACTCTCAGAGTAATTTCTAGAGGGATACACGATTCACTTAAATGTAGCTTCTTCAAAGCCTTTCTCTGATCTTTATTCTCCAAAATATTGTTAAAATATTTATTAAAAAAAAAAAAAGAGGGGCCAGAGCAGGGGCACAGCGATTAAGTTCATGCTCCACTTAGGCAGCCCAGGGTTCGCCAGTTCAGATCCTGGGCCCTGAAGAACGTGCTTTACAGAAGAATTCTAAATCTTCTATGTAAACACTCTCCCCTCCAGGACATGGAGTTTGACTCAATTCCAAATGATAAAGCAGGAGAAAGGAAAAACAATAACTTTACAGTAGAGAAAAGTGGCAAACACTACATTAACTAAGCAAGAAAGTTAACATCACCAGTGGTGTTTTGTGGGTATCATGTAGCCCCTGACATGATGTAATGAGAAGTACAAGTCACCTCTGGTACTTTTTCCAAAAACCCACACTCTGAGTCTAATCATGAGAAAACATCAGACAAACCACAGTTTGGGGGACATTTTACAGGATACCTGACCAGTACAACTCAACACTTTCAAGGTCATGAAAAATAAGAAAGACAAACTGTCACAGACCAGAGGAGAGTGGGGAGAAAGGACAATCAAATACAAGGTGGTACCCTGGATTAAATCTAAAACAGAAAGAGAACATTAATGGAAAAACTAGTGAAGTCCAAATTAAGTCTGGAGTTTAGCTAATAGTAAATACCAAGACTGACAAATGTACCACAGAAATGTAAGATGTTAACAAAGGAGGAAACTGGGTGCAGGGTACATACAAGAACTCTCTGCACTATCTTTACAACTTGTCCGTAAATCTAAAATTATTCCAAAATAAAGTTTATTTAAAAAAAAACAGTCACTGCTCTTCATATATCATGACAGCTTTTTTTAATAACTTCTATTCATTAGGAGAAAATGACCTTTTAGTGTTAAGTGGACTATAAATGTACTGTTTACAATGAAAGCAGGAAAAAAACGGTCATATTTCGTGTCAAAGCAATTATTGCTATTGGTGTTGCCTTACTGTACTAACTTCAAAAGGGTGCGTATTAAACGCTAAGCTTTGCACATGCTGAGTCGCTGTCCCAGCTTCCATTGAAGAATATCCCCCTCACCGGCCTTTGTGGGTAGACATTTGAGTCTGGGCTCACATAAATTACCAAAAGCTGCCTTATTGGCTTCTACTTTCGACAAGGGTAGGTATTTTCTAACTATACTCAACTACTGGGACAAAAGTTAATTTTTCTTTTTATTTTTCCAGAGAACAAACAAGAATCCATAGTGCAAAATGTCTTGTACAAAAATTCAAAGGGGTTTCAGAGGTAGAACAGACAGCTGAATTCATCTATTCCAAACTTCTAGTAACTGGAGAAATCTCCAAAGGTAGGTGCTTTCAGGGAGAAGTCCACTGCCTTGAAAGGTAGGCTATTCTACATATGAATCATCCTAATTTAGAAAGTTCTTTCCTGGTCTGAACAGCTCTGTCACTCTTATCTGTTGGAAAAAGTTCTTCTATCTAAACAGAGATTAGGAGCAGGTACACACAGACTAATGATGTGAAAGAGATGGAAATATTAAACAAATTGAATAAATACCACAAAAGAGGTAGGGAATACTTATGTGCCATAAAAATATGGAAAAGTGCCTACATTTCTACTATCAAAGAGACACAAATTAATGTAATAAATTGCCATTTTCGTCTGTCTGTCAAGCTGACAAATACTTTTGAAAAGTAATAAGCATCGAAGGGCTGGATGAAGAGTAAGCAGTGGGGAAGAGGATCTCATACAGTGCCAGCAGGGTGTACATTTTTATGTTTTCTAATGTGCATTTCTGCAATAAGCATCAAAAGCTTCAAAAATATGTTTACCTTTTGACCTCAAAGTCCCATTTCTATTAACCTACTCTAAGGAAAAAATGGATATAAGAACAGTCAGTGCATTATATAAATATAAAATTCGAAATCACATAAATATTAATATTTTTGTCCCTTTTATCATTCAAAGGACTTCAAGATGTTCTCAGGGTCAAGGTTGGTTTACACCAGATGCCCAAAGCTCTCCTGTCAGCTTCTCCAAAACTTAATTTTGTGGCATCAGCCAAACCAAGTCTAGAAACTCAAAGAAAAAGAAAGTAAGAAATCTTGAACTACCATTCTGGATCATCCTCTTTCCAATTAGAATCTGCATGAAATTCTCCATCCTCGCTATGGCAGCAACCCTAAACGAATGCCTCCTTTCTACTCACTGGAGCCACTATCGTTTGAGACTCTTCATGAAGATCTTCAAAATTAGTTTCCAATAACGATTAAGATTATCTTGCATATCAATGAAAACAGGATTGAAACAAAAAAACAACCCACTAACTGGGAAAAAATATTTGCAAGTCATATATCTGACAAAGGCTTAATATCCATAATATATAAAGAACTCTCGCAACTCAACAACAAAACATCAAACAACCCAATCAAAAAATGGGCTGGAGACATGAACAGACATTTCTCCAAAGAAGATATACTGATGGCCAATAGACACATGAAAAGATGCTCATCATCGCTGATCATCAGGGAAATGCAAATCAAAACTACACTAAGATATCACCTTACACCCGTTAGAATGACAAAAATATCTAAAACTAATAGCAACAAATGTTGGAGAGGTCGCAGAGAAAAAGGAACCCTCATACACTGCTGGTGGGAATGCAAACTGGTGCAGCCACTATGGAAAACAGTATGGAGATTCCTCAAAAAATTAAAAATAGAACTACCATACGATCCAGCCATCCCACTACTGGGTATTTATCCAAAGAGCTTGAAGTCAGCAATCCCAAAAGTCCTATGCACCCCAATGTTTATTGCAGCACTGTTTACAATAGCCAAGACGTGGAAGCAACCTAAGTGCCCATCAACAGACGAATGGATAAAGAAGATGTGGTACATATATACGATGGAATACTACTCAAATGCAAAACAGAACAAAATCATTCCATTTGCACTAACATGGATGGACCTTGAGAGAATTATGTTAAGTGAAATAAGCCAGCGAGAGAAGGATAATCTGTGTATGACTCCACTCATATGAGGAATTTAAAATTATGGACTAAGAACAGTTTAGTGGATACCAGGGGAAAGGTGGGGTGGGGGGGTGGGCACAAAGGGTGAAGTGGTGCACATACAACATGACTGACAAACATTAATGTACAACTGAAATTTCACAAGATTGTAACCTATCAATAACTCAATAAAATAAAAAAAAAATTACCTTGCATATCACTGTCACCTAAGTAGCTGAAATTCCCGTTAACATTTTAACGTGGTCTACCATGCAATATTAACAGGAGCATACTACTAAAGATAATTATGCTATCATTATTTTAAATTGCATTAAAATTTTTGATTGCTTACACTATGCATTTTACTTTTTCTTTATTGGTAACTTAACCTTTCCAAAAATGATTTAAGGAAAAATTGTGATACTGTGTGATTTCTTCCCAATCTGTTAAACAAGAAGTAGATGTCCATTGAATAGAATGTGGGTCCAAGATGCGTGAGAATACAGTTACATAAAACTGAATTAAGGTTAACTTAAAAAAAAAAAAAAGGAAAAACGTAGGGTCATTAAAATTAATAATAATTAATAACATAATAAAAGTACGAAAATAATAAAAGTACAAACAAAAATGTTCTGATTGTTCAAAGATGTAAATTATACTTTGCAGTTTAAATAAAATGTTTATTAGCAACATAATTTTATATTAAAAAACTGAATTTCTCCATTTGGCACTGATTTACAGAGCACTTCTTGCCTACTAAGAAACTCTGAAACCATCACAGGTTTCAGATATACATAATGGATCCCAAAGGGAAAAAGAATCCCCAATACTAATTCTTAACAAAAACTATAAGAACTAAATTAACATATTAATGACTGCTTATTTATGATTAAACTGTATGTTAATCCTCTTCCTTAAAAAACAGTCCCTAACAATGAAAAACATTTACTGAAGGGTTTAGAGGCCTTTTATCATTCAATATTAGCAACCACCCTGTGAGTTAGATACTATCAACACTATCCACTTATAGATAAGAAAACTGAGGCTCTTGATCAAGGCACATAGCTGGTAAATTGTGGAGTTAAGATTAGAATCCAAAATATTCATGGGGCCGCTCGGTGGCGCAGCAGTTAAGTGCGCACGTTCCGCTTCTCAGCGGCTCGGGGTTCGCCGGTTTGGATCCCGGGTGCGGACATGGCACCACTTGGCAAAAAGCCATGCTGTGGTAGGCGTCCCACGTATAAAGCAGAGGAAGATTGGCATGGATGTTAGCTCAGGGCCAGTCTTCCTCAGCAAAAAGAGGAGGATTGGCAGTAGTTAGCTCAGGGCTAATCTTCCTCAAAAAATATATATAAATAAATAAAAATATTCATATATGTTTTTAGTCAACAGCTTTTTCTGATATGCTAAATGTATAGCTTTTTCCCACCATTAAAAAATAAAAGTTGACCAATAAAACTAAACAATCAATACAACCAACTCATCATCTTCACCTTTCCTTCTTTTGCAGTCAGCAGATTTTTTTTCTCTTTGAGGAAGATTAGCCCTGAGGTGACATCTGCTGCCAATCTTCCTCTTTTTGCTGTGCAAGACTGGCCCTGAGCTAACATCCGTGCCCGTCTTCCTCTACTTTATATGTGGGATGCCTGCCACAGCATGGCTTGCCAAGTGGTGCCATGTCTGCACCCGGGATCCAAACTGGTAAATCCCGAGCAACTGAAGCAGATCGTGCGAACTTAACCACTGCACCACCGGGCAGGCCCCTGCAGTCAGCAAATTTTTGATAAAATAAAAACAAATATATAAAGATGAACAGATAAATATATGCCTTATGCATATAAAACACTGGTATCATAAAACATCTTTTATATTTACCATAGATTAAAAGTGGATTAATGAACAATGTACAAAATCTTAATAAACAAAACTGTACAATCCTTCAAAAATTAAATTCCTTAAAAACATTCCAGATTCTTATTTTCACTGATGTCAAAGGATAGTCTCTCAGGGCTGGCCCCGTGGCCGAGTGGCTGAGTTCATGCGCTCCACTTCAGCGGCCCAGGGTTTCACCAGTTTGGATCCTTGGTGCAGACAGGGCACCACTCATCAGGCCATGCTGAGGTGGCGTCCCACATGCCACAACTAGAAGAACCCACAACTCAAAAAATATATACAACTATATACTGGGGGTATTTGGGAAGAAGAAGAAGAAAAAAGATGATTGGCACAGTTGTTAGCTCAGGTGCCAATCTAAAAAAAAAAAATAGTCTCAGAAAATTTCTTAACAGCCTCAGCTGTCAATAATTCTTGTCAAGATATGAGAGTTTAAAGAGCAGATAATCAAAATGCAAAGAGCAAATAATTACAAAATACAAAAGCAATTTGTCCAGTTGGGTTAATTCACTTCTCATAGGTGAGAATTTTGTGGCCCTGATACACCTATATCAGACGTGTGATATAGACATCCCCTTTCCCACGGAAAACATAAAATTTCTGTAAAGGGAGTATAAACACTTTTGTCTCCTTCACCCTAATTCCTGAGTGATCACTGGAAGTTAGCTTTTACAAAGAACTTACAGGATAGCACATTTCCTTTCAATAACCCTCCATTCAATCAAATGTAACAAGTATTTATTTACTTATAATACTACTTGTATGTATTAAAATATTAGTTTAACTTTTTCTGAGAAGAATCACATAATTTTCATTTGCCATTCAAAATTAGTACATACCTACAAATATACATATTCTCTCCATGCATATAAACATACAGCACTATTATACCGTAAAGTTGAGTCTCATTTAACCAGAATAAAGATGATATTGGTGCAGAACCCACAATGAATAGTTAAAACAACTTCCAACCCCCTCTGACTGTCCTCAGTTTCCCACTTAGTGCCGTGAGAATTCTCTTGTCCTGGTTCAGCTGCCATTTGTGGCAGATGTATTGGGAGGAAAATGATGACCTTTAGAAACAATAGAAAAGTTTCCATTTTAATGATGGTGTTAGCGTAATAGTTAATATTAATTTGTTAATATTTACTTATGAATACTATTTGCATGTATGCAACAAGTATTTATTTACTTATTGATACCACTATAAAGCAGTATTAGGGACTTCTGGGAGTCCTTACTCAAATGCCTTATGCAAGCAAAATAGTTAATGATACAAGACCATATGTTATAAATACCAACTTAAATGATGCAGGCAATAAATGTCACCAATTTTTACCATTTTAGAAAAGAAAGAAATTAACAAACATAAGAATAAGCTATAAAAAGAGTCCAGGGGCTGCCCAGGTGGCGCAGCAGTTAAGTGCGCACGTTCCGCTTCTCAGCGGCCCGGGGTCCACCAGTTCGGATCCCGGGTGTGGACATGGGACCGCTTGGCACACCATGCTGTGGTAGGCGTCCCACGTATAAAGTAGAGGAAGATGGGCATGGATGTTAGCTCATGGCCAGTCTTCCTCAGCAAAAAGAGGAGGATTTGGCAGTAGTTAGCTCGGGGCTAATCTTCCTCAAAAAAAAAAAAGAGTCCATTTTGTCAAAAGAAAAGGGAATGTTTGATCATTCAAGGCAATACTCAAGTGTGTGGTTCAGTGTCTTATAATATTACCTATTTCTAGTTACTAACGTAACATGTGACCTTAGGAAAAGAAATTCTCTCATCCATGATACCAATCTACCTCAAAAAGTAGCTGACGGAATAAATAAAACACCACATTCAACATATTTACAAAGTTCTAGGGAAATGTTTATGACAATTTTAAGTGACAATAACTTTAGAGGATACTTTTCCAGAATTATGCTTGACAAATGCACAGATCAATCCTAACTAGATAAGTAAAGTTTCAATCTCTTTTAAAGAGAAAACAATAAATGAAAATAATAAGCACTTATGGCGCCTGCATCCAATGACTATAAAGCATTTTAGAAATATCAATTAAAATCTGTAAGTGCCATAGCGAGGTTAAAAATTATACATATAGCAGAAGTTAAACTAAGGTTCCATTTAAATAAGTAGCAAGAGTGTCATATCAACGACAAAGCTAAAAACAACCCAAAAAGTGTTCACTGCAGTTAACTATTAGGCTTACATAAAACAGCATTTTTCTTCAAGAAGTACAGATTTCTCAAAACATTTGGCCTTCAGCAACTAGGATTCATTCTACAGCTAAGCATCTTGAGGAGAACAGTAGGTTTGCTTTTTCTTTTTAAAACTCATATTATATACTATTAGTTTTACTTTAAAGAGAGCAACTTTTTAAGCAAAAAAACAATTACAGTTGTATGTAGAAGACATAAGAACAGTATCAAAGAAGCCCTACTTCACACTTAACTGTTTCTCTCTTTTCAAAGTGCGTGAAAACAGGTTACCTGTCACAATGAAATATTTTCACAACAGAGACTTAGAGGCAAGTAAAAAAATCTCTTTTAGGACCACAGCAGACATAGCCGGCTGGATTTAAAACCAAATGAGCCTCAAGTCCCTTTTGGCAAAATAGTGCATGACTCACTGCTTTAGAACTCAATGGGAAGAACTGGAAAATTCACTCGGACTGCCCCAAGATTCTGCTTTGGGTTTGTTTTTTAAGACATCTCCATCCTAATGTCAACAACTTCCATAGTTTCTATGGCTTGTTTATTAAGATGACAAGTCGTGAATAATATGAACTACACGTAAACAAAAAGTAAGGTCCTATTATTTCCTGGATACTTAAAATGTGAGCCATAAGGTAAAATCATTTTTATATATATACACACATATATGTATATATACATACATACATGATATATATGGCCACACATATATAATCTATTTTTAGTACATAAGAGGGAAGCATTTACATTGAAAAAATATAGACAATGAAACACGGATGTGATAGCTAGAAAACCAAAAATTATGAGATACTGATTTTTCCCTTCCAGAAACATCTCCAAATGTCTTATATACTTAAGAGTTATTTTATCTGGAAAAACAGATACCAAGCAACTCTATTGAAAAATGAAATCCATCTCAGTCTCATTAAAAGGTTTATAAATATAGGATTATGAAGAATTTTAAAAACTGATCTCCAAACTAAGCAAAAGATTCTGCCACATGTATCAGAAACATACAGATATAGATACATATTTGGAACTAAAGCTCTCTTACTTAAGTCAAATTATTTTAAACTCCTGATCAACTAATAATCTACTGAAAAATCACAGCTCCTTAGTGCACTTTTATAGCTACAAATACTAGGGAGGGAGCTATGTCAGACACATAGTGAATGATCATTCCCACTCTCATTCCTCACCATATGAACCCTTCTACTTTCTAATCACATTAAAAATAAAAATGTAAAAAGATATCATATATTGACAAAGCCGTAAGGCCCATCAAAATCACATTTACCACATGATTTTGACATTCTTTTGAAGATGTCTATTCACATGAATGCTTGCAACATGACATTAAAGTGACCTACCCTCTCTTATGGAAGAACCTTACAAAAAGGTCCCTTTCAAGGGACAACACAAGAGAAAAGGTCTATATAAAGAGCCTTTAACACAGATTATCTTAATTCTTTTTTACTCATCTTTGATGTTCATTATCAAAAAATCAGATTTACTGTTTTAATGCAAACCAAAAGAACATATCTGTAGTATTCTTATTAATTTTTAAAATATTTCTACTATTTCTTGCCAATATTTGACATTCCTTAATTTACACTTACTTGACTAAAAGAATACAAAACATTAACAAGGGTGTGTACACATATGTGTGTGTGTATGTATATTTACAGAGACAATAAGTGTCTGCTTTAGAAAAGGGACATGGCTTTTTATTTCAATCATTCAATACCTACCTTGCAAAAAAGGTGAAAATTAAAAACATAAGATTTTAAGACCTACTACAGAGAAATGGCTTTGTTGTAGCACCAATTAGCATCAAATAACCTTACAAAACATAAGAGAAAAATGCTATGAAAGGGCAATCCAACATTTCACAGCTTCTGCTCTCTTACTCCACCCAGTCTCCTCGGCTCAATGGCTGTTCACAGCATCCACAAATATTAGCCCTTTTTTTTAAAAAAAGGAGGCGGGGTGGAGGTACCAAAATAGGGCTAACTCCATAAAAATCAATATATACAGAAATACTTTGTGAAAAACTGGGTTCCTTTCTCTGATTTATTAAAAAATAACAGCTTCAAATTTGTTTTAGGAGATCCTCCCCTTCTGAAGAATCCAAACAATGATCATTTATAATAGAATACCAAAGAATAAACCACTCTAAATACAGATTACTCTCCTGCTTTAATAAAAACTGCAATTTGTAACTGCCAATTATTTTGCAAAACTGTGTCCTGAAAGATACCCATGAGAGATTAAACGCTAGCTAATGCCTTAGACCCAAATCAGAATTTTTTAAGTAAAAGCTTTTTATATATTCGACATTATAGCACTACTGACATACTCAAGCAGGAAATTTTCCCGATTAAGAGACTGGACCCCGCAGCCATCAACCCTTGCTGCAGCAAAAAAAAAAAAAAAAAAAAAAAAGCAGCAGCAAATACTACTGTGGCAAAAGGGGAGAGATGACATTACTGGTATGAAAGGCCCAAGTACTGTCTCCTCCGCCCTAGCTTCAAAATGAAATTCACACAAAACAACCCACCTCCCAACAAAAACAGAATTACCAAAAATGGTACAAATTCTTTGTTTAGCCTTCAAAACGTTATGAATCTCAAGGACTGTACGTTAAAGTAGAGGTCAGAATAACAGTAATATCTTTATTCTCTCCCCATTGCCTCTTGAGGAAAGGGGGAGGGGGGGGCCCTGGCATGACATCGCCCATTGAGAACGAGACCACAAATCTGGTTCTTCTCTTCAAAAGCACAATTTCTTAACCAAAAGATTGATATAAATTGGACCTAAACCCCAACCCCAAGCGAAAATCTCCTGCATTCCTTCCAAGGAGTTTCTTGCTAAGTCACTGAAGAAAGGCAGAATAACAACGCCAAGGCACCTTGCTCTATCTTGTCTCCGATACTGAAAACCTCCTCCCCTTTTCTCCTCTTCTGTTTAGGGAGGTAGCGTTAAAATTTGCCCACCACCTCGAAGGCATTTTCTCACCTGGGAGGCTAAAGCAGGCACTGCGTTTCCTAAACGAGGGGGGAGATGAGATGAGATGAGATGAAGGGGAATGGCTGAGGGCCTCGAAGCTCAGTTGTTACAACGTCAAAAGGCAACTCCCGTTTGAGGAGCCGGTGGCAGAAGAGAAAACCCTGCCTGATTTGGTAGGTGGATGCTGCAGATGGTTCGGTGGGTCGGGCCGCTCCTCCTTAGTGGGTGTAGAGGCTGGACCACCGCACAGGGGCGCCAGGGTAGGGGTGGGCCATCCTCCTCAGGTCAACCTCATCCTAAGGACAGGTGGGGGACGGAACGCCCGAAGGCCTGTGGGTGCCGAGGCGGCGCGGGGCTGAGCCGGGTCCCCGAGCCGCCAACCGCGGAGGGGGTGGGGACTGCGGAGCTCGCCTGCCGCGGCCGGGGAGACGAGGGCCAAACCCTTTCCCCAAGATCAGAGAGCGACCTGCTCTCCACGCCCTTCCTACCCAAGAATACTTTTCTTGCTAAGTCACCGAGGGAGGAGGGCGATCTCTTCCCGGGGAGGGCCGCGGGCGGAGTCGCGGCGGCCCTGGCACCCCCCGAACCCGGGCCCCGGAGCAGGAGAGCGAGGGCAGCGCCCTCCCGGGCCTGTCCCCCCTCCTCCCGAGTCTCTCACTCAACGGCCGTCGCGGCCGCCATTTTGAGAGCGAGGAGAGAAGAAGAAGGAGGAGGCGGCGGCAGGGGGAGGGGAGAATGGGAGGGAGGGGACCGGCGCAGCCACATCGTCAGGCCGCCGTGCCCGGCCCGCAGCCGCCCGAGCGCGGTGGAGGAGACAGAGGGGAGGGCGCAGCCCCAAGCCGCCTTACCGGAGCGATGCACCGCCGCCTCCGCAGGGCCTCTTCCGTCCTTCACTCCCATCCACTGGCGGGGGAGGGGGAGAGGGAGAGGGAAGGGAGGAAGGAGGGAGGGAGGGAAGGAGGGAGGGGGAGGATGGCGCGCTGGGCCCGGTCCCGGGGAGGGGGAGGGGAGGGGAGCGGGCGGGCTCCTCAGCCGTTCCGGGGCTCGAGCCCAAGCCCGGCGCTCGCGGTTTCTCTCGCTCGCGCCTGAGCGCTCCCCTCCTTCTCCTTCTCGCTCCCTGGACCCCGGGGTCGCTGCTCGTTCGCTCGCTCACTCGCTATCCCGGCCGCCGGACTCCGCCGCCGCCCCACTGCTCCAGCTCCGTCTGTCACAGGAGCTGCCCCAACGCCCTGACGTCACCGCGCCGCCGCCGCCGCCCCAGACCCGCCGGGAAGAGGGAGGGGAGGGGGCCAGGAGCGGAGGTGGGGCTGCTGCGCATGCGCCGGCCTGGGCCGGGCCCTGAGCCGCGCTGCCTTCCGCTTAGCGGGCGGGCGCCCGGTGCGGCTTGGCGGTACCGAGGGGGCCGGTGGGCGAGTTTGCGCACGAGGCGCTCCCTCTCGCGCTCCGCACGCCTCTGTAACGTTGGAGAAAGGCTGTCCACTCCCTTTTTCTACACCCTCGTCGGGCTGTTCTGGCCCCCCACGAACTCCGGCTCTGTTCACCTCCCCGCCCAGCTCTTGCCGGCGAACGGCACTCTTCCCCGCTTCCCCCGGCCAACAGCAGGGACCCGCGGGCACCCGTGGATTCCGGGCCCCGATAGGCTTCAGAATAAAGCGGAGCCCTGGCCAGGCTGTCGCCCCTTCTACCTCCGGCTTTCGGGTCTATTTCCCGGTTGAGGGGCGTGGGTGAGGGGAGATGAGCAGGTTGGGTTGACCTGGGGAGAAGACCTGTTGAGATTGAAAGGCTGATGGACTGCCTAATTTGTCTTCATTTTCATTATAGATTTTTAATTGGGAGGATTCGCTTTTAGAAGTGATTCAGCTATTCTTCTCCTTAGTCACATACACACATCTGAGACTCGAAGTCTCGAAACTGACGCCCAAAGAAAGACCTGGAACTTTATCCCTACAAGGCGCGCATGTAGTGTGTGTGTCTGTGTGTGTGTGTGTGTTTGCTAAATTATGGGTTGAAATACTGATGACAAGTCTTGGGGATTTGTAGTCAATTTATTCCACCCAGAGACGTTTGATTTAAAAAAGGCCGGAGTTGAGGTTCTGCATAATTCAATATGGAATATTTTTTAAATAAAAAGTATCTACTGTCATTATTTCGTCATCAATTTGTATCGTCCAAGGAAACTCTTTTCCTGACACATAGGCTTAGGCTTGTGTTTATTGATTTCATTACTTCACTTTATGAAGGTAAATACACACACTGCTATTGAGAAAACAGCTGGGTTAATGAAAAAGATACCTTGGGTGTGAATCCTGGCTTGTCCACTTACCAGCAGTGTGACCTTGACTAAATCGCTCTCTCTCGGCTCAATTTCTCTATAAAATAGACCTAATAAATAACCAACTTGTAAGGCTTTTGTGACAATTGCAGAGGAAATGCTGCATGTGTGAAGTATATTGCTTTAGTGGGAGTCATAGGTAACTCAGGTAACCACTGCTGTTGCTTTATACCAAAACAAGTTTCTTTTTATCGAGAAAGGTTGTAAATCTCTGTTCCTGGAGGTGTTTAAAAAGAACATGAGCGAATTGTCCGAGGGTTTGGGTTTTCTTCTTCATTAAGGCAGGGAAGGAAATCAAATGGTCTCTGGAATGTCTTTTCCAGGTATACAGTTCTCGGATTCTCTAGTTAGATAAGGACAACAAGATGAGGCACAGTAGTTTAGTCTGTGCCTCCTCCAGTAACAATCAAGAAACGGGAAATAAATTATCCCTTGTTCTAAGAATCTACCTTTGGTTCATTTTTACCTTTTAAAATATTATTGCCTGATATCACACTACTTAATATTTAATCAACTGAGTAAATCAGTTCTTTATTTGTTAAATGAATGTCCTAAAAGACAGCAAAATTGCCCAGAAAGAAATCACATTGATAAACACTGATTTAATACAAATAGGTAGCACTAACCCCTATAAACCTTGAGCTCATAGACTCATGTATTAAGAAAACTTTAAAATCTGTATTATGTAATTATGAGCTGAATTGAGACCAGGTTTTATTTCTATAGCAATCCTTCAAAAAACGATAAACTCCTTTGGGAGGAATGTATGAAAACTTTCTCCCTGGATTATAGTTTTTCTCAACAGAAATAAAACTGTGTTATGTGCTTAGCCTGATATGGAGTGATGTGTTATGGTTCTGTGCACTTTCTTTTCAGTTTCTAAGATAATAGATCCATCTTAATAAACACTTGTCTGATGAGAATGGAGAATTAGGACATCTATGCTATCAATCATAATTCGTAAGGGCTTATAGAACGTACTGTATCCATCTAGGAAACATTTAATATTTTGGATGATGTTTCTTGAAAAAAATTAAGTATAATCATCCATTTTACTTACCACAATCTAACAATCTCCCCATTCATTTGAATTGCAAATCTTTATTTTTCCAGAGACATTTTCAAAATGGAAACATTTGTTTCACTTGCTGCAGTAAAATTAGTGTTAAACAATTCTGCAAATAAGCTGACTGGAAGAAACACTCCAAAAATATTGCTATTTGGGAGAGGACAAAATGTCTTCTAAAAGTGGCTCCAGAGTAGAAATCTGTTTACAGTGAGCACAAATGTTAAAACATTATTATGAGAATTAAACTGTCCTTTGTTTATAGGCAAACATACATTGTTGTATTGCGTATTTGACAGAAAGCAATTAGCAAATGGTGAGAAGGTAGCTTTCAGGCATACAAGTTATGTGAATCAAAGTCCCATTTGAAAGAGAACCCTAACCCAACTGGCAAGAGACTTGCTCTAGGAGATTTTAGCTAATTAATTTGTGTACCTGCAATTCCCCGAAGCATAGACATTGTCAATGAGGACAAGTCTAACTAAACCAGTCATTCTTCATCTCAGCATCATGACATCCTCATGTGTCATGAACATTGGGAGGCCACAGAAACAAATTAAAGACTATCAAAAGAGGTGAAACTCTCCACCTGGATGTAGAAGAAATATTTAGAAGCAGTACTTTGTAATCTGAAACTTTTTCAAAAATATACAGAGAAATAATTTTTAAAATGCTAACATAAAAAACAAGGCAAAAAGATGTACAAGTTCATTCTAGATGTCACCACAGCAGACCAGGCAAAGGGTAAAACAAACTTTTTTCTCCTTTATGTCTGTTCGTACACCTAGTATAGTAAAAGATTAATTCTCACCTAGAGGGCTCGAAGAAATCTTTATGAAGGTCCGATTTAAAGCAGACCTTAAAAAAACTAAAATTTTAATTCAACAAATATTTATTGAGTGCCTTCTATGTACCAGATCCTGTGCTGGGTGCTGAGTGTAAACAATGAACAAAACAGAATCCCTGAGTTCATGGTGTTTATAGAAGACACAGAAAAAAGGTGACAAAGCTACAAAGGCAATAAACAGTATTGAGATGGAGAAAAATAGGGAGGGCTACATTAGTGAGAGTGGTAAGGAAAGACATTTCTGAGGAATGAGTGACATTTAAGCTGAGACTTGAGTAGCCGAGGGATTCCAGATTCAGGAACAGCAAGTGCAGAGGTCCTGAGGCAGAAGATGCTTGCTGTGTTCCAGGAAATGAAGTGATGGCAGGCGGATGGAGTGAAGTGATGGTGAGGAAGGAGGCTTCTTGACTGAGCTTGTCCGGGGACACCATTCACATTTTATTCCCTGAATAGCCTAGCAGAATAAAGTAGCAGGAGATAAGATCAGAGAGACAGGTAGGAAACAGATGGAGCAGGGCCCTGAAAATACAGTAGGGAGTTCCAATTTCATTTTTGTAGCTGTGGATAAAGATAAGGACCAAAAAAAAGAAAGCATATTTTGACACTGCCTTTTGATCTTAAGAGCTTTAAAAAAATAATGTTATTATTTTACCTTTTTATTATGGAAATTTAAAAACATATCCAAAAGGTAGACAGAGTAATATAATGAACCCTCATATACCCATCACCAGGTTTGACAGTCGTAAACTTATGGCTAATCTTGCTTCATCTATACTCCCACTCATTTCCCTCTTCACATTATTTTGAAGCACATGCTACATATGATATTATTTCACTCATTAATAGTTTAGTATGTATGTCTAAAAGAAAAAAACCTTTTTTTTAAAAGATTTTATTTTTCCTTTTTCTCCCCAAAGCCCCTCAGTATATAGTTGTGTATTTTCAGTTGTGGGTCCTTCTAGTTGTGGCATGTGGCACGCTGCCTCAGCGTGGCTTGATGAGTGGTGCCATGTCCGCACCCAGGATTCGAACTGGCGAAGCCCTGGGCCACCGAAGTGGAGCACGTGAACTTAACCACTCGGCCATGGGGCCGGCCCCAAAACTTTTTAAAAACGTAATCCCAATACCATTATTACACCTAAGAGAATGACAATAATTCCTCAAGGATATTTTTTTTTAAGAGGATGCTCTTTTTTTTTTTTTTTTTTAAGATTTTATTTTTCCTATTTCTCCCCAAAGCCCCCCGGGTACATAGTTGCACATTTTTAGTTGTGGGTCTTTCTAGTTGTGCCATGCGGGATGCCCCCTCAGCATGGCCCGATGAGTGGTGCCATGCCTGCACCCAGGATCCGAACCGCTGAACCCCTGGGACACCGAAACGGAGCGAGCAAACTCAACCACTTGGGCATGGGGCCAGGCCCTCCTCAAGGATATTTTGACCCTTGCCTTTTTATCTTTGTCTCACCAAAGGCATTGAGTGATCAGAAGTTATGGAGAAATTGGACAAGGAATACAGTTAAGCAATCTCGGATAATAGAACTATCCTGGATTATCTGAGATCTTCCCAGAATTTTCTCATGGATAAATTTAAAAATCAGTGTAAACGATTGGTCTTTTATCCAATTACAATGAATATTACTAGTAGAAATGATTTGCATACCATATAAGTGGCAGTGGCTAAAACTGGACACAGTATATTTTTTATTTGCAAAATTTGACCTAGGAAAATTGCATGTAGTCAAAATCATGACCACAAAAAGATACTCGCTGTAAAGGAAAACCTAAAAAAGAGACTAAAAAAAAATATTGACAAATAAGTCAAATTCCCTTTGTAAAATTATCAGAGGAAAGAACTGATTACAATGAAAATAATTTCACTAAAATAAAAATGAAAATAGAAAAATTGGAAGTGGTTTAACTCTGTTAAGTAGAGAATTGATCAAATAATTAAATAGAGTTTGTTCTGATAATATATTTTCCCTAAAAATTCACTGAAGTTAAAATAATTCTGATTAAAACACTTAAATTCACAAATGCTGAGCTAATGTGTCCTTAAGGTCAATAAATAAGGGTCAAAACTTCCTGGACATATTATACTAACCATGAATGTAGTTTTAAAGATCTTATTTTTTCCTTTTTCTCCCCAAAGCCCTACCCCAACCCCGGGTATGTAGTTGTATATTTTTAGTTGTGAGTCCTTCTAGTTGTGGCATGTGGGACGCCGCTTCAGCGTTGCTTGATGAGTGGTGTCATGTCTGTGTCCAGGATCCGAACTGGCAAAACTCTGGGCCACCAAAGTGGAGCATGTGAACTTAACCACTCAGCCACGGGGCAGGCCCCCATGAACGTAATTTTAAATTTTGTAGTAGCTACATTTTAAAAAGTAAAAAGAGGTGAATTTAAAAATTTTTTTTGTACTCTTTGAAATCCAGTGTATATTTTATACTTATAGCATATGTCAATCCACACTAGCCACATTTCAAGTGCTTAATAGCCCCTGTGACTAGTGGCTGCCATACTGGACAGTACAGGTCTGGGAAAGGTAATCTAGGTAGAAAGAATGGCTTGAGCAGAGGGTGGAGTTATAAATGTGTAAGGCAAGTTCTGGGAACAAAAAATGGTTCCAGTGTAGCTGAAAAGGAGTGTGCGTATGTGAGAGAGGAGTGGAAGGTAGATGGAATGTTGGAAGGGAAGAAGAGAGAAATACATAGGCTGTAAGACTGGAAAGATAATTTGGACTGGAAGGTTTTGAATATCTTGATAGCTAGTCTGCTCTGCTTGCTATGGGGTTGCTTATATTGTCTTTGTGTAAGACCATAAGCCAATAACCTTCATCCTCCAAAGAGAACTTTCCCCACTCCCTTTAACAGTACACTCTTTTTCCCTCCCGGTTGCTTTTTCTACTGTCCGTCCTTCCCCTGTTGCCTGTCCAGAGAAAGGAAGGACTAAATTTCAGGTCTCCAAATGATGGTCCAGAAAAACCACTAATGCTATGTTATATCAAGACATACCTTAAATTATGGTTTTCATACGTTCTTTTTTTCCAAACAAAATATTGTACAGAATGCCCATATATATAAAAACAAACAAAAACAGAACTTCCCTGTTTGAAGTAGGAGTTTGGGGGCATAAACTGATACCCCCTCTGCCATACTACATGAGCAGTAGGAAATTTCTGTCATCTTACTGTGCATCTTTGACAGTAGTCATAACTCACACCACATTCATTTCTTCATTTAAAAAAAGTTAGCACACTATCTTTTTTTAAAGGTGCTGCATCTATTCTTTTTTTTCCTTGAGGAAAATTAGCCCTGAGCTAACATCCATGCCAATCTTCCTCTACTTTATATACAGGTCACTGCCACAGCGTGGCCCACGAGTGGTGTAGGTCCATGCCTGGGATCAGAACGTGCGAACCTGAGCTGATAAAGCAGAATGCACCAAACTTAACCACTATGCCATGGGGCCAGCCCCTAAAGGTGCTGCATATCTGGAATTTATGATTTCCTCCTGGACTCCCATGTACAGTTCTTAGATAAACAAAGCAATATTCTTTTCCCTATAGTCATTTTTGATACATGTATATTTAAAAGTATATAAAATTTTGTTCCAAACTTCTTCCTTATAAAACTGGGGTTTGTTTTAAACACTTGTGCATCTTCTAGGACTGTAAACAGGCTAGTGGGAGCGCTCTGACAGGTAAGATGGGAGATGCTTTAGGACAGAAGGCCTGTGTGCCCGCAAAACACAGTCTGCTTATCTCTGAGACTGATCTTCCTTCTCAGTAGTTATACATTTATTTCATTTATGTATGACTTATGCCATAGCAAAAAAGTTGGAAAACCAGGAAAGTATGAAAAACGAAATGAAAATCACAAGTAATCTCATCACTGAGATACAACCACAGTGAAAAAATTATACATATCCTTTCCATTTTTTTGCATATATAAGTAAATATTTTTCATAAAATTAGGATCTTAGTTTAAATGCAGTTTTGAATCTTAATAGTTTTTAACTGACGGTTAAAAATAAACATTTTCCCGTGTCATTAAATAGTCTTCAAAAGCACGATATTTAAATGGTTGCTAAATAGCCCATTGTATTAGTGCTTCTCACAGGGCCACTACTGGCGTTTTGGATGGAACAATCCTTTATTTATTTTTAATTTTTTTTCTGCTTTTTCTCCCCAATCCCCTCAGTACATAGTTGTATATTTTCAGTTGTGGTTCCTTTTAGTTGTGGCATGTGGGACGCCTCCTCAACATGGTTTGACGAGCGGTGCCCTGTCTGCGCCCAGGATCCGAACCAGCAAAACCCTGGGCCACCAAAGAAGAGCACACGAACTTAACCACTTGGCCACGGAGCTGGCCCCTATTTTTAAATTTTTAGTTAAACTTTTTACTTTGAGATAATTGTAGATTGACATACAGTTGTAAGTAATAGTAGAGAGATCCCTTATACCCTTATACCTTACCTCAATGGTAACATCTTGCAAAACTGTACTTTGACATCACAAATAGGATATTGACATTGATACAATAAAGATACAGAACATTTCCATCAAAAGGAGGATCTCTCATGTTGCGGGTTTACAGCCAGAACTACTTCCCTCCCACCCCACCGGCTTCTTAACCCTCACAACCACTAATTTGTTCATTTCTAGAATTTCATCAATTTAAGAATGTTATATAAATGGAATCAAATAGTAAGTAGCCAGTCCTTTGAAGATTGGCTTTTTTTTCACTCAGCGTAATTCTCTGGAGATGGATCTAGGTTGTTGTGTGTATTCAATAGTTCATTCCTTTTTATCGCTTAGTACTCCTCCATGGCATGGATTTGGCAGTTTAACTATTCACCTGTTAAAGGGCGTGTGGTTGTTTCTAGTTTGGTGTGATAACAAATTAAGCTGCTATGAACATTTGTGTACGTGTTTTTGTGTGAACATGTTTTCATTTCTCTGGAATAAATGCCCGGGAGTGCAAGTGCTGGGTCACATGGTAGTAGCGTGTTTAGTTTTATTAAAAAAGAGCCAGACTGTTTTCCAGAGTGGCTCTACTATTTTACATTCCTACTAGGAATGTTTGAGCAATCCAGTTTCTCTAAATCCTCGCCAGCATTTGGTGTTGTCACTAGTTTTTATTTTAGCCATTTTTATAAGTTTGTAGTGCTATCTCGTGATTTTAATTTGCAACTACCTAATGGTTAACGATGCTCAACATCATTTCCTGTGCTTCTCTGCCATCTGTGTATCCTCTTCAGTAAAATGGTTCTTCATGTCTTTTGCCTACCTTCTAATTGGCTTGGTTTTTACTGTTGAGTTTTAAGACTTCTTAATATATTCTACATACTAGTCCTTTGTTGCATATGTGGTTTGCAAATATTTTGTCATAGTCTGTAGCTTGTCTTCTCATGCTCTTAACAGGGTTTTTCACAGAGCAAAAGTTTTTATTTATTTATTTTTATTTTTTTAAGATTGGCACCTGAGCTATCAACTGTAGCCAATCTTTTTTTTTTTCCTGCTTTATCTCCCCAAATCCTCCCCAGTACATAGTTGTATATCTTAGTTGCAAGTCCTCCTAGTTGTGGCATGTGCGATGCCACCTCAACGTGGCCTGACGAGCAGCACCATGTCTGCACCCAGGATCTGAACCAGCAAAACCCTGGGCCGCCACAGCGGAGTGTGGGAACTTAAACACTCGGCCACGGGGCCAGCCCCAAAAGTTTTTAATTTTGATGAAGTCCAATTTATCAATTTTCTCTTTTATAAACTGTGCATTTGGTGT
Organism: Equus asinus; assembly: GCF_041296235.1. Classification (NCBI taxonomy): domain Eukaryota; kingdom Metazoa; phylum Chordata; class Mammalia; order Perissodactyla; family Equidae; genus Equus; species Equus asinus. Next base: position 16,253,091 of record NC_091802.1, read on the forward strand.
CAAGCCTACCACCTCTGCCTCGCCCTAGATCTCAAAGATTTTCTCCTATGTTATTTTCTGAAATTACTGTAGTTTTCCATTTAAGTCTGTGATCCATTTCAAGTTAATTTTTTTGTAAGGTGTGAGACTTAGGCTGAGGGTTTTTTGCTTTGTTTTTTGTTTTGTTTTTACCATGGATGCCCAACTGCTCCAGTACCATTTATTGAAAAGGCTATCTTTCCTTCTACTACTGAGTTGTGTTTTACACCTTTGTCAAAAATCAGTTGAACATGTTTGCGTGAGTCTATTTCTGAGTTCTTTATTCTGTCCCATTAACCTGTGCCTATCTCTTCACCAATGCATCCATACTACACAGTCTCGATTACTATAGCTGTGAGGAAACTTAACATTGAGAAGAGTGGTTCCTCCTACTTTACTTTTTCCAGATTGTTTCAGCTCTTCTAGTTCCCTTGCCTCTCCATATAAAATGTAGAAAAATCTTATCTGTATCTACAAAAACAACTTGAAGGAATTTTAACAGTAATTGCATTAAGCCTGTGTATCCGTTTGGAGAAAACTGACATCTTTCCTGTATTGAGTCCTCCAAATCAGGAGTATCGTATGTGTCTACTTTTCTTTAGGTATTTTTTCCATCAGCAGTTTGTAGTTTTCAGTAGATGAGTTCTGTACACTTCTTGTTAGATTTACACCTGAGTATTTCACGTTTTTTTTGAGTGATTATAAATGCATTATATTTTGTTTGTTTGTTTGTTTGTTTTGGAGGAAGATTAGCCCTCAGCTAACTACTGCCAGTCCTCCTCTTTTTGCTGAGGAAGCCTGGCTCTGAGCTAACATCCGTGCCCATCTTCCTCTAGTTTATACGTGGGACGCCTACCACAGCATGGTTGCCAAGCAGTGCCATGTCCGCACCCGGGATCCGAACCAGCGAACCCCGGGCCGCCGAGAAGCGGAACGTGCGAACTTAACCGATGCGCCACCGGGCCGGCCCCTAAATGCATTATATTTTTAATTTTAGTGACCACATGTTCATTGGTAGTATACAGAAATGCAATTGGTTTCTGTATATTTATCTTGTATCCTGAAACTTTGCTAAAGTCGCTGATTAGTTCCAGGAGGTTTTCTTTAGAGATTCTATGTAGACAATCATGTCATCTGAAATAGGGACATTTTTATTTTTTCCTTTATGACCTATATGCTTTATTTCTTTTTCTTGCCTATTGCATTTCCAGCACGATGCTGAATAAGAGTGATAAGAGCAGACATCCTTGACTTGTACCCAATTTTTGGAGGAAAGCATTCAGGCTTTCAGTGTTAGCTGTAGGCTCTTTGCAAATGTTCTTTATCTAGTTGAGGAAGTTCTCCTCTATTCCTGTTTTTGCGAGGGTTTTTATCATAAGAGTATGAATTTGAATTTGTTGAAATCATTTGAATTTGTTCACATGATTTTTCTGCAGCAATTCTTCGGATCATGTATTTTTCTTTCTTTATCTGTTAATATGGTACATTACATTGATTGATTTTCACATATTGAACAGCTTTGCATCCCTGGAATAAATCCCACTTGGTCATGACGTGTAATTATTTTCATGTATTGTTGAAATCTATTTGCTAATTTTTTGTTAAGGATTTCTGTGTATGTATTCATAAGGTGTATTAATCTATTGTTTTCCTTTTTTGAACTGTCTTTTCTGGTCTTGGTATCAGAATAATACTAGCTTCATAAAATCAATTGGAAAGTGTTCCCTCCTCTTCTATTTCCTGGAAGAGATTATATACAACCAGCGTTAATTTTTCTTTAAATGTTTGGTTTCCATCTGGTCCTGAAAATATATTATTTGAAGTTTTAAAATCATAAAAAAGAGAGAAGACACAATCTACCAATATCAAGAATGAAAAGGGGGCTAAAACTACAGACCCTGAAGACATCAAAAAGATAAGAAGGGAATGTTGTGAAAGACTCCACACACATAAATTTGACAGCTTAGATGAAATGGACCAGTTCCTCAAAAAACACAAATTACTCCAATTCACCCAATACAAAGTAGATAACTCAAATAGTCCTATAACTATTAAGGATATTGAATTCATAATTTAAAAACTCCCAGTCTAAAACGGTCTTTGATCTGTTTTGAGTTGATTTTTTTATACGGCATAAAGTAAGGGTCCAACTTAATTATTTTGCCTGTGAATATCCAGCTTTTGCAGCCCATTTGTTGCAAAGATTGTCCTTTCCCCATTGAATGATCTTGGCACCCACACTGAAAATCAATTAACCATTAGTGCAAGGGTTTATTTCTGGGCTCTCTCTTCTATTTCATTGGTCTATGTGTCTCTCCTTATGCTACTACCACAAGGTTTTGATTAGTGTGGCTTTGTAGTAAGTTTTGAAATTAGGAAATGCAAGTCCTCCAACTTTGTTCTCCTTTTTTTTGGTAATTGGGGGTCCCCTAAGATTCCACATGAATTTTAGGATAGGTTTTTCTGTTTCTGAAAAAAATGCCATTGAAATTTTAATAAGGATTTTATTGAATCTGTAGATTGCTTTGGGTGGTATTATCATCTTAACAACGTTAACTCTTCCAGTCCACGAACACAGATGCCTGTTTACTTAAGTCTTCTTTAATTTCTTTCAGCAACGTGTTGTAGTTTTCAGTATACAAATCTTTCACCTCTTTGGTTAGATTTATTCCTAAATATTTTATTCTTTTTGGTGCTAATGTAAATGGAAGTGTTTTCTTAATTTCGTTTTCATATGGTTCATTTTTAGTGTATAGAAATGCAAGTGATTTTTGTGTGTTGATTTTCTATCCTGCAACTTTGCTGAGTTTATTAGCTCTAACATGTTTGTATGTGTGTGTAATCTTAATTTTTTACATATGAGATCATGTTATCTGCAAACAGAGATAGTTTTACTTCTTTCTTTCCACTTTGGATGCCTTCTGTGTCTTTTTCTTGTCTAATCACTCTGGCTAGGACTTCAGGTACTATGTTGAAACAGAAGCGGCAAAAGCAAGCATCCCTGTCTTGTTGCTGATTTTAAGGGAAAAGCTTTTGGCCTTTTATCATTGAGTATGATGTTGGCTGTAGGTTTTTCATTTGTGGCCTTTATCATATTGAGGAAGTTTCCTTCCATTCATAGTTTATTGAGTGTTTTTATCATGAAAGGATATTGAGTTTTGTCAAATGCTTTTTCCACATCAATTGAGATGATGGTGTAGATTTTTTCCTTCAGTCTAAAAAGATGATACATTACGTTCACTGATTTTTATATGTTGAACCATCCTTGCCTTCCAGGTATAAATCCTACATGGTAAAGGTGTATGATCTTTTTTAATATGCTGCTGAATTTGATTCTCTAGTATCTTGTTGAGGATTGTTACATCAGTATTCATAAGGGATATTGGTCTATAGCTTTTTATTTATTGTAGTGTCTTTGTCTGGCTTTGTTATCAGGGTAATGCTGGCCACATACAATGAGTTTGGAAGTGTTTCTTATGTTTGTTTGTAATGTTCAGGGTTTTTAATTGTACTTAGAAGGAACAATAGGAAAGGTACATCTGCTTCATTTCTTCAGATATGGAAGTTGGGACAGTTCTTTTTTAGGAAGGGTGTGGCACACCCCTGGTCCCTGGGCATTAATGTCAGCAGTACTCCTTAGTTATTGTAGCCAAACTTGTTCTGGGTTGGAATTATAATTATTCTTTTATTGTTCATTAAGGTTATTTCTAATATTTCATTATTATATAGAATGTGATGGAAATTCTTGAACATAAATCTTTGCTGCATTGCACTAGTTATTTCCTTAAGGTAGAAAATATCCTTTTATAATCCAAAAGTTAGGATTACTAGGCCAAAAGGTAAGTAAGTTTTGTCAGGCTCTCAACACATATGTAAAGTCCCTTCTTAGAAAGGTAATGTCAGTGGCTTCACTCACCCTTACAACACTGAGCATTATCACTCTTTTCTAAATAAAAGATTTTCTTTTATTCATTGCAGAATAATCAGGAAACAAACAAATAAACAAAAAAAGACAGTCAACATGAAAATAAATCTTCCCACATAAGGATAACTAGTTTTTCCATCTTAGTATCTATTTTCCCATAAACATTTTATTGTAGTTATAGTTACATTTGCATATATATTTTACTTTTACAAAAATTCTATTATATCACATATACTGTTTTGTAACCTGCTCTTTCAATTCAAGGATATATCATAACTATTTGTCTATGGCAAATAGACAAATTTCTACATCATTTTTTAAAACAATAGGGACCGGCCCAGTGGCGCAGCAGTTAAGTTCGCACGTTCTGCTTCTCGGCGGCCCAGGGTTCACTGGTTCGGATCCCGAGTGCGCACATGGCACCACTTGGCAAAAGCTACGCTGTGGTAGGCGTCCCATGGATAAAGTAGAGGAAGATGGGCATGGATGTTAGCTCAGGGCCAGTCTTCCTCATTAAAAAGAGGAGGATTGGCAGTTGTTCGCTCAGGGCTAGTCTTCCTCAAAAGAAAATAAGTAAATAAACACATATTCTCTTATAGTTTCTGTGAATCAGGAATTTGAAAGCAGGTTGGCTGGGCAGTTTTGCCTTGGAGTCTCTCAGAAGGCTGCAGTCAAGATGTCAGCTGGGCTGTACAGCATCATTTTTAATAACTGTTGTACTGGTACTCTTCTGATTACAAGGGAAAAATACAAATTGAAATAGTAGAGGCAAAAGGAGAAATGTATTGACTCACATAACCAACCACAGAAAGGGCAAGAGTGAAGGACTGCAACCAGAGACACGAAATTTTCCAGGATTCACTCTTTTAGCCTCTTGTCAGTGCTTCTTTCTGTGTGTCCAATCCATTCTCTCAGATTGGTGTCTTCCAAACATTTGGAGAAATGGTAACATGTAGTGCTTAAGCTCACACCCATTGCAGTCGAAAAACATTCTACTACATAGTTGTAGCTGAATATGTGGATATCCAAATCTGAAGAACTTCTACAAATCAATAATAAAGAGACAAGGGGATCATACATTTTTATACTTAAGAATTTTTAAATATAGCACAGGAATGATCAATTCCTTGATGGTTAGAAAGAATTTTTTCATGAAGCCGTCTGTACCTAAAACTTTTTAAAATAGTTCTTTGACAACGTTTTTAATTTCTGCTGTGATCATAGGTGCTTCAGGTTTTCATCTTTTCCTTGAGTCTTTTTTCTTTTTATAAATAATACTTTTCTTGCTTCATAAACATTTTCAAACTTTTTGGCTTAGAATTATATAGAATTGACTTATATTTAAGATAAATCTGGGGCCAGCCTAGTGGCTCAGTGGTTAAGTTCGCACGTTCTGCTTCAGCAGCCCGGGGTTCGCCGGTTTGGATCCCGGGTGCAGACATGGCACTGCTTGGTAAGCCATACTGTGGTAGGCGTCCCACATATAAAGTAGAGGAAGATGGGCACGTTTGTTAGCTCAGGGCCAGTCTTCCTCAGCAAAAAGAGGAGGATTAGCAGCAGATATTAGCTTAGGGCTAATCTTCCAAAAAAAAAAAAAACCCACCATGAGATATCATCTGACACCTATTAGGATGGCTGCTATCAAAAAACTAGGAAATAATAAGTGGTAGCAAGGATGTAGAGAAATTGGAAGCTTTGTGCACTGTTGGTGGGATTGTAAAATGATGCAACCACTATGGAAAACAGTACGGTAGTGCTTCAGAAATGTAAAACATAGAACTTCCATATGATCCAGCAATCCCACTTCTGGGCATCCAAAAGAATTGAAAGCAGGGTCTTGAACAGATATTTGCACACCCATGTTCATAGCAGCACTAGTCAAAACAGCCAAGAAGTGGAAGCAACCCAGATGTCCACGGATGGATGAATGAATAAAGAAAATGTGATATATACATACAGTGGCATATTAGTCAGGCTTAGAAAAGAAGGAAATCCTGTCACATGCCACAACATGGATGAACCTTGAGGACATTGTGCTAAGTGAAATAAGCCAATCACAAGAATACAAATACTGTACAATTCCACCTATATGAGCTATCTAAGTATAGTCATGACCCACATAACAATGTTTCAGTCAATGATGGGCCTCATATACAGTGGTGGTCCCATTAGATTATAATGGAGCTGAAAAATTCCTATCACCTAGTGATGTCATAGCCATCCTAACATCATAATGCAACACATTACTCATGTGTTTGTGGTGATGCTGGTGTAAACAAACCTACGGCACTGCTAGTCGTATAAAAGTATGGTACATAGAATTATGTACAGTACATAATATTTGATAATGATAATAAATGACTGTTTTACTGGTTTATGTATTTACTAATATTTTTTATCATTATGTTAGGGTATACTCTTTCTACTTATAAAAAAAAGTTTACAGTAAAACAGTATGTCATGTTACACAGCACAGCCTCCTCATACATCTCATGTTTACTGCCTCTCTTGATTGCATCACTTTCTCCTGTGCTTGATTTAATCTCATGTTGTTTTGTTCATCATGGCCCCTCAGCATACAAATCCACTGCTAATGTTGCTAGTAAGAGGCTACATCAAGTGATTGATCTAGAAATGAAATTCAAAGTGATTAAGGACTATGAAGGTGGAAAACCAGTGATGATTATTGCTCGCCAGTTAGGCATGTCTCATTCCACCATAGCTACAATCTTTTTTTTTTTTTTTTTTTTTTGAGGAAGATTAGCCCTGACTAACAACTGCCAATCCTCCTCTTTTTGCTGAGGAAGACTGGCCCTGAGCTAACATCCATGCCCATCTTCCTCTACTTTATACGTGGGACGCCTACCACATGGCTTTTTGCTTTTTGCCAAGCGGTGCCACGTCCGCACCCAGGATCCGAACCAGAGAACCCCAGGCTGCTGAAGCGGATCATGCGAACTTAACCGCTGCGCCACCAGGCCAGCCCCCATAGCTACAATCTTGAAGAACAAGAAGAAAATGATGGAAGCTGTTGAAGGATCTGCTTCTTTGAAGGCAATAAGACTTAAAAAAATTGAAAAGGGCCTTTATCAGACGTGGAGAAACTTCTAATGACCTGGATTAAAGACCAGACACAGAATCATATCCCTCTCAGCACCAGGATGATCATGGCCAAAGCAAAAAATTTATTTGCGATATCAAAAGAAAAGACTGGACCTGACTATGATGTTGAATTTTCTAGCTTTGGGTGGTGTAAATGATTCAAGAATTGCTATTCATTACATAACATGAAAGTGAGTGGTGAGTCTGCAAGTGCTGATGTGAAGGCAGTAGAAGAATTTCTGGAAATTCTAGATATGCTGATTGTGGAGGAAAATTACTTGCTAGAGCAAATGTTCAATATGGATGAAACCTCCCTATTTTGTTAATGGATGCCTGAAAGTTCTTTCATCCATAAGGAGACCAAGTCAATGCCGGGTTTTTAGGACAGGATAACAGTCTTGCTTGGGGGCAATGTTTCAGGCTATGAATTGAAACCTTTTGTGATCTGGCACAGTGAGAATTCCAAGGTCTTTAAGCATGTCAATCAGAACACACTGCCGGGGTACTACAGGAGCAATAAGAAGTAATGGATGACCCAGCTCCTCTTCCAAGATGCTCTCCTGAATTGCTATGCCAGTGAAATGGAGATGTACTGTTTGGAGAATAATGTACCTTTCAAGATTTTGCTTATTGTTGATAATGCTCCTGGATGTCCTCCTTTTATTGGTGATCTTCATCCCAATATCAAAGCAGTGTTTCTTCCTCCAAGCACCACCTCTTTAATCCAACCAATGAATCAAGGAGTTATAGTACCTTTTAAGGCCCTACTACCTGAGGAGAACCTTTGCCCAGGTTATTGCTACAACTGAGGAAGACACTGATGCAATTCTGGAAGGATTAAATCATCTATGACTGCATCAAGAACCTTGCATGGGCGTGGGCTGATGTCACCAAGGAGTATATGAATGGCATCTGGAAGAAGACACTCAAGAGGTTCGTTTATGACTTCAAAAGATTTGCCAAGGATGAGAAGGTTGCAAAAATCAACAAGGCGGTGGTTGAGATGGTAAACAACTTTACTGGGTGTGGATGAGGATGATATTGAGGAGCTCTAGGTGGTTCCCGAGGAACTGACTAATGAGGAATTATTGGAACTGGAACAGAAATGCACAGCTGAAGAAGAGGCCAGAGAAAAGGAAACTGCGGGAGAAGAAAAAGAAGAACCTCTAAGAAAATTCACAGTGAAGAGTTTAGCAGAAGCTTTTGCAGACCTCGACAAGCTCCTTAAAAAGTCTGAAAACATGGGAGCCAGCCCTGTGGCCTAGTGGTTAAGTTTGGTGTGCTCTGCTTAAGCGGCCCAAGTTTGGTTCCCTGGCCTGGACCTACACCACTCATCAGTGGCCATGCTGAGGTGGCAACCCACATGCAAAATAGAGGAAGATTGGCACAGATCTTAGCTCAGGGTGAATTTTCCTCAAACAAAAAGGGGAAGATTGGCAAAGTTTTGAAAATGCGGATGCCCCAAACCAAAAGGTTTTCATTAATAGAGAGGAATGTTACCTGCTTACAAGCAAATCCATGATGAAAAAAAGACAAACCCACCATGGACGTATTTCTGAAAAGAGTGACACTTCCTCAAGAAGAGCCTCAGACAGGTCCCTCATGAGGTATTCCAAAAGAAGACACTGTAATCATAGGAGATGACAGCTCCACGTGTGTTATTGCCCCTGAAGACCTTCCAGTGGGACAAGATGTGGAGGTGGAAGACAGTGATATTGATGATCCTGACCCTGTGTAGGCCTGGGCTAATGTGTGATTGCATCTTAGTTTTCAACAAAAAAGTTAAAAAAGTAAAAAATAGATAAATAAAAAATTTTAAAAATAGAAAAAAGCTAACAAAATAGAAAAGCACTTACAGAATATGGATGTAAAGAAAAAATATTTTTGTACAGCTATATAGTGTTTGTGATTAAGCTAAGTGTTAACACAAGAGCCAAAAAGGTAAAAAAAAATTAAAAAGTTTATTAAGTAAAAAATTTACAGTAAGCTAAGGTTAATTTATTATTGAAGAAAGAAAAAAACATTTTGAATAAATTTAGTGTAACCTAAGTGAACGGTGTTTATAAAGCCTAGAGTAGCGTACAGTGTGCTGGGCCTTCACGTTCACTCACCACTCACGGACCGACTCACCCAGAGCAACTTCCAGTCCTGCAAGCTCCATTCACGGTAAGTGCCCTGCACAAGTGTACCATTTTTTATCTTTGATTCTGTATTTTTACTGTACATTTTCTATGTTCAGTTACACAAATACTTAACTACTGTGTTACAATTGCCTACAGTATTCAGTACAGTAACATGCTGTGCAGGTTTGTAGCCCAGGAGCAATAGGCTACACCATATAGCTTAGACGTGTAGTAGGCTATACTATATAGGTTTGTGTAAGCACACTCTATGATGTTCACACAATGACAAAATTGCCTAATGATGCGTTTCTTAGAATATGTCCCTGTCATCTAGTGATGCATGACTGTACTTAAAAATGGTTAAGATTGGGGCTGGCCCGGTGGCACAGTGGTGAAGTGCGCATGTTCCGCTTCAGCAGCCCCGGGTTCACCGGTTCAGATCCCAGGTGAAGACATGGCACCACTTGGCAAGCCATGCTGTGGTAGGCGTCCCACATATAAAGTGGAGGAAGATGGGCACAAAAAGAGGAGGATTGGCAGCAGGTAGCTCAGGGCTAATCTTCCTCAAAAAAACAAAGGTTAAGATGGAAATTTTGTTATTTTTTACCACAATAAAAAAGGTCAAATAAAATATTAGCATATCAAATCTAGCAAGTACATTAAAATAACACTATCACCAAGAATGATTTCTTGGACTTTGGGATTGTTTGACATTTGAAAATGTATTAACATAATTCATCACATTAATTGAACTAAGGAGAAAAACTGTATGAGCATTCTGATGGATGACAAAAAAAGCCTTTAATAAAATTCAACAAACTTACCTGATAAAAATCTCCTAACTGAATAAGAACAGCAGGTTACTTCCTTACCATCATAAAGGATGTCAGAAACCAACAGCCAATATTAATTGCAAAATATTAAAGACATTACTATTAGAGTCAGGAACAAGACAAGGATATCATCTATTACTTCTCAGTTACAATTGTTCTTAAAATTCTAAGCTAATGCAATAAGATAAGAAAAATACATAAAAGATATAAAAATTGGGCAATAGGAGACTAATTAATTTTCCCTTTTTTAGAAGAATAAATACTCATTGAAATAGTAAAACAATGAAACAATACATCAAGTACAAAACAAACATTTTCCATATTCTATCAATTCCTTTGCTCGGGGTAATCACCTTCAACAGATACTTTTCTATGTATATTCAGTCACATATATTTCTGAGTGTATATACTTGGATTTTGAAAAATAAAATTGGGATCATAATATATTATTATGCTGCAATATATTTTCTAAACTTAACAAAATAGCATCGACTGATTTCCAGGTTGGTACTAGAGATCTATCTTATTCTCTTTAATGGCTGCACACTATTTCATAGCATAAATGTACCATAATTTATTTAACTATACCCTACTGGTGAATTTTAAGTTGTTTTAAGGTTTTTTGCTATTAAAAAAATGTGCTTTGGGGCCAGCTCAGTGGCACAGCGGTTAAGTGCAAGAGTTCCGCTTTGGTGGCCCGGGGTTCACCGGTTCGGATCCCGGGTGCGGACATCTACATATAAATATAAATGGAATATGGGCACGGATGTCAGCTCAGGGCCAGTCTTCCTCAGCAAAAAGAGGAGGATTGGCAGCAGATGTTAGCTCAGGGCCGACCTTCCTCAAAAAAAAAGAAAGAAAGATAGAAAGAAATGTGCTTCAATGAATACCTTTATACATTTATATTTGTTCACTTGTGAAGGACAGTCTTTTAGAATTGAAATTGCTAGGTCAAAGGATATGCAATTTAATTTTTTTCACAAATTTATTCAAATTAATCAATTTATTATTTATTAAATTTACTCTCAAATTATTCTTCAAAAATACTTACTATCTTACACTCATAGGGTTTGAGAACATCTATTTATCAACATTCTCACCAACGATAAAATAGTATTAATTCTACAACTTTTGCACATCTGTAAGTTAAACAAAAAACAAAAGTCATTATTTGCAGGTTATATGATCACTTACCTGAAAGAAACCAAGAAAACTAACTAAATAAAGTTTAGACTGGAGCACTGAGTGTGTGTGAAAGAAAGCACTTTCATGCCTGGAGGAAGTATAAATTGTAGTCTGGAGGGCAATTGCTCAATATGAGTAAAAAACATTAAAAATATGCATCCCTTCTGACCCAGCAATCAAAATCCAAGATTTTTTTCCTAAGGAAATAAGGAAATGTGCAAATATTTAGCTACAATAATTTTTACTGAAGGATGATTCAAAGCTATGAAAAATTGAAACAACCTAAATGTCCAATGACAAGGGACTAGTTAAATAAACAATGTTTCATTTATACAGTCACACAAACACGTTCATTAACAGTTATATTGTAGATTAAAATTTGACAAATTAATATCTTCATATTACGGTGCTCAGTGAAAAAGATCACAAAACAGTATGTACAATATGATACCAATAAAAATATATAAAAATAGTTCTAAATACTCATCAAATTTATTTTTGGTCAAATTTAGTCTGCCTAAAGGTAAATTCTTTCTGAAGCCCAGCAAAAACACCAATCCAAATGTAAGCTTAGCGCTTGACATCCCAGCTAAGCTACCGGGAGTGGATGCAAATATAAAACTCAGAGATAATCCTGCCATAAAAAGAAATGCCTGTCCTGGGACCTTAAAATGAGGCTTCTTAATGAAATTAACAGCTGCTTGAATAACCTCTCTCTGTTTGTTTACAAAGAGCACAGCTCTGCCAGCAGTATCTCAGTATTGTTTTAAGTGCCCCTAGGGACCCTAGGAACCCCATATTGTGCCTGTCATTTAGAAGCTTATCCACTGGTTGGAAGAGTCCAAACAAGATGCTTTCAGCTAAACATTGCAGTGTCCCCAGCAAAAAGGAGGGCCAGTGTTTGCTCTATGACAATTCCCTGTTTTTTCAAACCATGAATCAGCCCCATTGTCCTGCCTGCCTCTGGGCATCGTTCATTCTGTTCATCACAGCTAATGACAAAGGCAGGAACATGGCAAAGAAACTGAGACTCTGGACAAGGAGGAGAACAGGAGGCCACAGCGTTTAATTCCTCTTGTAAAGAGCGAGTCAGAGTTTCACAGGGGCTGCTTCAGAAAAATGGCTGGAAATGTGTCAGAAGGCCAATTTCACAGAGAGCATCTAATTTACAAAATAATACCTGGCAGTTGATCAGCATTCTTCCTCCAAAGGTTAGGGAGTCTCTAAATGTAGAGACATAAAAATTTTCCAGGTACCACACCATGTCGGACTTTTCCTTTCTTCCTCCACTGACTTCCCTTCCACTCCAGTTTCCCTTCTCACTTCTCCTCCTTGCTCTGTCCCAGTGGGAAACAAATGATACTGTAACCTAAATAGTACTCTCCCTTGTTCTCATTGTACAAGCTGATATTCACTCGGCTGCTTTTAACTTTTCATGCAATTTATTTTATAAAGAATAAAAGGGGGGAAATTCTGTCTCCTGGTCATAGCACTCATTGTCTAAAAAATTGGCTCTCTTTTTATATCCCCATAAGCCAGTTCAAGGCCATGTCTCTCTACTCCATGGTAACTCAATTTACCTCTATTGTATTAGTTAGGACTCTTTGGTTGTAAGTAACAGAAGCCCAATTGAGTTAGCTTAAGAAATAAGGGGCAATTTGTAAAGGACAGAGAGGTGCTTTCACAGCACCAAAGGACAGACAGGCAGTGAGGCCTCTGAAAAGGTCTGGAACCAGGAGCAGTAAAGCAATCTTGAGTCCCTACTTCTCCCTCTCTGCTTCATCCCTTTTCTCTCTGCATATCTGCTTTTAGTTCCCCTCTGATCTACCTGACAGGCAGAATATGGCTGCTGTTCATATGTCAGTATTCCAGCCAACCACAGACTGCTGATCTGTTTCTCAGTCCAATCCTAAATTCCCCAAAGGTACAATCTAATCATTAACCCAGCTGACCTGTCCACCTCTGGTCCAAATAGCCATGGCCAGGGAGGCAGAGCTAGGTGACAGCAAAATGGCTCCCAAGAGCTCTCTCCAATGAAGTGGATCTTAGCTCAAGTCAAATCTTCCTCAGTAGAAAAAAAAAAAGATTTTTTTTTTGAGGAAGATTAGCCCTGAGCTAACTGCTGCCAATCCTCCTCTTTTTGCTGAGGAAGACTGACCCTGAGCTAACATCCGTGCCCATCCTCCTCCACTTTATATGTGGGACACCTACCGCAGCATGGCTTTTTGCCAAGCGGTGCCATGTCCACACCTGGGATCCAAACCGGTGAACCCCGGGCTGCCAAAGCGAAACATGCGCACTTAACCTCTGTGCCACTGGTCCGCCCCCCGCCAAAAAAGATTTTTGATTATGTTTTATACAATGCAGTTTGCGTGACTTTGGCCAGTTCACATAGCTGGGTTGAGACATGTGCCCTTCTCATGGGTAGTCCAAATGACCCTTTTCTCAGATCCCAGTTGCACCAAATCTCTTAGCCTTTCCAGTTTTCAAGGACTGGTAAGCTCAAAATTAAGTAGTGAGTATTGACTTTTGCTTCCAGTGCTCCTGAGTACTGGGAAGATTGATGGGAATAACCTGGATCTTGGAAAAGGCAGCTCTGTGTTTACTGAAGGTCACTAATGTATTGAAAACAGCACCGACTGGGAGAAGACCTGGTTGGAATCCAGAGGCTCTCACCAAATGCTTTGTTATCTTACCAAGCACTTAGCTTCTCTGGGTCTCTCCATCTGTAAAACAAGAGTAATAATATTTTTCTTCCTACCTCACAGGGTTGATTGTGGGTCGAGTGAGATTATATAATCAAAAGTACTTTGTAAACTATAAAGAATAGTACAAGGGTGTCACCTGTATGTCCCCAAGCCTCACTAGACTTTGGAACAAATGAGGGAAAGAGCTATTATTTACAATACAATGTAGCAGTTAAGTTAAAAACAGATTGGTTCCAACAAATGGTGCTGGGCCAATTGGACATCAATATGAAAAAAAAAAAAGAACCTTGAGCCATACCTTGTACCATATACAAAAATGAGGTAAAGGGGCCAGCCCGGCACATAGTGGTTAAGTTCACTTGCTCGCTCTGCTTTGCAGCCCAGGGTTCTCAGGTTCAGATCCCAGGCACGGACCCACATACTGCTCATCAAACTATGCTGTGGTGGCGTCCCACATGCAAAATAGAGGAAGATGGGCATGGATGTTAGCTCAGGGCTAATCTTCCTCACCGAAAAAGAGAAAAGTAAAGCAAAGAAATGAATTGTAGGACACGCATTTCTTTTTATGTCAGGATTATCTCTGAGTTTTATATCTCTGAGTTTATATTTATATATCCACTCCTGGTAGCTTAGCTGGGATGTCAGGTGCTAAATTTAAACCTAAAACTATAAACCTTCTAGAATAAAGTATGGGAGAAAATATTTGTGACTGAAGGTTAGGCAAAATTTTCATAGATAAGACACAAAAAAACATGAACTATAAAATAAAAAATTGATAAATTAGACTCATTAAAATGAAAACCTCTGCTCTTCAAGAGACATTGTTAAGAAAATGAAGAGGCAAGACACAGATTGGGAGAAAATGTTTGCAAAACACACATCTGATAAAAGATTTGTATCCAGAATATATAAAGAACACTCACACTCAACAAAATGAAAACAACCCAATTCAAAAATGGGTACAATATTTGAACAGACACTTCATCGGGTAAGAGAAAAAGATGGCAAGTAAGCACGTGAAAAAAGTTCAATATCATTAGCCATTAGAGATATAAAAATTTAAAACCATATTGAGATACCACACCACACACCTATTAGAATGGCTAAAATAAAAATAAACAAATTGGCAAACCAAGTGTTATAGAGGATACAGAACTAGAACTCTCATGCATGCTGGTGGAAAAACAAACATGGTATAGCTTCAGGACTTGTCTGGTGGGTAGTGGTTAAGTTTGTGCAGTCCACTTCAGTGGCCCAGGGTCCGCAGGTTCAGATCCTGGGTGCAGACGTACATACCACTCATCAAGCCATGCTGTGGTGGCATCCTACATACAAAATAGAGGAGTATTGGCACAGATGTTAGCTCAGGGGCAATCCTCCTCACCAAAACAACAACAACAAAAGTTACAGCTTCTTTGGAAAACAGGTAGGCAGTTTAAAGTAGTTGAACATGCATTTACCATATCACTCAGAAATCCCACTCCTAGGTATTGACTCAGAGAAATAAAAACATGTCTGCAAAAGGACCTGTACGCAAATGCCTGTGGCAGCATTATTCACAATTGCCAAAAACTGAAAACAAACCAAATGTCCCTCAACTGGGGAAGTGATAAATACATGTGGCACAGCCATACAATGAAATACTATTCAGCAATAAAAAGGAACAAGTTATTGATACACTGACATGGGTGAATCTCTAATAGATAGTGCTGAGTAAAAGAAGCCAGGCTCCAATGATTCCATTTGTATGACATTCTGGAAAAAACTGTAGGGACAAATCAGATCAATGGCTGCCAGGGGCTGGGGTAATGGTTTGGGAGGGACCACAAAGGAGCACAAGGGGACTTTTTGGGGTGATGGAACTGTTGTATATCTTGATTGTGGTGGTAGTTATGTGACCACATGTGTTGGACAAAACTCACAGAACTGTACACTGAAAAGTGAATTATACTGTGTGTAAATTATTCCTTAATAAACCTGACTTTATTAGAAAAGGAAAGGAGAAAAAAAAGCAGAGGTTGGCAGTTCCCTAGAAAATTAATCATAGAATTAGTATATGATCCAGAAATTCCACCCCTAGGTGTATACCCCAAAGAAGTGAACGCAGGGACCCAAACAGACATAGCAGCATTATTCACAATAGCCAAAAGGTGGAAACAACCTAAATATCCATCAAAAGATGAATGGATAAACAAAATGTGGTGTGTATATATATATATATATACAATGCAAGATCATTCAACCATAAAATGGAATGAAATTCTGACACATGCTACAAAATATCTGAGTCTTGAAAATATTATGCTAAGTGAAATAAGCCACACACAAAAGGACAAATATTGTATGATTTCAGTTATATGAGGTACCTAGATTAGGCAAATTTACAGAGACAGAAAGTAGAATGGTGATCACCAGGGGTCGAAGGAGACAGGAATGGGGAGTTATTGTTTAATGGATACAGAGTTTCTGTTCGGAATGATGAAAAAGTTTTGGCAATAGAAAGTGGGGATGGTTACACAACACTGTGGAGGTTCTTAACGCCACTAAATTATACACTTATAAATGGTAAATTTTATGTTAAGTATATTTTACCACAATTTTTTAAAAAGAACACAGGTGGACCTGGGTTCGAATCCTGGCTCTGCCATGTACTAGCTGTGTCCCCTTGGGTAAGTTACCCAGACCCTCTTGGATATGTTAGAGTAGCCAGGTTGTGCTACAGTTAAAACAAAACAACAAAACAAACACTGAAATCTTGGTAGCACAACAAACAAAGATTTATTTCTTATTTACAGTGCATATCCAATATGCAAAGTGGGCTGGTGGAGGAAGCGGAGGCTCTGCTCTGGGAGACACTCGAGGTACCAGGTTGATAGAGGCTGTGCTACCCTGTCCACCGCCCTGTATGGGCACTGCCTTTCTGGGCACCATGCAGGGGAAGAGAAGAGCTGGAGAATCACACACAGGCTTTACTCTGCCAGCGCCTCTGGCCTTGCCCAAGGGTAAGGGGCTGGGAAGTGTGGGGGAGCAGGTAGAATGTTGGATGAGCAACCCTGTCTCTGCCATGCTTCTTGGTGCGTCAATTTCTTCATCTATAGAATAAGCATAGGAATTTTCTAATCTACGTTTGTTGTGAGGATAAAATGATTTGATGTGTAAAGCATCAGTACACGTGGTGAACACTCAATGAAGTGATATGTCCCATCCAGTTCTGCGATTTTATCCTGAGCATCAAGAACAAGATGTAGAATTGCTGAATCTGCTTTTTTAAGGCGTCTGACACTGGCCTCCACACGTATGAAAGCAACCATTTTGCCTCTGTGTCACCAATGCTGTGTTCTAGTCAGGGTTCTTTTGATTGCAGGAAAAAGAAACATGCTGGAAATAGCACAAGTAAAACGAAGGTTTAACATAAAGATCAAGAAATCTGAGGAAAGCAAAAACGAACCAGGAGCCTCAGAGAGGACAGGAGCTGGTCATCTTGGGACCAGCGACCCTCTCTGTCTCTCTGATGGTTTTTCTGCTGCTGTAGGTGCAACTGCTCAGCTTTCTTCTAGCTCCCTCGCAGCTGTCTTCCTCCGGGTCTTATTTCTTCTTGACTCAGTCTTGCACATGCCGGCAAACATCCTGCCCCAGCCGTGATACTTCACAGCGTTTCCATTCAATTGGCTACCTTGGATTGGACAAGGTGTGTTATTTCTTGAGAGGAGAATATGTTAGGTCAAGCTCATCTTTCCCAACTTGGCCACAAAACCCACAAATAGCGGACCTGTTGGTGGATTGACTCCCTTCGAATAAGGCGTCCATTTCTTGACCAATTGGCGTCAGTCCTTCACGTTTTACTGGTTCCGCCTGGTGGCTTGCTCATCAAGGGCTGCCAATGGAAGTAGATTATCTGAAAATAGGAGGTAAATGAGACAAGCATTCAAAAATGTGCTTAGTAAAAGTGAATATTATCATAAAAACCTATTGTGCTAATTTGATATGTGAAAAATGGGATTCCATTTTAACTCGCATTCTTTATTAGGGAGGTTGAACATTTTCCTGTTTATGTATTTGTAATCTCTTTTTTGCTTGTTTGTTTATTTGTTAATGTTCTCGGTGCATTTTTTATTGCTGTATCCATCTTTTCCTTGTTGATTAGTAAGAGACTATTAACCGTTTGTCTGTTACATATATTGTAAATATTTTCCCCAGTTTGCTATTTGTAGTTTAGCTTTGTATGTGGTGGGATTTGGCATAAGGAAGTTTTTTGTTTTTTCCTTTTTGTAGTCAGAACTTTTATGTTTTCCTTCATGTTTTCTACCCTTAGGATCATATTTAGAAAGTCCTTCTGCTCCCCAAGATTATAATAATATGCATTTATTTTCTTTCTGGAACGTTTATGGCTTCATTTTGTACATTACTTTGCATGTGGTATAGGGTAGAAATAATGCCAGCCAACGTTTATGAGGCATATTTTGTGTAATAGGCACCATGTTTTTACTTTTTAACACCCATTATCTCTTTTAATCCTCACAATCATATGAAGTAGTCTCTTTTATTACCTTCTTTTTAAATAGGGGAGAAATGAGGCTTAGGGAGGTTAAGTATCTTGCTTGCAATTACACAGCTAATCAGGAGCAAAACTGACATTCGAACTCCGAGTTCGTCTACTTCCAGAGGTCTTAATTATTGCTGTATATATTTTCAAACTTCTCCCAAAACCATTTGTCAATTTTCCCCAATATCATTTGTTGTAAAATCCAGCATTTCCCTCACTGATTGAAATGCCACTCCTACCATCTAATAGCTCTTGCTACGTTCTCGCGTCTATTTCTGCCCTGTCTTTTTTGTTCTATTGATTCCTCTGTCTATTCCTGTGCCAGTAACATACAGTTCCAGTGACTGCGGCCTCACTTACGCATTCTATTATCTGGTAGGCCAAGTCATCCCTAGACGCTCTTCTTTTTCGAAGTTTTCTGATCTTTTCTTCATTTTTTATTCTTCCAGAAAAACTTTAGAATTATGTCACAAAATCCTTAAGAATTCCATTGAGATTTTTGCTGAAAAAAAAAATTAGGGGCTGGGAGTGACTTGCATGCTCAGAGTTGAGTCCATCAGATTCCTCAGTTCATAGTGCACGTGGTCTGTGTAAGGCCCTTCACTTATTTTAACCCCTCTCTTATTCTTTTCTTCTTCTTCTTCTTCTTCTCTTCAAAGCCCCCCAGTACATAGTCGTATATTCTAGCTGTCAGTGCCTCTGGTTGTGCTGTGTGGGACGCCATCTCAGCATGGCTTGATGAGCGGTACTAGGTCCATGCCCAGGATCCAAACTGGCAAAATCGTGGGCTGCCGAAGCGGAACGCACAAACTTAACCACTCAGCCACAGGCCGGCCCCCTGCCTCCCTTATTCTTGGTCTCCGTTCTCTTTCCTCTCCCACATAAACACACACTGTTATACTTTTGAAATGTACCCTTGGATATGTATGTATTCTTGTAAAATACATACTTCTGTTTTGTGCGTATGTTTTAAATTTACATAAATAGTATTGATCTAAGGATCCTTTTCTGTTTCTTTCATTTCTTTATTCAACCTTCTGTTTTTATAACCTACTCATGCTGCTGCGTATACAGCTGGCTCACAGGTCCTACTGCTGAGGAGAATTACACAGGATGCACCCAAATATTTCACTAGAGATGGACACCTCGGATGCTCCCAACTCCTCATGTCCACAGCAAAGCTGCAGTGTAATCCTTGTACATGACCCCTTATGGATCTGAGAATTCTCTGGAGTACATACTCCAATCTGAGATTGCTGGTTGTTGGGTGTTTACATCCTTGATGTCCTCAGTTCTGCCAGATTTCTTTCCAGAACATCTGTACCAGTTTGCACGACACAAAAGGATTTTTATTTCTCTAATTCTCACCATCACTTGCTATTTTCTAACTCTCTAATTTTTGCCCCTTGTAGGTATAAAATGGCATTTCATTGTTTTAATTTGAATTTCATTGAGTATCAGTGAGTTTGAACATCTCCTCATTCTTAAGAGTCATTTGTGTTTCTCCTTCTGTGAATTACCTATTGATAGCTTTTGCCCATTTTTGTAGTGGGTTTCTGTCTTTTTTGCATTCTCTTAGCTTTCACATACAGATATTTAATTCCTCTGGAGTGCACATTAGTGTCCAGTAGGTAACAGGAATCATTCTTTGTTTTTCTCCAAATAGTGAGACAGTTTTTCTGACGTCATCTACTGAATAATTCATCCTTCCCATATTAACTGTGGTGTCATCATCATCTTTTATCAAATTCCCATAGATGTGTGGGTCTGTTTCTGAGCTCTCTTTTCTGTTCTTGTGGTTTATGTATCTATTCCTATAGCATCATCGTTCTGTTTTTATGACTATGGCTTCATATTATATCATAAAATCTGATTGAGCTAGTCCCCTCTTTCTCCTTGTTTCCAAAATTAATTTAGTTATTCTACTAAGAATAAGTTTGTCCAATTTCTCAAAATATACTGATGGCGTTTTTGTTGGAATTGCCTTTGATTTATAGGTAAATTTTGGGAGATCTGATTTTTAAAGTAATATAAGTACATAAATTTTAAAATAAAATAGACCTATAAGGTTTATAATAAAGTTCAATACTCTCTTGCTCTATCCCTCCCCGACCTCAAGCCCTACTCCTCAGAAGCCACCACCTGCCCCCTCTTAGCTCTTTTTTCTGGTATTTGCCTCCATATCTCTAAACAAGACATCACAATTTCTCTTTTTTTTTTTTTCCTTTTTCTCCCCAAAGCCCCCTGTACATAGTTGTATATTCTTAGTTGTGGGTCCTTCTAGTTGTGGCATGTGGGATGCCGCCTCAGCATGGCTTGATGAGCGGTGCCATGTCCGCACCCAGGATTCGAACTGATGAAACACTGGGCCGCCTGCAGCGGAGTGCGCAAACTTAACCACTCGGCCACAGGGCTGGCTCCAGACATCCCCATTTTTAAATGTTCCTATTTTAGATATTATCTATTGACTCCTTACTATAGAGATAGGATTTTGCTCCATTTTATAGCAGACACAGACATACAGATTCACACTCACATGCTCTTCCTTCTTCATTCTCCCAGTATAGTTTTACTACAATTTTAAAAAATTGATACTCAGTGCTTAACTTGTTGTAACCATGTGATATTCACAACTAAGCCATATAGTATGCTATGATGGTATGTCCTTTTTTTCAAGTTTCTGTTTTCCCTGGCATTAAAAATGACCTTGCTTTGTTTGTTTCTTGGTTTTCTATGTACCTATCACATGCTCAATGTCTACAGAATAACGCTAAAACTGCTCTCAATATAATAAAAAACAGCTATCTGAAAGCCTCTGAAGCTTTCCTTCCTCCTTTCCAATATAGATCAGGGACTCCAAAGACCTGCTGAAGAACTGTTATTCTGGACTTCCTCGCATGGTCACCCTTGGTCTCTAATTTCTGTTGGAGCCCCTATTTCATGGACCCATGTTATCCTTATTGTGGTGAAGATCATCTCCTGGAGCTTACTGAGAAATTAACTTGCCCAGGAGATATATTTTTTGAGACCACATATGTTCAAATATGTGTTTATTATCTCTTCACAGTGGAATTATGGTTTGACTAGACTTTTAGGCTGAAAATCAATTTTTCCTCAGAATTTTGAAGGCATTTCCCCATTGTCTTCTAGCTACCAATATTCATGAGAAATCCAGTGTCATTGTGATTCCTGACTTTTTACGTGTGACCTGTCTTATTTCTCTTAAGATTTCTGTCTCCAGTGTTCTGAAATTTCATGAAGATTGGTTTGGTGTGGGTCTTTCCTCAATAATCATGCTGGGCAATTGGTAGGTCCTTCCCATTTGAAAACTCGTCCTTTAATTCTGGGAAATTATCTTATGCTTTAATACTTTCCTCCTAACTATTTTTCTCTTATTTCCTGAAACTACTATTATTTAGTTGTTGGGTCCTCTAAACAAACAACCCTTTCTCTACTCTCCTCTCTCTTTCTCATTCTACATCTTAGGAGATTTCCTTAGCTTTATCTTCCAACTTTTTCTGTTTACATATTTTTTATTTCAAAGAGGAACTTCCTGCTGAATGTTCCTTTTGAAAAATATCCTGTTCTTATTTCCTAAGTGTGATGCCTCTCTGAGCAATCTGGGAATATTGATCATAGTTGTTTTGTTTTGTTTTTAGTTCTCTTCTCTGCATTGTCTCTAGTTCACCTGAGCTCATCAAATGTGTGATCCTTTGCTATCCATTTATTTCTAAGAATGAGGTAGAGAAAAGGCAATTAGAACCTCTGCATGGGTAAGACTTGTCATCCGGTAGCCTCACGTGGGTGAGGGACCCAGCCATTTGGTTGACTGACCCACACATATCAGTCGAACATCTGCTGACATGACCTGAGTTAACATCTGCTACCAATCCTCCTCTTTTTGCTGAGGAAGACTGGCCCTGAGCTAACATCCGTGCCCATCTTCCTCCACTTTATATGTGGGACGCCTAACACAGCATGGTGTGCCAAGCAGTGCCATGTCCACACCCGGGGTCCCAACTGGCAAACCCTGGGCCGCCGAAGGCGAACGTGTCAACTTAACCGCTGCACCACCAGGCCAGCCTGGAGAGCTACTTCTTACACAAACTATCAGCTAATGTTCCTCTATTTAGCACTAACTTCCACTCCCACCTTGAGAGGTATTTAATGTTTCCCACTCCCGAGGCTTTCTACAACTATTCTTCAAAGTGAATATGCTGCTTCTTCCTTCTTATGGCCTTAGTAGGACAGGAGGACTTAGAAGAAAAGAGATAGCTGAAACCTAAATCAGTTCCCACTAATCCATCTTCTTTCCATCTTCCAAAATGGAGTTGACATCATTTATGTTTTCTCTGCTACTGTTCTTGGACCTGTGGGCATACCAGATTTTTAGTCCTTTACTGTGATTTTTAATAGAGTAACAGGAGGGACCAAACAAACATTTAGATTCAATTGGCGTGATTAACCAGACATTGATTATTGAAGTTTTTTCCTATTTTTTAAATTGTGGTAAAACATACATAACATAAAATTTACCATTTTAACCATTTTAAGTGTACAGTTCAGTGGCATTAAATACATCCACAGTGCTGTACAATCATCACCACTATCCATTTCTAGAACTTTTTTCATCATCCCAAGCAACTCCCTATTCCTCTTTCTGCCCCCAGCCCCAGCTTCTGGTAGCCACCATTCTACTTTCTGTCTCCATGAATTTGCCTATTCTAGGTACTTTATATAAGTGAAATCATACAAAGTTTGTCTTTTTGTGTGTGACTTATTTGACTTTGCATAATGTTTTCAAGTTTCATCCATGTTGTAGCATGTGTCAGAATTTTACTCCTTTTTAAGGCTAAATAATATTCCATTGTATGTATATACCACATTTTGCATATCTATTCATCTGTTTATTATTACTGAGTTTCATATGTTGATCTTCTCTCTGGCCTTATTGCTAAAGTCTATTTATCTCTAAGAATTTGTTGATTCTCTTGGGATTTATATATAGATGACAATACCATCTATAAATAACGATAGTTTTGTTTCTTCTCTTCTGTATTAAATTCCTATTGCTGCTGTAACAAATTGCCACAAATTTAGTGGCTTAAAGCAACGCAAATTTATTATCTTATTACAATTGGTCAGAAACCCAAAATGAATCTCACCGGGCTAAAATCGAAGTGCTGGCAGGCCTACGTTCTTTTCTGGAGGCCTTAGGGGAGAATCCATTTTCTCGCCTTTTCCCCCTTCTAGAGACTGTTCACGTTCCTTGGCTGGTGGCCCCCTTCCATCTTCAAAATCAGCAATGGCGAGTCGAATGTTTCTCACATCGCATCTCTGACCCTCCTTTTTCCCTCTTTCACTTATAAGTATCCTTGTAATTACATTGACCCACCCACATAATCCAGGATAATTTCCTATCTTAAAATCCTCAATCACATCTGCAAAATCTCTTTTGCCAGGAGTGGTAATATATTCATAAATGCTGGGGATCAGGACATGGACATCTTTGGGGGCTATTCTGTCTACCACACCTTCTAATACTTATACTCCTTTTTCTTTTCTTTTTTAAGATTGTCCCTGAGCTAACATCTCTTGCCAATCTTCTTTTTTTTTTCCTTCTTCCCCTCAAAGCCCCCCAGTACACAGTTGTATATTCTAGTTGTAGGTCCTTCTAGTTCCTCTGTGTGGGATGCCACCTCAGCATGGCTTGATGAGTGGTGCTAGGTCCATGCCCAGAATTTGAGCTGGTGAACCCTGGACCGCCCAAGCAGAGTGTGCAAACTTAACCACTCGTCCGCGGGGCTGGCCTCTTATGTCTTACACTTCTAATTTTTAAGTTTGCCCTCTTTTGTTGCCCATGACATAAATGTTGAATGACGATGGCATTAGTAGCTTTCCTTGTCTTATTCCTGATTTTAAAGGGAACGTTATTTAAAGTTTCTCTGTTAAGTATTATGTTTGTACATAATGGATTCTGATGGATTATCAAAGTTATGTCTGTTCTGTTTTCTGAGAATTCTTGTGATAAATGGGTATTGAAGTTTATCAAATTATTTTCCACATTTATTTAGAAAATCCCATGTTTTACCTTCTTTAGTTCATTAATGAATTACCTTGCTAGGTTTTCTGATGTCAGATCATCTTTACATTCCTGTTTGATCATGATGTATTATTAGTTTTATTTATACAGTCATCCCTCAGAATCTGAGAGGGATTGGTTCCAGGACCCCCTGCAAATACCAGAGTCTGTGGATGCTCAAATCCCTTAGTCAGCCCTCCATATACATGGGTTTCACATCCACAGATTCAACCAGACTGTGTATTATGCTTAATATTTTGCATGCTTACTACTTTTTAAATAATATAATTCATCAATAAAAATATAAATAATTTAATTGTGTGTATACACTACTTTTTAATGATAACTGCATTTAACAACTGGCTTGCTCAAAATTTAACCACTAGCTCTCGCAAGCTGGACAAACCAGCACACCACTGCCCCAAATTAGTAAAATCCATGCTTATAGTGAGTTTCTGTATCAAATTTTAAACAGTTTTACTGAGCTATAATTGATATATGATAAGATGTACATATTTCTTTTTTCTTTTTCTTTTTGAGGAAGATCAGCCCTGAGCTAACTACTGCCAATCCTCCTCTTTTTGCTGAGGAAGACTGGCCCTGAGCCAACATCTATGCCCATCTTCCTCTACTTTATATGTGGGACCCCTACCACAGCATCGCTTGCCAAGTGGAGCCGTGTCCGCACCTGGGATCCAAACTGGTGAACTCTAGGCTGTCAAGAAGCAAAACGTGCAAATTCAACCACTGTGCCACTGGGCTGGCCCCAGATGTATATATTTAAAGTATAAAATTTTATAAGTTTTGAGATATATATACATCTGTGAAAATATTACCACCAAGAAGACTATCAAAATTTTAGGCTAAAAAGAAAATCATAATGTCTATCACTCTTTGATTCAGAATTTTCATTTCTTTTTTTTTTTATTTTATTTTTTCCCTTTTTCTCCCCAAAGCCCCCTGGTACATAGTTGTATATTCTTCGTTGTGGGTCCTTCTAGTTGTGGCATGTGGGACGCTGCCTCAGCGTGGTTTGTTGAGCAGTGCCATGTCCGCGCCCAGGATTCGAACCAACGAAACACTGGGCCGCCTGCAGCGGAGCGGGCAAACTTAACCACTCAGCCACGGGGCCAGCCCCTAGAATTTTCACTTCTAAGAATTTTTCCTATTGAAAATATCTATTTGCTGCTACAAGAAGATGGTGAATAAAGTCTAGACAGGAAAAAAACAAGAGATGACCACCAAAGGAAAGGAAGGAAGAGAAACTGCATGAAGGAATTGTCACTTATAAAGTAGCATCCGTGTCAGTTATCCATTGCTGCATTATAAACCACTCCTACACTTACTGGCTTGTTCAGTCTTGCCTGGAGTCATTCATCTGTCTGTAGTCATCTGGGGTCTTAATTGGGGCTGGATGGTCTAAGATGGCCTCACTCACATGTCTGGCAATTCCAGTTGGATATAGGCAGGCTGCTGGCTGGGCATCCTTAGTCCTCCTGCATATGGCCTCTTTATTGAGCTAGCTCAGGCTAGTTCTCATCTCAGTCTCAGGGTTACAGCCACAGCCAAAAGGGGGTCAGCTCTTTTGTGAAAGCTCCTTTCAAGCCTGTGCTTGAGTCGCATTTGCTAATGTCCCATTGGCCAAGCCCAGATTCAAGGAGTGAAGGAATAATCCCCACCCTTTGACGGGAGGTTCAAAGTCACATTGCAAAGTTACTTGCATATAGAGATGGGAAAAATTATTATAGCCATCTTTGTACACAAATGACAATTCCTACCATCTATTCAATATATTTTTATTTGGTAAGTGTCATGTGCTGTGTACTAGGTCCTAAGTATAATGAGGGAACCGGCACATTTTTTGTCCTCAAGGAGAGATGATTTAGTGAAGAATACACAGACAGCTACATTAACATCACAATCCAGTGCAATGGGAGCCACAACAAAGTTTAAAGGATACTATGCAAGTAGGTGGAAGGCCACATGATTCACACTGGGTGAGGGACATCGGAAGGCTGCCTGGAGGAAGTGATGCGGAAGAAAATCGTGAGGTCCTCTCCACTTTGCCTTCTCAATGGGTAGAAAGGGAGGGGGAGGAAGAGAGGAACACTGAGAAGTGAAGCTAAAGAACTAGCAATTTCAATCAGCTTTCAACCATCAACCATTCTCCTTTTACACATTAAGCACGGAATCACAAAATCAAGATGGAAGCCTGAAGTCAAGCAGAACAAAAGAAATATGTCAAGGCCATTTTTCCTGAGGCTCCCCAGTCTCTCGAAGTCTCATCAGATTACCTTCTCCATAAAAGATCCTTTGTCTAAGTGATTTTTCCCAGATGGAGGTTGTGGACAGAGTAGCTACTGCTTACAGCTTTGGTCTGGAGCACAGTCTTTTCCATTCATTCTCAGAGATGCCACCTGTCACAAATTTCTGGAAGAAGCCCATGATCAGCACCACAGCCAAAATGCCCTAAAGTACAAGAGAAGAATAGGGTTGAAAATGTAACAGTGGTACAAAGTGTATGGTCAGTGCTCAATAAGTGATTGCTGACTTTTTATAAAATGTCTGGAAGGAAGGATACGTACTTAATAGTTATCTGTGTTTACCTCTGGTCCAATCACCAGCATTTAGGGTGAGAGGGAACTTTCATGATTTCCTATATTTACTTCCATAATGTTTGAATATTTTACAATCAGCAGATAATACTGCTAGTACTACAAGTTTAAAACTTTTGAAAAAAGAGCCAAAGGTCTGAGACATTTCCATCTGATACTACTGCTACTACCAATATCAATAAGTCTTAGCAAATACCTGGTATGTGCTTAGCATTTTATTAGCATTTAACATATAACTGACTGTGAATTAGGAACAATCATGTTTCTTGTTTTACAGATTAGGAAACTGAGACTCAGCGAGGTGACATGATTTGCCCAAGATGACACGCTAAGAAATGTCAGGGGCCGGCTCAGTGGCGCAGTGGTTAAGTGTGCACGTTCTGCTTTGGTGGCCCGGGGTTCGCCAGTTCAGATCCCGGGTATGGACATGGCACTGCTTGGCAAGCCATGCTGTGGCAGGTGTCCCACATATAAAGTAGAGGAAGATGGGCATGGATGTTAGCTCAGGGCCAGTCTTCCTCAGCAAAAAAAAGGAGGAGGATTGGCAGCAGATGTTAGCTCAGGGCTAACCTTTCTCAAAAAAAAAAAAGAAAAGAAAAAGAAATGTCAGAGTAAGAGCCGACTCTGGGCTGTTTGGTTTGAGAGTCATAATTGCTACATTATATCAAAATGCCACTATCAGCAGGGGAAATCTGAGAGTAAGGCCCAAGCAGCAAGTACAATTTCTTCAAAGCTTCATATTTTACCCTTAAACTTCATTGTAAGTTACTTTCTGTCTCATAATACATGTACATTTGTATAAAAATAAAAGCATGCAAATTGTTTCTCATCAAGTCAAATGAATGCTCCAGGAAGATGCCCTGTCTAGCCTGGGGCTTCATGTGTCCTGGGCACACCACTGTGTATGTCCAGAGGACTGTTTGCCCCAGGTTGAGAAACACAGACAAAATCAGTTCTCCAAGTCTCCAGCATTCTCTGGTAGATAACTAGGTCAGAATGTTTTCCTAAGATCCTGGAAGAGAGGAAACATCAGTACTTCTGGTCTCTACCCAGGTTCCAGTTCAGGGGATAAATTCTTCCTCTTAAGTAAGACACACCAAATAACCTGTCTGGTGACAGCTGGCAGGTTGCCGGCCTGGGTGTGACATTCCTCAGGCGGGCCCCACCTGTCTCAGACTTGGTCAACTCCTCCTCACAGCCCACAGCCCACTTTCTAGGAATTCACACACAATGAGTGCTGCGATGATGCAGTTCAATCCTACACACAGTTGTTAAATGATTAGTAAGCACAAAAGTTCATCCAAGCAAAAAATTGGAAATAGTGGCAACGGTTGCACAACATTGTGGGTGTAATTAAAGCCACTGAATTGCACACCTAGAAATAGTTAAAATGGCAAATTTTGTGCTATATATTTTACCACAACAACAAAACAAATTTATCCACAGATAAACAATATGTGGTCCCAGCCTTAAGGATATTTTGGGGTTGGGGGATGGTAACTGTGTTCCAGGTGGATGAAAATAGCCTCAGGGATAGCAAGTCTAATCCCATAATCCCTCACTGAAACCCCTTCAATGGCTCCCCATTACCCTTGGGATAAAGACCAAAAGCCTTAACAGGCTTATGATTCCCTATGTGGTCATCTTTCCAACCTCATTTTGTGCTACTTCCCTCCTTGCTTATTCTGTCCCAGCCACCCTGCCCTTCCTTCTTGTCCTTTCAATATGTCAAGCTCCTTTCTACTTCAGGGCCTTTGCATGGGATTTTCCCTTTGTTTGAAAACCTTTTCCATCCTACTCTATTCTTGGTTAACTCAATCCAAGCATCATTCCCTCAGAGAAGCTCTCCAGTATGGGTCAGATTTCATGTTGTATATGCTGATAGAACCACATATCTTCCTGTTATAGCTGAAAATCACAGAAAAATTCCGAATAACAGTGGCTTAAACAAAACCAAAGTTCATTCCTCTCTCACATTCAGAAGCCCTGGGCTCTGTGGTGTCTAGGACCCAGGCTTCTTCTATCTTGTTGCTCCAGTACACATGGCTTTCATTCCCAAGGTTACCGCCTGGTCCAAGACAACAGCTGGAGCTCCAGTCAACATGTCCACATTCCTACACACAAGAAGAAGAAAGAGGGGAAAAGGGCAAGCCTCCTCCCTTTAAAGATATTTTCTGGAAGTACATACCACTTCTGCTTACATCCCATTGGTCAGAGTTTACCATATGGCATGTCTAGTTGCAGGAAGGCTGGTAAATGTAGTCTTTATTCCAGGTAACCATCTGGAAATGGAAAGTTCTATTACTCATAAGGAAGGAGAGAATGGACATTGAGGGACTACTAGAACCCCTGCCACAACAGCACTTATCTTATTTTGTAATCATCCATTCATTTAAGGTGATGATTCAACTCAAGTCTTTCTCCCTCACTGGAGTATAAGCTCCACGAGAGTTGGTCCTTGTCTGTTTTTGTTTATCACTGTATCCCCTGTGCCTAGCTTGGTGCTTGGTGCATAGTAGGCATTCCATAAATATTTGTGGACCAAATATGGAAAGGAGTCTTAGTCAGTTAGGGTTGCTATAACAAAATACCATAGACTGGGTGGCTTAAACAAAAGGAATTGATTTCTCACAGTTTTAGAGGCTGGGAAGTCCAAGATCCAGGCACCAGTAGATTCAGCGTCTGGTCTCAGCCTGCCTCCTGGTTCATAGACGGCCATCTTCAAAATGTAATCTCACATTGTAGAAAGGGCAAGGATATCTCTGGTATCTCTTTTATAAGGGCGCTAATCTCCTTCATGAGAGCTTCACCCTCATGACCTAATCACCTCCCAAAGGTCTTACTTCCTAATGCCATCACCTTGGGGGTTAGGATTCAACATATGAATTTCAGGGAGACTCAAACATTCAGACCATAGCAGGGGACTTGGTGCCATTTGGGTGGGTCTAAAGCTATAACCTTTCCTGGCAAGAGTTAACAAAAATAGATAACATTTACTGAGTGCCTACTATGTGCTGGACATTGTCACTTAATCCTCAGAACTGCCCTAGCAGGGACATTTCAGTGTTATCCCGTTTGTTTAGAGGAGGAAGCTTGGTTTGAAAAGGTTAATGCCTTTCTCAAGGTCACATTGCTGGGAAGAGGCAGAGTGAGGACTTGAACCAGGCTCTGGCTCTGAAGTTGGAGCCATTAACCATTACTCAAGTCTGTTTCAAGACTAGGCTGCAAGGTGATGAAATCCATCTCCCCTAGTCCTGCCTACCCAGTCCCAAGCTGGGTCAGTGTCCCCCAGTGCAGCCTTGACACCTCAAGCCAATCAGCCTAATTCAACCCACAGTCTTCCATTATAACTAAACCACTGCCATACTGGGAAAGACTAGGAGAGGAGAGGGAAAAAACATCGGTGCATACACCCATCAGGATGGTTACTGTTTTAAAAAACCCACAAAAACCAGAAGTAATAAGTATTGGCAAGGATGTGGAAAAATTGGGACCCTTGTGCATTGCTGGTGGGAATATAAAATGATGCACCCACTGTGGAAAACAATATGGCCATTCCTCAGAAAAAGAAACACAGAACTAAACATAAAAAATTAAACCATATGATTCAGCAATTCCACTTCTGGGTAAATACTCAAAAGAAGTGAAAGCAGGACTGGAAAAGATATTTGTATATGTGTTTTTAGCAGCATTATTCATAATAGCCAAAAGGTGGAAGTAACCCAAGTGTCCACCAAAAGATGAATGGGTAAACAAAATATGGTATATGTTTATAATGGGATATTCTTCAGTCTTAAAAAGGAAGGAAATTCTGACACATGCTACAACATGAATGTACCTTGAAAACATTATGCTAAGTGAAATGTGAGACACGAAAGGGCAGATATTGTGTGATTCCACTTACATGAGGTTCCTAGAGTAGTCAAATTCATAGAAACAGAAAGTAGAATGGTGATTTCCAGGAGCTGAGGGGGAGTGGAGAATGAGGAGTTATGTTAAATAGGCACAGAGCTTCCGTTTTGCAAGATGAAAAAGTTCTGGAGATGGATGGTGGTGATGGTTGCACAAGAATGTGAATGTACTTAATGCCAGTGAACTGTACAATTACAAATGGTGAAAATGGGGCCCAGCCCAGTAGCGTGGTGATTAAGTTTGGCACGTTCTGCTCTGGTGGCTCAGGGTTGTGGGTTCGTATCCTGGGTGCAGACCTACACCACTCGTCAGCCACACTGTGGCAGTGACCCACATGTAAAGTAAAGGAAGATTGGCAACAGATGTTAGCTCAGGGCTAAACTCCCTCTGCAAAAAAAACCCCCCAAAAAACCCCCACAACAGTTAAATGGTAAATCTGTTATTTTAATTTTACCACACACACATACAAAAAAATCATGTTTCCCAGTGGGACTCCTGGGCTGGGCTTCTAGGGGGCAAGAAAGTGGAGAAGCAGGAAGAGGAGATTTGCTCATGCCCTTGTCCCGTCTTCCTTAGACAGTCTGTCTCCAGCGAGGTTGGGTGGGGAGGAGGGCCTGGACCATCTAGGGTGGACGTTGTGAATCGTCCTGGACCCTGAATTCTTTGGCAGGGAGACCAAGTGAACACCAGGTCCTGTGTGTCTCCTGTACCTCTCCCACCTCCAACTGCAGCTGGCACACCGCTGGGCCCCCTTGGCACATGCTGGGCCAGGGTAATTAATTGACAGAACCACACCCTGGGCTCTTTCCCTCTACACTCCTGGCACCATCCTCTGGCCTTAGGGTTCCTCCCAAGAGTGACTGTCCTGCCGCTTCATCAGCCCCACAACTCAATTTTCTTGTTGGAAAAGTTCTCTGCCATGTGGCTGCTCAAGGAAGATGAGACTGTCAGAGCCAAAGGGATGTGTGGGGGAGTCCTTTCCCGCCCTCTTACTTATTCAGCCTGCATGGGCGAGGCATCCCATCCTGGTCACCATGCCTGACAAAAATGTGGCCCAACCAGGATGAGACTGGGAAACAGGGATCCACCTGACATCACCGGGAGAAGAGAAAACCAAAGTAGTGCCACACCTGTTTCCTGGTCATCGAAAGGAATTTTTTTAAAATTCCATTAAAAATTTTGTCTCTAATAAAATAATAGATACAGAGTTTTTTAAAAGCTAAAAAGTCAAACAGAAGAAAAAGGCTTAAAGGAAAAACAGGAACTCTCTGCTCCCCCACTCCCACCCCAAGTCCAGCTCCTCAGCTCCAACCACTTTTAACTCCTTTTTAGCTGTTTCTTCTGGTATTTACACCCATATCTCTAATAACAAGCTTATACTGGTAATTCTTAAAATTTCATTTGCTTGTATTACCCATGAGCTTCCTATTATGGACTTGGAGGATTTGACTCGTACTTTACTTTTTTTTTTTTTTTAAAGATTTTATTTTTCCCCGAAAGTTCCCCAGTACATAGTTGTGTATTTTTAGTTGTGGGTCCTTCTAGTTGTGGCATATGGGACGCCACCCCAGCGTGGCTGGATGAGTGGTGCTACGTTCGCACACCCAGGATTGGAACTGGCGAAACCCTGGGCCTCTGAAGCGGAGCGCGCGAACTCAACCACTCGGCCACAGGGCTGGCCCCTCATACTTCACTTTTTACCCTCCCTTCTCAATGTGTTTTCACACAACTTTGGTTAACCAATACTTCGTGCCTTCGTTACTATGACTATGTAAATATCAATGACGACAGAGTCAAAGACATTTCCCTTTTGTTTTCCCTGGGGTGAATTTCCTCCTTTTTCCAAGTGCTCAGCTTTGTTTGGCTCTCTTGAGGCTTCCTACACCCTCCGAGGACTCTGTAAACGCCTCTCAATCCAATTTCTTGTGCAAACTTGTCAGATAATCCCTCATTCCATTTTTCCCTTGTGCAGCCCCTCCCCCGACCTGGACAGGTTGCTCTCCAGCCTCTGCAAGGCTCCCTTCCCGAGGCTTTCCTTTACCGACCTCCTGGGAATTCTGAAGACAATTGTTTTATAACTATTTGTTTATGACTTTGAAAGGCCAACATGTTCATTGTAGAAAAATTAAAAAGGCACAAGAAAGAAAATAAAGGTGACACATAATTCTTATACCTAAACATAACCATTAACATTTTAGTATATATCTTTCTAATCTTTTTCCACTTATCAATATCCATCAAAGAGGGGGAAATGCTATCTAGGAAACAAAAGCCACAACAGTTATATTTCTGCCCCTGGGAGAATAGCATGATTCCTATCTGAACAGTGATTCTTCTGTGGAGGAAAATAGCTTGTTGGGCCCCATGAGTCCGTGAATATCAAAATATTAAACCCTGCAGAACGTGGTTTAAAAACACAAGGAGAGAAATGTTTTTGAAGAAAATAAAGAGAGCAATAAAATGCTCTGCTGGGAGGAAGTGGTAGGAATTAAGGCATTGAAAAAAAATTAAATTAAAAAACCTAAGAAATTGAAAAAACTGATAGTTTGAGAGAGAAAAGTCTACAGCCACATTGTCTAATATAGTAGGCACTAGCCACATGACACTATTTAAATTTAATATGATTAAAAATTCAGGGGGCCGGCCTGGTGGTATAGTGGTTAAGTTTGTGCGCTCTGCTTCAGCGGCCCAGGCTTCGCCAGTTCACATCCCACATGTGGACCTAGCACCACTTATCAAGCCATGTTGTGCCAGGCATCTCATGTATAAAGTGGAGGAAGACGGGCACAGATATTAGCTCAGGGCCAATCTTCCTCAGCAAAAAAGAGGAGGATGGCAGCAGATGTTAGCTGACGGCTAATATTCCTCAAAAAAAAAAAAAAAAAAACCAGTTCCTCAATTGCACTAGCCACATTTCAAGTACTCTATAGACACCTGTGGCTAGCACCTAACATATTGGACAGCACAGAATAGAGCGTTTCTGTCATTGCAGAAAGCTCTATTGGATTGCGCTGGTGGCTAACAAAGATCAAAAACTTGTGATGTATGGCCACATTAAGTTCATAGCAGTAAAGCATAATGACTAAAAGGGTAGTCTCTAGAACCAGATGCCTGAGTTCAAACTCTGCTCTGCCACTTGCTATCCATATGACTTTGGACAACTTATTGTTTGGGTCTCACTTTCCTCATCTGTAAAGTGGAGATAATGATAGTAACTACCTTATAGGTCATTATAAAGATCAAATAATTAACACCTATAAAGTGCTTAGGAAAGTACCTGACATATAGGAAGTACTTAATAAATACTACTCTGATTTGCCTGTTAGTTATTAACAAATGAAATTGAGGATTTTGAAATAAAAATCCAGGTTTCTGGCTTTTTTTTTTCCTTCTGCAAGGCCTGGCCACCCTGGCTTGCATTCCTGCAACATTACAATTGGCCAGAATGGAGTAGCGTCTGCCCAGTTAAGATGGAACACAGACTCTCCAGTTGCCCACAAGTTCTTTTTGGGGGGCTGGTGCATCAGCCCCACTTAAAAGAATCAGGCATCTTTCTCTAATTTGTGCAAAGGCACAGTGTAGACTAGTGGGCAGTCCTGGGGGAGGTGGCAACCACACGGACATCAAGAAAGGCCTTGAGGAGGGAGAGTGGCAGATGATTATCTAGGGCACTGATATCTAACGTTCAATTTTAAGCTGTAACCCATACTGTAGTGTTGTGATTCTGTACGTTAAATTTTCAGTAAAGTTTGCTGCACACAGAGTTTGAGGTTAAAGGTACAGTATTTTTGGTGAAATGAAGGAATGAGGTAGTCCAGCAGGGAACAAAAATGGTGGTGAGGGAGCAGCCCGGTGGCGTAGTGGTTAAGTTCGGCACACTCTGCTTTGGCAGTCTGGAGTTCGCTGGTTCAGGTCCCAGGCACAGACCTACACCACTCTTCAGAAGCCATGCTGTGGTGGCAACCCACATACAAAATAGAGGAAGATTGGCACAGAGGTTGGCTCAGGGCCAATCTTCCTCACCCCCCCCCCCAAAAAATGGTGATGAAAATAGAGTCAAGACTGAGAATTTTGCAGTGTCCAGAAGAACAATGAGCCCTTTGAAAAATCTTAGGAGCTTTTCTGAGGGTGGGCACCAGAGTATGTGGAACAGATGTTGGAGTCATTCTATTTGAATAATCAGGAAAGCACGACTCTCTAAGGCTGGAAATATTGGCAACCTCCCAAGGCAGACATCTGTGTTATAGACTCTTGCACATTGAGGAGGGGGAGCAGAGAATCAGACTATTTGCAACTTTGTAATTTCCTTTACTTCTTAATGTATCCTGAATGTCTTTCCATGTCATTATTCTTTTACATCAGTGATTCTCAAGGAAGGGAGAGGTCATATCAGAATCAAGCCACACAGGTGTATCAGTCAGGGATCAGGTGAGGAAATGAAATCACTTCCGGAGTTTAAAACCAGAATGGATTCAACACAAAGATCAAGCGATGACCGAACTCCTGGAAGGGCAGGAGGAGCAAGGTTTGCTTTCACGAATGACTCCCAGAACCCTCCCAGGTGAGCCATTCCCTCTGTCACCTCCAAGGAGGTTGAGTTTCAGGACATACTCTTCTAGCTCTGATCCAGGTACCAGAAATCTGGGACCAGGAGACTGCTGCCACCACCCCAACCTGGACACTGGAATGTGGAATTCTGCTACTTGATTCCTCCACAATTTCTTCTCAACATCCTTGAACCTGGAGACGGGACATTAGTATCTCGTAGCTTTGCTTGCCAGAAGCAAACAGCCAAAAGCAACAAGAATGAGGCCAGCCCTGTGGCCAAGTGATTAAGTTCTCACGCTCTGCTTTGGGGGCCCAGGGTTTCACCGGTTCGGATCCTGGGCGCAGACATGGCACCACTCATCAAGCCATGCTGAGGCGGCATCCCACATGCCACAACTGGAAGGACCCACAACTAAAAATATACAACTATGTACCGGGGGGCTTTGGGGAGAAAAAGGAAAAATAAAATCTTAAAAACAACAACAACAACAACAACAAGAATATGGCATGACCTTCGCCTCACTTCCACTTTTCAAATCTCACAGAAATGCATCTAAGTGGCAGGACCTAATTTGCACCTAGAATTCTAGCTGCATGCAGTCTGGGAAGTGTAGCTTTCCACGAGAAGGACCACTGGAGTAAATGCTGAGTGGCCATCAACCATATTCAGCACACAGATTCTAGTATGTCACCACTAGGAAATCATCATTGTCCCTGTTATGGGCAGAGCTATTTTTGCCCTCCCTGCTAGCCATGTCCCCATCTTCTAATAACAGTCCCCCGGTTTTCCTCTGGAGAACCACCTCTCCCACCTACAATCCATATGGTGGGGTGAAGCTGACCCTAGACCCTAGTCCCAGGGGCGGGCACATGTCCTAGCCTTGGGCAACTAATGTACTCCATCTCTGCTCTTATTGAGTGTGCAATCCCTCGGAGAATACGTGAAGGGATGTGGTATCATATCCCTGGAGACATCAGGAAGAGAAGGGACAGCCATATATCTTGGACTGTTGAGACATTTACCAACCTAGAAGCCAGAGACAGAAGACTGATTTATTGTCACTTTCTGCTCTAAGATTTGACAACTGTCTGGCCTGGGAGATGCAAGTGAGCAACTCATGCACAGATATCTTTCAGAATTTCAAACTATCTACAAAGAAGACAATCCTGATTTCATATATTCTGCCTTTTAATTAAATGAAACATTAGGCCAAAGGCTCAATATTTTGTTTGGAAAATAGAGTCCCCATAACACCTTTAGGTTCAGCCTAACCTTTCCCCCAACACACACACATTCTAGCTCTTCTTCTCACTTTCCCTTACTCTCTTCTTCCCAGGTTGGGATCTCTATTCTTCAGCATCAACATCCACAAAAGCTGGTTCACTCACCTTTCCAGGAACTGAAAACAAGAACACTCAGGTAAGAGAAAGAGGGAAGAGAGGCAGAGAATAGTAATCTGCTTAAGAAGTTCTAGGTGACTATGTGTACCTAGAGGCACAAACCTGCTTTCCATGCTGTTCAGTCCTGTTTGTCTGAGGAACCGGGTAGTTTGTAAGGGAAACATCCATAAATGAGACCAGAAGTCTGGCTCCAAACTTAGCTAAGTGACCCTGGGTAATCATTCTGGGCCTGCTTCTCATTTATAAAATAAATGGGTTGGAGTCATT
Source organism: Equus asinus (assembly GCF_041296235.1). NCBI lineage: Eukaryota > Metazoa > Chordata > Mammalia > Perissodactyla > Equidae > Equus > Equus asinus. The sequence goes on from NC_091802.1 coordinate 16,290,353, forward strand.
TGTCTTTTAATTTTAATGGGTTATAGTCATATAGTAAGTCAGTGTTGATTTGAGGGTAAGATGACACAAGGCACAAGACACTTTGCTTTAGAAATACTCTGTTTTGTGAAGAAGACAAACAGTATTATATTAACGCAAGAGCTCTGAGCTAGGAGTCAGGAAACCTGGGGTCTGGTACTTGCAGCCTAAACTGAGTGTCACTGGGCAAGTCTCTTGGCTTCTCCGTGCTATAAAGGGAGAGGCTGGGAGCAGATGATGTCCCATGGCCTTTCCAGCTCTGGGGTCCTATAGCAGCCCATGATCCACAGTCACCAAGAAGGTATCAGCCCTAATGTTTTCCTGAGAAAGTAAATAAGAAAGGAAAGTGAATGCCCTCAGTGGGTGTAGGGGCCGCGCCTGAGAGGTTTGATGGCCTCCTGCATTCATGTGAGCCTTCTCTGCCATTTGTCTCCCACCACAGTCCCAATGTCCAGGTTTAAGGGTGGAGCTGGCATGTCCGACGCCTGAAGCTGGCTGAATGAGCAGGACCTTGAGTTCTGCTGAGTCCTCCCGTGGCTGGAGTCCAAAGATTGAAGACCAGACTTTCCCAGCAGCTTATCAGGGCCCATTAACAGCCCAGCCCAGGTGACTACTTGGCAGTGGACTTTGGTTGATCTATTAAGTGCCTCAGAAGTGTCACTTTGGCTGGCACCCTCGTCCCTGCCAGACCTGATGCAGCAGGGGACTTGTGACTTCCAACTCTGGCTGCAGTGAAGGTCAGTAAAGGGAAACCGTCCTTGGAAATTTTCCAGGCTGAGCCGCACTTCAGAGAGGTGTCACAAGGGGCAAGGCCCTCTTTTGAAAAGAACATGGACTAAGGAAGCCATTAAGGTAGGAATAGAATAGGGGCTGCAGGAGGAAGCAGAGGCAGTAAGGGGCGTGGGAATGAGAGTGGGGAGTTCTGGAGGTACCCACAAAGGAAGAGGAGGGCTCAAGCTGAGTGAAGTGAAAAGAGGCATGGAATCCAAGAAATCTATTTCAGTGCAGGTCGATTTTTATGTGAATAACAGATTACAACGTATAAAATAACATTCCAGGTAGTCTAATTACATATGCTACCTTTCAGTGTTTCTTTTCCTCTGATTTAAAAAGTAATGTAATATAAGATTTAAAAAGTATGGAAAAGAATAACTAAGAAAAGAGAAATCAGCCATAATCCCACCACCAAGTGATAACCACTATTAACATGTTGGTGTGTCTCCTTCTGGTCTTTTATGCATATGTACACAATATAATTTTTAAAGGGATAAAAACTGTATATGCTTTTTTCTAATCTGCTGTTTTCACTGACCACATATGATGAATATTTTTTTCTTCTCAGTCAGTATTGATTCTCGTCATCATTTTTATTTTTTTATTTTCATTATTTATTTTTTTTTTTGAGGAAGACTAGCCCTGAGCTAACATCTGCCAATCCTCCTCTTTTTTCTAAGGAAGACCGGCCCTGAACTAACATCCGTGCCCATCTTCCTCTACTTTATATGTGGGATGCCTGCCACAGCATGGCTTGACAAGCAATGCCATGTCCCCACCCGGGATTCGAACTGGCGAACCCTGGGCTGCCGAAGCGGAATGTGCACATTTAATCGCTACGCCACTGGGCCGCCCCTTGTCATCATTTTTAATGACTGCATGATATTTGATCATATGGATGTACTACTTTTTATTGAATAATCCTTTATCATTAGATATTTAAATCATGCCTATTTTAACTATTATAAACATGCTTCTTTGAACCTTCTGGTACATACATCCTTGCACATCGTCCCAATTATTTCCTTCAGATAAATTCCCAAAAGTGAAAGTGCTGGGTCAAAGTGTGTTATACAAGTTGACATATTGACAAATATCCCTGCATTAAGATTGTACCAATTTATTTTCTACCACCAGTGTCTGATGCTTGATCACCCATGAGTTAACAGCTTTGGCACTCTTTGTATTAAGACCATGGCTGTCCATCTCTTCTTTAACATCAAAATTATACAAATTTTATCCTTTGACTCAGTAATTGCACTTCTGGGAAAATATTTAAAGAAAATAACTAAATTATACCCTCATAAAGAGTTTATGACGATAGATAGGTAGATATATAGTTAGATGATAGATTTTGGGGTGGGGTGGGGGCTGTCTGGGTAAGCCAACTGCTTTGGACAATCATCATTGCTCCTGTGGATTGTCAAGGGCACTCTCTTAATTGTGTCAGGGCCTTCTCTTCATCTTTGCTCTCTGAGAGAGTGGGGGCAGGTGATTATTTCTAGCTCCTTGGATGGTGCCACTGTTGTTTGATGGGTGGACCACTGCTTATACCACTCTCTCCACCCTCAGCCTCCAGAACCTCCCCTTACATTCCTCAATGATGTCAGGCCTTGGCTCATACACAGTTGTCTGCCCCACCCTGTCTGTCAAAAGTCGCTGGTGACAATGTGCTCAAGTATTTTTGCAGCATTATTTATGAGGGAGGACAATAATTTGACATGATAACTGATGTATTCTTTCCCTTTCTCAAAATCCCTTTTAATCCAAGACCACCATCCCTCCTTTTGGGTTGTGAGACTTGAGACCACCTAGAGAAGTTGCTAGCACAGAACCAGAAAAGAAAGTCAACAAAATCTCAGCTTTTAAACTCACAGGATATGTGCTCAAGTGTAAGAATGAACAATGTAGGAAGAGACATGTCAAAAAGATAGTCAGAAACAATTTTCACCACCTCTACTCTAGAGAAGATAAGACTTATTAGAGACAGAAGATAGGTGGGGAGTTGAAGAGAAAGCAAAATGGCAGACCTGTGCACCTGGCCCCATCTGAAGTTCAATAAAACCCCTTTAACTAGGGGTTGAAAAGGCCTTGATTCCTGGGCAAGGCTAGGCAGGCAAAAAGCCTCAAAGGCAAATCTCCCACCACGATGGTGCAGATACTATGGAGTAGAAATGACAGCTTGGCATGTCTAGGCTTGACAGCAGAAACAGATTCTCCCAGCCTCTACACTCTACTCCTGTAGTGGGAGTGGGAAGGAATCTCCTGGCTGAGGTGGGAGGATGCCACACGGACAGACGAGGATGTGGCTACACATCAGAAGATTGTCAGCATAGAGGAGGGACCCTTCTCAACTCCCACGTGCACACCACCACCACTGCCACCTTTCTACTCCCTCCTGTCCCAGTCTGAGCCAGACAGGGATGGCTCACTTGCTATAGTTGGAACAGGAGGCCACCAGGGGACAAAGCAGATGGAGATCAAGAAGAGGTTGTCCCCTTCCCATTTACTCCTTGGCGACATTTGCGTAACTCCCTCAGCATCAGAGAGGTGAAATGCTGGGGAGAGCAGAAAGAGTCTGATTATTACTGAGTTTACCTGGAAGTGACTTGGTTATGTTTTCTGCTTCTAGAGACCTGGGGCTTAAGAAATTCACTTCATTTATAGAAAAATAAAGGAAGTTATATTTTTCCACATCTGAATTCATACAACTGTGAAAGTCGAATCTCCTTTTACAGTAGTGAAAAATTGGAAAAACCAGAGCATCCAACAAGAGGGAAACAGTTGCAGGGTTATGCAATCATTTGATATTTACAAATACTATTCAATAATATAAAAATGTTTATGAGAGAGAGGGAGGGTGGGAAAAAAATGTTTATGATATAATGTTAAGTGAAAAAGCAGGATATAAAAATATACAACCTTTTTGGTTACAACAATGTTTAAAAAAAAAAGCCTAAAGGATATAGTTGAAATAAAATTTGGGAAGGAAATGTACAAAAATATTAAGTGGTTGTCTTTGGGTGGGAACGCCGTGGGTAATTTTGGGGTAATTTTTTTCTTCTTTCTATTTTTCCTTAATTCTCCTCCAGGAGCACATTTTTCTTTATAATGAAATTTATATGTTTAAATATGTATGTGTGTGTATTATTTTAAGCATGGCTTGATCCATGTCTTAGAGCTTTGAAGAGGTTGGAGAAAAGGAAGAAGATAAAAGGGATTTTCCAGGCCCTGTTTAACTCTGTCCTGCTGAGTGACTGAGTTGGTCAGCAGTTGTCTCCTTCTTCTTGCCTGGTAAGTAAATGTTGGGTGATGTCATGGACGGAATGAGCCAAGAAATGATGGCTCAGAATGATGAATAGGAGCCTCTGTTCATGAGAAATACAGGAAAACTCATATAGTTTAAAGTGTATGCCAGTGGTTCTCAAAGTAGCCAGTCCTGGCAGTCTAGTGGTTAAGATTCGGGGCTCTAGGGGCTGGCCTCGCAGCCTAGTTGGTTAAGTTCGGCACACTCCACTTCGACAGCCTGGGTTCAGCTCCCCGGCGGGGACCTATGCCACTCATCGGCAACTGTGCTGAGGCAGCAACCCACATACAAAATAGAGGAAGATTGGCACAGATGTTAGCTCAGGGCAAATCTTCCTCAGAAGAAAAAAAAAAAAAAAGAGGAAGATTCAGGGCTCTCACCACTGTGCCCTTGGTTCGTTTCCTGGCCAGGGAGCCACACCACCTGTTGGTTGTCATATTGCTGTGATGCTAAAAGCTATGCCACCGGTGTTTCAAATACCAGTCACCCATGATGGACAGGTTTCAGTGGAGCTTCCAGACTAATACAGACTAGGAAGAAGGACCTAGCCACCCCCTTCCAAAAAATTGGCCATGAAAATCCTATGAATAGCAGGGGAGCATTGTCTGACATAGTGCTGAAAGATGAGAGGATGGTGCAAAAAGACCAAGCAGGGTTCTGCTCTGCTGTACATAAGGTCACTAGGAGTTGGAATCAACTCGATGGCTCTAACGAAAAAAGGTTCTCGAAGTGTGATTTTCAGATCAGCAGTCACAGGAGTGCTTATTAGAAACGCAACTTCTCTGGCCCCAACCAGACCTACTGAATCACAGCTCTGGGGATGGGGCTCAGGAACGTGTACTCTAACAAGCCCTCCAAGGAATTCTGATGCCTGCTAAAGTTTGAGAATTTTTTTTTTAGTTTAATTTATTTTTTAAGATTAAATTTTTAATATGGTACATTTGGAGAACCACTTTTCTAATGAATAATCACCGAAGAGCTCGCTTAGGGTTACTCAGTGTGGTAGATATAAGCCCTGAGGCTGAAAGGAGCTAAGAGAGGTGCGTACATCACCATTACCATCACCGTTACCTCTGTGCACATTGAATACGACTTTAAGATGGGTTATTTAATTTGATCCTCAATAGAAGCCTTTGAAATAGGTCAAGGAAGTTATTCACACTTTACAGATTAAAAAAACCTCAAGATCAGAAAGATCAAATGATTTGCCCAAGATCACACAACTAATAACAACTGATAAATTATATTGAACTTTTCCAATGGGCCACATCTTCTTGATAATAGATCAATAATATATCAACAGCTAATATATATGATCTCACTAAACCTTACACAGATCTTATAAGGTGAGTACTACTATCATATCTTCATTTTATACACAGAGAAACTGAGGCAGAGAAAGACTAAGTAACTTACTCTTGGACACACAGCTTGAAAGAAAAGCTGCAGTTCAAAGCTGGGAAGTGTGACTCCGAAGCCTGTGTGCATAACCACTTGGCTATCGAGTGAAGCACGTAACTGCTTCACCTTCCCTTGAATCTTCCTTCAGCGTCTCTGACTCCTGGGCCAGGTGTGCGCGTTTGGCTACGTGCAAAGGGCCCTGGCTTTTGCAGGACATCCACATCATCAATATTAGAGGTAACAAGAACTGACACCAGCTTCAGTTGGTCCTCATGGGCTCCAGCTCATGCTGATGAGTTCCTGCTGATTCTTGCTTTCCGTTATTTTATACCCACTTTTCCTTCCCAGCTGGCTACTCTGTGGACTTCAAGCTCTAGCTTCAGATGTGAAAACAACAGTCTTCCAGAAACTGCTTAACCAGCTTCCACAATTACGTAAGATAAAATCCCCGTAATAAATACATACAGCCAGTCTCTACTTTGCATGGTAATGCAAGACTCTACAAATGACTCCGCACGCTGAAACCACACAATACAGTCTTAATCAACGAGGGAAAAAAATCAACGAGAAAAAGCATGATTGTTCTGTGACCTTTAAATATTTTGGTCAAAACATTAAAAACTCTCCACTGTCAGTTATAAGCATACAGGAAAATGAAAAAAGAAAAGGAAAATTCATATTTATTTAGTACACTGTTATTTAAAACATTAGAACCATTGACAATTAAAATGTTTTATTTCTTTGTAAAGAACTTACCAAAAGAGCTTGCCTTCTTCTCATCATATGACTGGTACAGAACAAGCATCTTTTCTATGGCTTGGTGAACTGTCATACCTCTTTCTAAGTCTGGATCAGCTTCCAACATTTTATCCTTTGAGCTTTCAGTGTCATGAAATATCTTCGAGAGTTCCCGTACCATGAAGTTTTTTTACCAGCATCATTTCTTCTGGGACATCTTCATCCTCTTTGCCACAACTACCTGTCTTAACTAATTCTTGGAATCTGCATGCAAATTTCACCGCAGTGTCCTTATCTGCAGCAGCAGTCTCACCAGTTTAGCTTAACATTAATCAATTCATGCTAATTTCTCAAATGATGAAACCAGCGATTACTGGCAGTAAAAGGTTCTTTGTAAATGTACTTGTAATTATCATTTTCTTTCAATGTGGCTATCAGCTTCAATGCTTTGACATGAATGGTAGCCAAACTGATTTTTTAAAACAATTATTGAGCTGGCCCCATGGCCTACTGGTTAAATTCGATGTGCTCCACTTTGGCAGCCCAGGTTCAGTTCCTGGACATGGACCTATGCCACTCATCAGTGGCCATGTTGTGGCAGCGACCCACATAAAAAATAGAGGCACAGATGTTAGCTCAGGGCCAATCTTCCTCAGCAAAAAAATAATAATAATAATAAATAAAAAATTCTTCAATCCAAATTACAAGTAAATGCTTCATTTCAACTATAAGTGGCTTTTTGTTTCTAGTGCAATTTAAACTAAAAGATGTTAAAGTAACTTTACCTTGTTTTTTCATATTCATCAAATTTTTCAATATGATTCATACTATAGTTTCATACATGTCTAAGTCTTTTCATATCTTTGCTTTCTTGTCATCATCTTCAAATCTTCTAATTACTCCAATTTCACTTCTAACATTTTTAGTTTTCATTTCTTTGCTTCAGTTTCAGCTTTTTTGGCCAATTCTCTCTTTTGATTTTCTATTTTTGTAAAATATCACATGGGTTTATCACTGGAAGACAAAGAGGAAACACAACTATATACTTTGCTGTCTGTCAGTGGATTGAGTAACAGATACACAATGACCAATCACCAACAGACTTTGTAAGAGGTGACCTGATTAGTCACTTATCATGAATGTGCATCTGTTCTTCACATGGTCATTTGTGGACTAAATTGCTAGTAGTGAAATTTTTACTTTATGCAATTACTCACAGGTAATGTACTGTGGTAACTGAAATTAGAACTGTGTTGTTAGGGGACTGGTATTATTTAATTAAAGCATGGTAACTGAAATTCATGCATATTGGAACTGTGCAGAGTAAGGACTGGCTGTATGTTTGTGTGTGTGTGTGTTTGTGTGTGTGTGTGTAACCTTGGCTACAATCTCATAAGTGTATTGTTCCTCCTCAGCAGTCTCAGCAAAATCCCAAGGTAGAGCAGGGATTATCTAGAAGAGATTTGTGAACGTAGTTTTTGTCTAACAGAGTAAAACTCCAATAATAATAAGATTAATAGGAGACTCACAAAATTTTTAAATACTTATATTGGCAGAACAGTGTCAGCTTGGATTGAAAGGGACTGAGACTGTACAAAATGAAAACAGGCCTGTGGCCCCCCAAACTTCTACTAGCAGTAAGAAAGCTGAGAAAATTATTCAGCTGAAAATACGCCTAACTTTCATGGATGAAAGATTATTTAGTGGGCAGAACAAGAGCTCAGTAGGCGGAGCCAAGAGTCATGAAGAATTATTCCCTGGCCTTAAGTCCTAATGAAGGAACTACCAACATGTGCCCAACTGGACTTCAGAATTTCTATGGACCATTGACTCCAGAGTGCCTCCTATTTTCCCCCTTTTTGAATGGCAGGGTCTACGGCAGTTATCCTATGCCATTGTATGTTAAATGTGTGGAAGACGGACAACTTATCTCTTTACTTAATAGGTTTCCCAACCAAGAGGCACTGTACTTGAGAAACCAGATCCAGGGAGCTTTATCTACACTTGGATCTGATTTAGATGATGGCATTCTGGACTTTGATCTCATGCTGTAACAGGTCGAGACTTTTGGGGATCATGGAAAGGTGGATGTATTTTGCATGTGCAAGAAATGTAAATAATTTGTGACCAGACGGCAGATGGCAGTGGCTTTCTGATATATCCCAAAAATCTTTGATTACTCCTTTCGAAAGGTGGAGCCTAATTTCCCTTGCCTTGAGGGAGTTAGTGACTTGCTTCTCATTAATACATATAGTGAAAGTGATGATATGTGACTTCTGAGAATAGATCATAAAAGACATTGAAGTTTCCTCTTTGCCTTCTCTTTTGGATTATTCACTCTGGGGGAAGCCCAGCTGCCATGTTATGCTGAGGACACTCAGCAGCCCTATGGAAAGATCTATATGGCAAGCAACTGAAGGCTTCTGCCAACAGCCATGTGAGTGAGATATCACCGAAGTAGATTCTTCAGACCCTGTCTAGCTTTAGATGACTGTAGCCTCCATTGATGTCTTGACTGTAACCTCATGAAAAACCATGAGCCAGACCACCCAACTAAGTTCCTCCCAAATTCCCAACCCACAGAAACTGTGTAAGACAATAAATGTTTATTGTTGTTTAAGCCATTAAGTTTTGGGGTAATTTGTTATGCAGCAATAGATAGCAATCAGTAATTACGATCAGACTAAATATTCCAATTAAAAATAAAAGATTCTCACTGGATAAAAAAAGAGAAGCATATGCTTCTTATAACAGGTACACATTAAATATAAGGAAGCAGAAAGGATGGAAGTAAAATAATGCAAAAAGGTACACCATGCACTCATCAACAACAAAAAACCAAACCACCCAATTAAAACATGGGCAAAGGACTTGAATAGACATTTTTCCGAATAAAATATACAAATGGCCAACAAGCACATGAAAATATGCTCAACATCATAATCATTATGGAAATGGAAATCAAACCCACAATGAGATACCACCTTACACCCATCAGAACGACTACTATTAAAAAAACCCCAGAAAATGACAAGTGCTGGCAAGGATGTGGAGAAATGGAAACTTTTGTGCATTTTTGGTGGGAATGTAAAATGGTAGAAAGCAGTATGGTGGTTCCCCAAAAACTTACATATAGAATTACTATACGAGCCAGCAATTCTATTTCTGGGCATATAACCCAAAGATTTGAAAGCAGGGTCTCAAAGAGATATTTGTACATCCATGTTCATAGCAGTGTTATCCACAGTAGCCAAAAGGTGGGAGCAACTAAAGTGTTTATCAGCTGATGAATGGATAAGCAAAATGTGGTATACACATAGAATGGAATATTATTCAGCATTAAAAAGGAAGAAATTCATCTTATGGATGAATCTGGAAGACATTATGCTAGGTGAGAGAAATCAGTCACAAAAGGACAAATACTGTATGATTCCTCTTATATGAGGTACCTACAATAGTCAAGTTCGTAGAAACAAAGTAGAATGGTGGTTGTCAGAGGCTGGAAGGAGGAATAATTGGGATTTAATGGGAATAGAGTTTCAGTTTACAAGATGAAAAGATTTCTGGAGATTGGTTGTACAACAATGTGAATGTACTTAATGCCGTCCAATTGTACCCTTAAAAGTGGTTAAGATGGTAAATTTTATGTTATGTGTGTTTTACCACAATAAAAAATAGAAAATTTGTAAAAGGAGAAAAGCAAATGAAAGTCGTAAAAAGACCATTAAAGACAAAAAATGGAAAATGCCTTTAATTGTTATCTATTTAATTTGCTAATTTGATCACATACTTAATTTAAATATTTTTTAAAGAAACTGAACTTGTGCACTCATCTTGAAAACAAAAGAGGTGGGGGATACACCATGCAATTGCTAACAATAACAACAAAAAACCTGGAATGGCTATCTTAATATCAGACAAAGTAGACTTTAAGGCCAAAAGCATCACTAGAGGTAAATAAGGATATTTCATAATAATAAAATATTTAACTATCTGGACAATATAATAATTCTAAGTGTTAATGCTTTTAATAATATAGTCTCAAAATAGAGCAAGCAAAAATTAATACAACTAAAAGTGAAAATAGACAAATCTACACTCATAATGGGAGGCCTTAATACACCTCTCTTAGTAACTAAAGACCAAGCAAATGAAAAAATCAGTACGGGGGCCCGCCTGGTGGCGCAGTGGTTAAGTGCACACATTCCACTTAGGAAGCCCGGGGTTCACCGGTTCAGATCCCCGGTATGGACATGGCACCACTTGGCAAGCCATGCTGTGGTAGGCGTCCCACATATAAAGTAGAGGAAGATAGCCATGGATGTTAGCTCAGGGCCAGTCTTCCTCAGCAAAAGGAGGAGGATTGGCAGCAGTTAGCTCAGGGCTAATCTTCCTCAAAAAAAAAAAAGAAAAGAAATCAGTACAGATATAAAAGATTTCAGCAACTAATTAACAAACTTGATTTATTTAACATATATAGAACACTCAACAATTGCAGAATACAAATTAGTATATATTAGGCAGGTTACCAAAACTGAGTAAAGTGATATTTTAAACAAATTTTACATTAAACTAACTTTAAAGTATTTAAATCATATAGAGTATTTTCACTAACCATGATGGAATTAAACTCAAAATCAGTAACAGAAAAGTTAACTAGAAGATATCTGTATGCTTGCAAAATTTTAAATACACTTTGATATAATCTATAGGTCAAACAAGAACTCCCAATGGAAATGACAAAATATTTTGAATCAAATGATAATATCAATATGACATACCAAAGCTTGTGGGATGTAACTGTGCCAAGGAAAGTTTATAGTCTTAAATGCATATAGTAGAAAGGAAGGAAGGCTAAGAATCAATGTTCGTAGCTGCCACGTCAAGAAATTTTTTTAAATGACAGATTAAACCAAAGAAAATGGAAGAAGAAATAATTAAGATAAACGCAGATCGTAATGAAGCAGAAAGCAAACATACAATAGAGAATATTAATAAAGATAAATGTTGGTATTTTGAGAGACTAATTGCTAACCCCTTGGCACAACTGATCAAGAAAAAGAACAGAAAAGATTTAAATAGTCATAATCAGGAATTTAAAAAGGGATATCACTTTAGAATCTACAAATATTTTTTAAATGATATTACAAACAACTTTATTCCAATAATTTCTACATTTTGTTGAAATGGGCAAATTATGAGAAAAATAAAACTTATCAAAATGGACACAAGAAGAAATGGAAAATCCGAATAGTTCTATACTGATGAATGAAATTAAATCAATACTTAAAAACACTCCTACAAGGAGCTCCAGGCCAAGATGGCTTTATCAATGAATTCTACCAAAACATTTTTTTCTTTTTAAGATTTTATTTTTTCTTTTTTCTCCCTAAAGCCCCCCGGTACACAGTTGTGTATTTCTTTTAGTTGTGGGTCCTTCTAGTTGTGGCACGTGGGACGTCACCTCAGCATGGCCAGGATCTGAACCAGCGAAACCCTGGGCCGCGGAAGGGGAGCGTGCGAACTTAACCACTCGGCCATGGGGCCAGCCCCTACCGAAACATTTAAGGAAGAAACAATGCTAATTTTACACTAACTTCATTTCTGGGCCTCAGTTTCCTCATCTGTAGAAGGCAGATGCTGGACTCAGCCAAGCTCAGAAGTCTCTTCCAGTGTCTGCCCTTGATATCTCTCTTGATGCCTCATCTGGCAGGCGCTGTTCCTAGGGTGAAGTGGAGGACATTTGGCTTGGATGGGAAAAGATTTCAGAATTCTGAGTTTTAGTACGCACTGACCATCATTGGATGAATGGGAGTCACCTGGGCCCTGTTCTCCATCCTCTGTAATTTGCTATGGATGTTGTCATCTGAACTGAGATGGGTTCTCTTCTAGTGGTCCCACTGCCTTTTACTCCCAGGGGAGCACAGGAAGATTAAAAGTGTTCTGTAGGAAGAACTCCAGGATTAAAGGGACATAGGATTGTGGGTGTAACCCAATGAAGGTAAAATGGAAAATTTTTACAGAGATATTAACTTATGCATGCACTCTCTCTCCCTTTTCATTCAAACAGGTAATGGGTCTTGTGCTACTAGTCTCAGAGAAGGTTTGTGGTTCCTATTGAAGAAACACAGGTTGAGGGTCCAGCCTGGTGGTGTAGTGGTTAAGTTCACGTGCTCCTCTTTGGTGGCCCGATGTTCATGAGTTCAGATCCCAGGTGTGGACCTACACACCGCTCATCAAGCCATGCTGTGGCGATGTCCCACATACAAAATAGAAGAGGACTGGCACAGACGTTAGCTCAGCAACAATCTTCCTCAAGCACAGAGAGGAAAATTGGCAATAAATCTTAGTTCAGGGCCAATCTCCCTCACCAAAAAATAATTAATAATAATTTTAAAAAGATAAAAAATAAATAAAAATTTAAAAAAGAAGAAGAAATCCAGATTGAGAACAGAAGGGTTTCCTCTGACAATGGTTTCTTATGATTTGGAGCCCTTGAACTTGAATGGGAAAAAAATTATGTCGTTATTTTCATTAACCTGTATCTGAAATGTAGCATTTCCTTCAATTATGAGTGTAGGCAACAAACCACTGTTATATTAACAGTACCTGTGCCTTTGTCATCAGAAAAAATCAGCTATTTTCATATCCTATTATAGTTGTTGCAATATGTTGAAATATTGTTGACATTTATCACTACTCCAAAAGTATAATGTTATTAGATCTCTCACCAGATCTTGGTATTTAATGTGCTTTTAAAAAAATCCATATGTTACTATATCATAAGTCTGTTTAAAAAATATTTTGATAATCCTAAGTCAATACTTCCCCCCAGGCTGGTGGAAGGAAAGAAGGAAAAAGCAGAGAGGGATCTGTAAGACTGAGAGCGGGAGACTGGGTCCTCAGGGAGAGCGTGGCTGCTCACTGCATCCAGGGACAGAGTCCCACGTCACCAAATTGGGAATGGAAACAGTCGACAGAGCCACTGTGACCTGCAGGGACCAATGCCTGAGCGCCTGATGGGCCCCCAACAAAAGCCTCCCCAAACTGTACATAACTCATGGGAATGTGGAAACCCCAAAAAACCAACCTCTGTTTCTTATACAACTGAGTTTGGGGGCTGAAGTTTGTGGCAGCTACAAAGGCTTCTCTAGCGACCAAAAGGCATGGCTTCACTTACCGGACTTGGTGCGCTATAAATATAAACAGGATAGAAAAGGCTAAATCCCTGTGTTCCAGTGTAAGATCTAGCCCGGACTTGCTGTGTGTATTGTAATGTTAAACGAAAAAAGAACTCCCCCTGGTCTGATACTCATGCAGTTTCATATGACAGTTGAATAATTTTAAAAAACCAACAACCTCTAATTGGATGGCTCAGGGGCCTTTGACGGAATCCGCGATGAGTGGCTATGTTTCAGATGGGGGCTGAAATATGGCAGTCTGCACGCACGCCAGAGCCGGGAAAGGCCCTGTGTAGTCCTGCCTTCTCCATTTTCTGCCTCACAGCTCAGAGGACCAAACTGAGACCCCAGACATCTTTGCCCTGAGTCCAGTCTCTGCTACCTCCATTAGAGTCTACACAGGCAGTCTCACACACCAACTCAGCTCCCTGTTTTACCTTCTCCCATTTCTCCATTTCATAGGTAAACTCAACTCATGGGCTGAAAGAAAGACCAAGCTGAAAGCTTCTTTCTCCTCCTTTCTACCTCGTCCAAAAATCCCCTCCCCAAAATAGAAGACCACTTTGGGGATGAGGAGGAAGATTAGCCCTGCCCCACTTCAACTCTTGTGGAGAGCTTACTTTCCCACTCCTGCTACACTTCCTTGGGCCTCTCACCCTCAACTCATTGCAATCCCTGCAGGGAGAGGGGGTAGGGTCAGAGAGAGAGACAGTGGTAGTTTCTAACTTTTTTGTTGTTGCCTGCTCCCTGACCTTTCCCCTCCATAGCTGGGGCTAGCGTGGGAAGAAGAGTCTCAGGCCTCGGCTTGCCAGATTGTGCAATGGCTCACTTGACAGGTGAGGCAGGCTTACCTACCCTCAAAGAGTGTCAGCCTCATCAGTAGTTTCAAAAGCAACATCTTCTAAGAGATGTGTGTCTTAGCCTTGGATGGAGCTGGGGCAGGGCTAAGCAAGTGGCTGTAGGTCCTCCTCCCTCACCTCTACCCAACAGGGAGGCAAGGTGATGAAGAGGCAGGAGACCTGGGTTCTAGCCCAATACCTACCAGTAAAGTACCCCAGGCCCATCCAGGTCTCCTCCCTACCCTAGTCTTAGTTTTTCCATCTTTAAGACAAGTGGGTGAAACTAGATGAATTTCTAGTTCCTTTCCACCTCTTAAGGGTCCTTGCGCATTATCAACATCCCAAAAGACAATACTTTCTATCTCACAGGCAATCCAATAAGTTTCATGGGGATGAGGGACATATCCAAAGCCATACATTCAGGCAGGAGGAAGACAGGGATTGGAACCCACCTATTTTGAACGTGAATCCATTCAACTGCGTTGGTCAAGGCAAAACCTCACCTCAGGAGCTCTGCGCCTCTTCCAAAGGTCAGGTCATCTTTGAATTAGGAAACATTGGCAGAGGGAGAATGTTCAAGGCCCAGGAGAGCTCTAAGCCTGCTGCTGAGCTCACAGGCAGTGAGGAAGGGAGCTGAAGAAGCTCATCACCAGGGACACAAAAGGAAGCCTGCAAGCCCAGCCAGATGCGTGCCTGGCAGATGGAAAAGAGTGGGTGTTAGGGATGCATTAGGATAAGAAAAAGAAAGGACAAGGATGGCTTGCTTGTTCAAAAAAGTTTTCAAGCATAGTCCCGTTGTCATCAGAGAAAAATGCCATATTAGCTAGACGTGCAATCAGCTTGGCTGGGAAAAGAGGCCATTACTTAGTGACAAGGACTGTCTATGAGAAACAAGACTGGGAAGGGACAGAACAAGAGCTTGCCCCAATCTCTGAATTGTGAGAGAGAAGTGGATTTTTACAAGCTTCCACTGGCCTCTTCTGGCCTGACATCTTGCTTTGTGGTCCATCATGCCTGTTTGAGGAGAGATGGTGTATAGAGGATAAATGACCTTGAGAGACCCCAGTAGTGGCTAGAGGATTTCATCTTTCTCTCTCTTTATTTGTTTCCTACCCAAAGCCCCACTGCATAGCTGTATATCCTAGTTGTTAGTTCTTCTATGTGAGTTGCTGCCACAGCATGGCAACTGACAGATGGGTGGCGTGGTCCTGCAAGTGGGAAACGAACCTGGGCCACCGAAGCCGTGAGAGCATGGAACTTCAACCACCAGGCTATCAGGGCTAGCTCTCTCTTTATTTTTTAAATTTTGAAACATTTGGTCTAGCCAAAAGGATATATGTTATTTATACATAGTTATATGCATAATAATAATAATAAAACACCTGTGAATGCACCACCCCACTTAAGAACTAGAATACTACCAGTGCTCAAAGCTCTCATTCCCTGCCTTACCCAGAGGTGACCACTATTCTAAATTTGTCCTACAATCTTCTGCTTTTCTTTATATTTTCCCACCTATAAATCCCCAAATAATAAACTGTTTAGTTTTGCTTATTGTCAAATTTAACAAGAATGTCTTTATTCTATGAATTACTTTCTTCACTCACTTTATTTCTAAGATTCATCCATGCTGACGTGTACACAGTTCATTCATTTATACTATGTGTGGTATTCCATTGTGTGAACATACCACAATTAATTTATCCATTCTTTTGTCCCAGGGCATTTGGATTCTTATAGTTTTTTGCTGTTTTGAACAATGCTGCTAAGAACATCCTGTTTATGATGTTTATGTTTCCTAGAACCCAAGTGGAAGAGTTTCTCTAGGGTATATACTCTGGAGTGGAATTAGTGGGCCAAACTGTTTTTCTGAGTGGTTGTACCAATTTATGTCCCACTCAGAGCTCATGTTGCACCACATCCTCATCCAGACTTGGTATTGTTCTCCCACTTTCTAGCAGTATCCCTAACCTCGGTTATCTTTGCTGGTGACCTTTCCCAGCCAGGGCCCATGGCCTTTTTAATGTACCAGTGAATATGCTGAGATGTTTCTATGCACCCTTGTATTCCTAACTGAATACTACTGACACAAGGGAGGGAAGGAAATGCAAGGGTAGGGATAGACTAGGGGATTTGGGGTCTGTCTTTGTGACTATCAGAATCACTGGATCCTCGGAAAATGAAGGCCAGCTGGTAGACTTCTTAGTTCTGCCCTAGTCCAAAGCACTCTGGAGCCTGGTCCCTGGGGTGACTGAAGATACCTAACTAATTTTCTTCCCTATGAGCCCCCCACAGCATCTCCTGTTTTTCAGGTGAACACTATTGACCTGTCTCCCCTCTCTCCTCCACTCTCTAAGACAGCATTTCTCCAAGTGTGGTCCACCAGCCACCTACATCAGCATCAGCTGGGGTGCTTGTTAAAAATGCAGATTTTCAGACCCCTCCTCACACTGAATCAGACTCTCTGGGGTGCAGCTCAGGAACCCACTGTTTAACAAGGTCCCCAAGGTGATCCATGTGCACAGTGGGGCTTGAGAGCTGCTGCTCTGAGCACTGCCTGATAGGAGGTCAGGCCAAGGTCATCTCCAGGCAGGTTCACCTCTCCCAACAGCTCCTCCATAAGGAACAAGTGGAATCCCATCTTCCCATGACCCTTCCCCTACTTCCACTGTCCGGCCCCCCCCCCCCCCCCCCCGCCCAGGGCAGCAGGGATAAGGAGACCACTTAAACTGTAGCATCTGTGTATACGAGATGTGCATCCCAGCATTATTTACAGTCAAGAGAAAGTGAAAACAGCTGGTTGGTGGGAGAGGCCTGGTCAAATTCATGATGGCACACCTTTCCCATGGAATGCTATACAACTATTAAAAGTGACTTTTTGTCTTTATTACTGCATCTCCACTTTCATGGAATCTTTAAAAAACATGTTAGGGGCCGGCCCCGTGGCCAAGTGGTTAAGTTCGCGCACTCTGCTTTGACAGCCCGGGGTTTTGCCAGTTCAGATCCTGGGTGCAGATATGGCACCGCTCATCAGGCCATGCTGAGGTGGCATCCCACCTGCCACAACTGGAAGGACCCACAACTAAAAATACACAACTATATACCGGGGGGCTTTGGGGAGAAAAAGGAAAAATAAAATCTTTAAAAAAATAAAAAAGTAAATATGTTAAATTTTACAATTTCCAGTATTGTTTGAGTTTTCTATATAAGTGGGCATTATCTTTATAATGAGAAAAACACAATAAAACACAAAACACAGGAGCCAGCCCCGTGGCCAAGTGGTTAAGTTTGCGCACTCCGCTTCAGTGGCCCAGGGTTTCGCCGGTTCGAATCCTGGGCGTGGACATGGCACCGCTCACCAAGCCATGCTGAGGCGGCATGCCACATGGCACAACGAGAAGGACCCACAACTAAAAATACACAACTACGTATCGGGGGGCTTTGGGGAGAAAAAGGAAAAATAAAATCTTAAAAAAAGAAAACCCACAAAACAAAGAAATATCCAGAAGCATTTCCTGGGTATTTATAAAGGGGCTGGTTTAGATTATTCTACAAGCCCTGATAACAAAAATCTCTTTAAATTATCAAAGGAAATACTACAGGAAATTTTCCCAGATCTGAAGGACCCGAGTTTCCAGATTGAAAGAACTCACCAAAAGGCTAGCACAACAAACAGGAAAACAACGCAGATATTGATCATCACACTTCAGAACACTGAGAATAAAGAGACGATCCTTAGAGCTTCCCAAGAGAAAAAAAGAAAAACAGGTCAAAGACAAAGCATTAAGAATCAGAGTGGTATTTGGGTTCCTATCAGTAGCATTGGATACTATAAGACCATGAAGCTTTGCTTTCAAAATAATCTGGAGAAATGATTTCCATATCTAATCTAAACAGCCTAGCACATCAGATGGTAGAATAAAGACATCCTGAGGCATACAAGGGCACCAATATTTAATTTTCCAAGCATTCAATCTTAGCATACTCGTGGAGGATGTATTTTAGCAAAATGAGAATGTGCAACATGAAAAAGGAAGTCATGGACCCTACAAACTGGAGATCCAACCCAGGGCACTTGCGAGGCTAGGCCCAGCAGCACCCAGGTATGCACAGGCCCCAGCTGGGCTCAGCTAGTCCAAATTGGGGCAGGAGGAGGGGGCTGAGGGATGGATGCCTCCAGATAGAAAAATGCAAATAGAACCAACAAAGGGTTCAAACTGTGTTTGGGTGTATGGAAAAACTATTGACTGTTATGAGACAGATCTTTTGGAGCATTTGGGAAAAAGTAGTGAAATAGAGGCACACAGAAAGCTAAGCAAATGAAAATATGACAACTGATCATTTCAGGAAAACCAAAAAGTCATACAAGAAAGAAAACATAGAGTATTGGAAGTCAGCATAATGCCTAAAATTGATAAACTATGAAACTGTAGCATATGCATATTATTTTGAAATACGGAGAAAAACAAGGGAAAAGAAACAATTAAAAGAGTCGAAAGTGATTGCCTCTGGGGAATGGGACAGGGGTATGAGTAAAGGACTGTTGTATTTTGCCATAAGCCTTGTAGCACTATTTTTTTTTTAACTATGTAGACTCATTTTTTTTTTTCAGGAAGATTAGCCCTGAGCTAACTTCCGCTGCCAATCCTCCTCTTTTTGCTGAGGAAGATAGGCCCTGAGCTAACATCAATGCCCATCTTCCTCTATTTTATTTGTGGGACACCTGCCACAGCATGGCTTAATAAGCAGCGCGTAGGTCTGTGCCCAGGATTCAAACCAGTGAACCCCAGGCCACTGAAGCAGAACACACGAACTTACCTACTGTGCCACTGGGCTGGCCCCTGTACACTCATTATTTTGATGATAAAAGTTGGAACACTCATACACTGCTCAGCAAAGTAAGTGCTCAAACACAAAATGATGTAGCCATTAACTTCAACAAGTTAAACACAGAGTTACTGTATGACCCAGCAATTCCACTCCTGGGTGCATACTACTATAATACACAAGAGAATTGAAGACAAGCGTTCAACAAAAACTTGCACAGGAATAGTTCAGCACCATTCACAATAGCCAAAAAATGGAAACAACCCAAACGTCCATCAACTGATGAATGGATAAGTAAAGTGTGGTATATCTATATAGTGGAATATTATTCACCCATAAAAAGGAATGAAGTATTGATACGTGCTACAACATGAATGAAACTTGAAAACATTTCACTTAGGTGAAAGAAGCCAGACACAAAAGATCACACATTATATAATTCCGTTTATATGAAATGTCCAGAGTAGGCAAATCCATAGAGACAGAAAGTAGATTAGTGGTTGCCTGGGGCTAGGGGGAGGGGGAGATGAGAAATGATTACTTAATGGGTATGGGGTTTCTTTTTGGGGTGATGAAAAGGTTCTGGTGATTGCACAGCATTGTGAACATATTTAAAAAGATTGAATTGCACACTTTAAAATGGTCAAATGGTGAATTTTATGTTATGTAAATTTTACTCAATAACGATACTTTCAGTTGTAACAGAACACCCAGTTCAAGCTGCCTTAAACAATAAAAAAGACGTGTTTTGAGTTGAAAGTACTTTTTTTAAGCCCAAAAAACACACAACCCAATATGCATGTTTTCCTTTGACTCTTCCAGGACGTGGGGCCCACTGCGCCCCAGGACCGCTGCACACACGACCTGCAAAGGCGCTGGGGAGGACAGTACATTGTAGTGGTAAATAGGCACCTGAGAGCCAGACACTGGGGATCAGAGTCCTGGTTGCTGCAACACCTTCTGCAGAATTCTTAATCTAATTCTTAGTTTCCTCATGACTAAAATGGGGCAATAATAGTCCCTGTGTTATCCTCAGGCTGTGAAGATTAGAAGAGAGAACGTTTTTAAAGCCCCAGGCACAGCGTCTGGCCCTTCGTAAACACTTCGATCCTAGTAAACACAGTTTCACTTAGTAAACACTTAGCTATTTAATGTCAGTATTAGACAACCCCCTACACGCGGAAGTTTTGGGAACGTCCCTCATGCTCCCAGAATGAGCAATTTAAGTAAGCACAATGCAGCAGAGCAGGCAGGAGAGGATGTCAGGAAAAAGCAACACTAATACTTATTGAGCGCTTCCTCGGTGCCAGGCCCCGTTCTAAGGCCTTCTCGCGCGGGAGCTCGTCTCCCTCGCCCACCCGGCCCCTGCCAGGACCCGGTGCCTTTGGGGCCAGGGCTGCGAAGGCCGCGCTCCCGCCCCGGCGGGAAGGAGGCCGGCGCCGGGCCAAGAGTTCGGGGCGGTGGTCCGCGGACGGTGCCCGCCCCCGGGCGAGGAAAGGCGCGCCCGGCGTCTCCTGCGGCCTCAGCCCAGGCCCGGGGCTCAGCGGCCCGGGCGGGGAGCGGGGCGGGGGAGCGGGAGAACGAGCCTCCGGCGCGGAAGGCCTGCGCGGGGACGCGGGCACCGAGGCGATCGGGGGCGGGAATCTGGGGATGCGAGCGCCGTAGGGTGCAGGGACTTGGGCTGCGGGGGCCAGAGGAAGCTGGGACCTTGAGGGGCCGGGTTGGGGGTCGCAGGAACCAAAGGGGCGTCGGCAACCGTGGGCCTCCCCCTGCCCCGCTCCGTTGACCTCGCTCTGCCGCCTTGCCTTAAGCGCACGCTCTGGGCTGCGCAGTCACCCTTCCTGTTCACAGGGCTCAGTTTACTCACTTGTCTCCTCCGCTAGTCTGAGCTTGTTTGCGCAGTTGCTTTTTCTTCGTTTCAAACCGTGGAGACAGGATCCAAAGTGTGTCCTTCTCATGGGCTGCAGTAGACCTCTGGAGTCCTTGCTGGCAGGCTGGTTTTTCATCTCGCTATGCTCAGTGCCCGGCACACAGTAGGCTCTCTGTAGATGGTGGTTGAATACAAAGTGAATGGTTGTGTGATTGACCTGCCTTTCCTGGGACACAGATCTCCCCCTGACACTCTAGAAGTAGAGGTGGAAGGCTGTGGTGGGAGCCCTGGTCAAGAAGTACTACAGTCGACTAGTATAATCCCTTACATGTATCTATTGGTGGACAATGTCAAAGCACACTCATTGCTCTTTTCTCTTCTGAGCCTCAAACTGTCCTTAGGAAATAGACGAGGCTAATGCTGTTATTCTCATTTTACAGATGAGGAAACTGAGGCTCAGAAGAGTAACCCAGCTAAATGTTATGTAGGACCCAGTCTGGCCTGCTTTCTGGGGCCAGGCTTCTTAGAGCTCCTGCACCAGGCTTGTAGCTATGGATATCTGTAGGGCTGGCATTTCTCCTGCTTTTCTCTCTGCCCACTGCAGTATTCAGGGCTTCAGGGTGCAAAGGGAGGGCCCTGGCTGGTGACTATGGCCAATAGCAGGTGGTATGGTGGCCAGGGTATTGAATTAGAGAGAACATTGCCCTTTAATGCCAGTATAGGTTTGATTCAGTGCAGGTGTACTTACCAAAACTTTACTGGGCTATGTACTTGGGGGGAGTGCAACAACGAATGAGACAAAGGCCTTGCACTCAGAGAGCCAAAACTTGGTAGGACATTATATATATAGTCAGGAGTTCATGAGGTTTATCTAAA
This sequence comes from Equus asinus, assembly GCF_041296235.1. Taxonomy (NCBI): domain Eukaryota; kingdom Metazoa; phylum Chordata; class Mammalia; order Perissodactyla; family Equidae; genus Equus; species Equus asinus. The sequence goes on from NC_091802.1 coordinate 16,312,184, forward strand.
AACAGTGGTTCCCAACCAGACGTTCACAGGATACCTATGGAGATTTTTAAGAATATACATGCAGAATACTGATGTCAGAGCCCTACCTCAGGCCTACTGAGTCAGTTTCCTGGAATGGGGTCAAAGCATGTGCATTTTTTAAAAAATTTCCCTGGATTCTGATGTACACTCCTAGTTGAGACCTGTTGCTCTAATGCAAAATTGTTGTTGATTGTGGACAAATAAGAGAAGCACACAAATAATAACAGAGCAAATTGAGGTGAACACTTAATAAAGTGACAAACCAAGTGCTATTAGTTTCAAAGGAGGGAGAAGTCACATCTAGATGGAGGAATCAGAAAGTATGATGGAGGAAGTGGCAATTTGTGGTGGGACATAAAGTACGTGTAGAATATGGACCAGTAGAAATTGTGGGAATGGGGCCAGCCCGGTGGCGCAGCAGTGAAGTGCGCACATTCTGCTTCGGCGGCCCGGGGTTCGCTGGGTTGGATCCCAGGTGCGGACATGGCACTGCTTGGCAAGCCATGCTGTGGCAGGCGTCCCAGACATAAAGTAGAGGAAGATGGGCATGGATGTTTGCTCACGGCCAGTCTCCCTCAGCAAAAAGAGGAGGATTAGCAGTAGTTAGCTCAGGGCTAATCTTCCTCCCAAAAAAAAAAAAAAAATGTGGGAAGGAGAAGAGGAGGACATTTCAGGAAGAGAGACAAGCTTGACCAAAGGGAGAGAGGCAGAAAAGACCGTGAAATGTGTTCAGGGACCAAATCATAGTCAGTTTGGCTGGGGGTGGCTAAACCTGAGAGGAAAAGGAAGAGTGGGACTCTGTTGTGAATGGTGTTGTATGCTAGGGTGAAGTCTTATATGTAAATAGAAGAGTCAATATTATAGAGATGCTGATCCTTTCAAAATTGATCTGTATATTTAATGTAATAACAATAAAAAATCCAAAAAGGATTTTTGTAGAAAATTTAATAAAATGGTTCTAGAGTTTATTTGGAAGCATAAACATGTGAGAAGAGTTAAACAATAGAAAATTACAATAATTAAAACAAATGTGCACATGTGTAGAAAAGTAGGCAGATCAATGCAACAAGTCTAGAAATAAACCCAAGCATATGTGGGAATTTATAAATTACCAAGAGGACAATGAAAATTGATGGGTTAAAAATGGTATTCAATGGCAAAAATATCCAAAACCAAGAGTGACAAATGTTGGCGATGCTGTGGAGAAAGAGGAACCCTCATACACTGTTGGTGGGAATGCAAACTGGTGCTGCTACTATGGAAAACAGTATGGAGATTTCTCAAAAAGTTAAAAATAGAAATACCTTATGACCCAGCCATCCCACTACTGGGTATCTATCCTAATAACCTGAAATCAGCAATTCCAAAAGTCCCATGCACTCCTATGTTCATCGCAGCATTATTTACAATAGCCAAGATGTGGAACCAACCTAAGTGCCCAGCAACTGATGATTGGATAAAGAAGATATGGTATATATACACGATGGAATACTACTCAGCCATAAAAAAGGACAAAATCGTCCCATTCACAACAACATGGATGGACCTTGAGGGTATTATGTTAAGCAAAATAAGCCAGACAGAGAAAGACGAACTCTATATGACTCCACTCATAGGTAGAAGTTAACATATAGACAAAGAGAACTGATCGGTGTTTACCAGGGGAAAGGGGTGGGGTAGGGGGAGGGCACAAAGGGTGAAGTGGTGTACCCACAACATGACTAACAATAACGTACAACTGAAATTTCACAAGGTTGTAAACTATCATAATCTTAATTAAAAAAAAATTTTTTAAATGGTATTCAAATGAAATAAGCCACTCACAAAAGATAAATACCATATAATTCCACTTATATAAGCTATCTAAAATAGTCAAATTCATAGAAAGAGAAATTAGAATGGTGGTTGCCAGGGCCTGGGGAAGGGAGGAAAGAGGAGTTGCTTAATGGATATAGGGTTTTAGTTTTGCAAGTTGAAAAAGTTCCAGAGATCTGTTTCACAACAATGTTCAATTAGCACTACTGAACTGTATACTTAAAAATGGTTAAGATGGTAAATTTTATGTTATGTGCATTTTATCACTGGTGGTCTAATGGTTAAGACTCGGTGCTCTCACCACCACAGCTTGGGTTTGTTTCCTGGTCAGGGAACCAAACCACCTGTCTGCCAGTTGTCATACTGTGGCGTCTGCATGTTGCTGTGGTGCTGAAAACTATGCCACCAGTATTTCAAATGCCAGCAGGCTGGTAGGCAAGGTTCAATGGAGCTTCCAGACTACGACAGACTAGGAAGAGGACTGGCTACCCACTTCTGAAAAAATTGGCCATGAAAACCTTATGAATAGCAGCAGAGCATTGTCTGAGACAGCACCAGAAGGTGAGAGGATGGCACAAAGAAAAACACTGTGCAGGGTTCTGCTCTGTTATAGACAGGGTCACTAGGAGTTGGAATTAACTTGATGGCACTAACAAAAACAAAACTTTACCACAATAATAAAAAAAATTATTTTAATTTTTTTTGAGGAAGATTAGCCCTGAACTAACATCTGCTGCCAATACTCCTCTTTTTGCTGAGGAAGACTGGTCCTGAGCTAACAAACGTGCCCATCTTCCTCTACTTTATATGTGGGATGCCTACCACAGCATGGCTTGACAAGCGGTGCCATGTCTGCGCCTGGGATCCAAACAGGCAAACCCAGGGCCACCAAAGTGGAATGTGTGAACTTAACTGCTGTGCCACTGGGCTGGCCCCTAAAAAAAAATTTAATGGTATTCAAACATCCAGCTAGCTATTTGGAAAAGATCCGTACCTCACTAGATTCCAGGTAGATTGTTAACAATAACAATGGTGACTATCTAAAGAAGAATTAACACCAATCCTCCTCAAACTCTTCCAAAATATTGAGGAGGAGGGAACACTTCCAAACTCATTCTATACGGCCAGCATTACCCTGAAACCAAAACCAGACAAAGATACTACAGATAAAGAATACTACAGATCAATATCCCTTATGGAAATTAATGCAAAAATCCTCAACAAAATACTAGCAAACCAAATTCAACAGCATGTTAAAAGGACTATACACTGTGACAAAGAGGGTCTATTCTTGGAAGGCAAGGATGGTTTAACATATGAAAATCAATCAATTAATACACCACATTAACAGAATGAAGGGAAAAAAACACATAATCATCTCAACTGATACAGACAAAGTATTTGACAAAGTTTGGCACCCTTTCTTGATAAAAACTCTCAATAAATTAGGACTAGAAGGAAACCACCTCAACACAATAAATATTATATATGAAAAGCCTACAGCTAATGTCATACTCAATGGTGAAAGAGCAAAAGCTTTTCTTTTAAGATTAGCAACAAGACAAGGATGCCTACTTTTGCCACTTCTTTTCAACATAATACTGGAAGTCCTAGCCAGAACAATTGGGCAAGAAAAACATAAAAGGCATACAAATTGGAAAGGAAGAAGTAAAATGATCTCTGTTCACAGGTGACATGATCTTATATGTAGAAAACCCTAAAGATTCTACCAAAAAACTGTTAGAACTAATAAATTTGGTAAAGTTGCAGGATGCAATATCAACAAGCAAAAATTAGTTGCATTTCTATACACTAACAATGATCAATCTGAAAAGGAAATTAAGAAAACAATTCCATTTACAATAGCATCAAAAAGAATAAAACGTTTTATGAATGAACATAACCAAGGAAGCTGTATTAGTTTGCTAGGGCTGCCATAACAAAATACCACAGACTAGGTGGCTTAAACACAGATTTCTTTTCTCACAATTCTGGAGGCTAGAAGTCCAAGATAAGGGTGTCAGCTGGTTTGGTTCCTCCTGAGGCCTCTCTCCTTGGCTTGAAGGTGTTCCCCTTCTTGCCATGTCCTCTCGTGGTGGTCCCTCTGCATTGCCTGTGATATAATCTCCTCTCCTCACCAGTCATATTGGATTAGAATCCGCTATAACGACTTGACTTGGTGTGGACAAAGGTAAAATTCATTGTTTGGTACACAGTGAACTCTTTCAATCTGAAGACATATGTATTCTCAGCTTTAGGAAATTTTCTTCCATTATTCTTTTAGTCTCTGTGTTCTCACCTTCAGGAACTCCTACTAATCAGAGTTGGAACTTCTGGCTATTTCTTCTAAATCTCTTATCTCATAACATCCAACTTTGCCTCCCCTCCAAACTTTCTTTTCTTACATGAATTTTCAGGCTGTGGTTTTTTGACAAACCTGATTTTCTCTCCTTTCCTTTTTATTTTTATTATTTTAAACCAACTTTTAGATTATACAGCTGTATATTAATTCATTATCATTATAAAACACTTAAATGATACCAAAAGAGTTTAACACTCTCATGTCCTGCCTCCAACATTCCAACTCTGTTTCCTCAAGGTAACCACTGCTATTGGTTTAGAGTTTTTCCTTTCAGATCTGTTCCTATGGCAAATTTTATATGTTTCTATTTGTATTTTCACGTTGAAATAGGTGTTTCACTTTTGCTTTATATAAATAGTATCAAGCTGAACATACTGTTCCACAATTTCCTTTTACCTTATTCTATATCTTGGAAATTTTCCATGTCAGTAGATATAGATTTATTTATTTATTATTTTTTTTTTAAAGATTTTATTTTTCCTTTTTCTCTCCAAAGCCTCTCCAGTACATAGTTGTGTATTTTTAGTTATGGGTCCTTCTAGTTGTGGCATGTGGGATGCTGCCTCAGCATGGCTTGATGAGCGGTGTCACGTCTGCACCCAGGATCCGAACCAGCGAAACCCTGGGCCAAAACCCCGGGCCGTCCAAGCAGTGTGTGTGAACTTAACCACTGGGCCATGGGACCGGCCCCATGTTATTTATTTTTAACATTAGCATTCCATAATACAGATATACCGTAATTTATTTGCTCATTGACCTATTGAGAGATATTTACATTGTTCCCATTTTTTTCTGTTATAAACAATGTAACAATGAACACTCAGCTAGCCTCTGTGGCCTACTGGTTAAGTTTTGTGCTCTCCTCTTTGGCAGCCTGGGTTTGGTTCCCAGGCACAGACCTACACCACTTGTCTGTCAGCAGCCATGCTGTGGCAGCAGCTCACATACAAAAAAAAAGGAAGATTGGCAGTAGATGTTAGCTCAGGGCAAATCCTCCTCAGCAAAAAAACCCCCAAAAAACAACAGCAACAAAAACAATGAATGTCTTTGTACCTACCTCAACCTCATTGTAAATTGCATTTCTGTGGGACATAATTTAAAAACAGAATTGCTGGTTAGAAGAATATATACATATTTATTTTTCAATATATCCTTAGCACAAAATTCAAAGTACAAAATCAATAATATTGAAAAGCAGGTCTTCTTCCTACTCCTGTCTCCTAATCATCATCAGTTCTTTACTCCAGAGGCGATTACTGTCTTCAGTTTCTTCCTTTCACAAATATTCTAGGATTAGACATTTTGGATTTTGATATATATTGCCAAATGGCCCTTCCAAAAGGCAATTTATACTCATTATGGGAGATTGTAATTGGTGACAGATTCTTTGCTGTTCCTCCCACCCAGAAGTGAAGTCTATTTGTCTGCTCCTTCCATTTGGGTTGGTCTAGGCCTTAAAAGTTGTTGTAGCTTGCTTACTCACTCTCTTAGAATGTTGCTGGCATGTTAATAAACCCAATCTATCCTACTGGAGGGTGAGAAACAACGTGAAGCAGAGACAAACACTCCCAGATTAGGTTCCCTAGACCAGGAGTTGGCAAACTTTTTCTGTAGAGGGCCAGATAGTAAATATTTCCAGCTTTGAAGGCTGTATGATCTCTCTTGCCACTACTCAACTCTGCTGTTGTATTGTGATTTGGCCCACTTGCAGTAGTTTGCTGATCCTTACCTTAGACATCCTTACCAGCATGCAAACTGCCAGGCATGTGAGGAAGGTCATCCTCGACCATCAAGGCCCCAGCATAACCTCCAGCAAACTGCCAACATCAGCTGACCCAGCCCAGACCAGAACAACTGCCCAGGGGATGCACAGATTTGTGAGTAATAATTAATGTCTGTTGTTTTAAGCCACTAATTTTTAGGGTGGTTTGTTACACAGCAAAAGCTAACCAACACACTAACCTCTGCCACTATTGGATATTATCAATATTTTTTATTTTGCTTGATGTGTTAAAAATGGTATATTAGGGGCCAGGCCAGTGGCGTAGCAGCTGAGTTTGCGTGCTCTGCTTCAGTGGCCCCGGGTTTGCTGGTTCAGATCCTGAGTGCAGACCTATGCACTGCTTGGCAAGCCATGCTGTGGCAGGCATCCCACATATAAAGTAGAGGAAGATGGGCATGGATGTTAGTTCAGGGCCAATCTTCCTCAGCAAAAAGAGGAGACTTTGTGGTGGATGTTAGCTCAGGGCTAATCTTCCTCAAAAAAAAGGTATATTATAGGTATTTTACTGTGCCTTTCTGTGATTACTAATGTGTTAGAGCATTTTTTCATAGATCTTCATTGGTCGACTCTGAATTTCCTGTTCATATCCATTGCTCATTTTAACATTGGATTATTTTCTTATTGATTTGTCATTGTTGGAAAATATATCTTGGATACTAACCCTTTCTCTGTTATATTTATTGCAAATATTTTCTCCCTGTTTGTTGTCTATTATTTGTAGTATCTTTTATTATACTGAAGTTTTAAATTTTTATATAATCAAATTTAGCAATCATTTACTTTATGTTCTTTGATTTTTGCGTCTCTAAAAGGCCCTCCCTATTCTAAACTTATAAAAAATTCTCCTACATTCTTCCAACACTTCTGTAGTTGATTTTACTTGTTTTGTAATTGTTTTGTTTATTATTCATATGGGATTTATTTTATATGTGGTGTAATTTAAATTTTTTCCAAGTGGAAAACATTACTATTAGCTACTCTGGCACCTTTTGTTTTCCATATAAATTTCAAAATCTTTTGCAGGTCCCTATAAAAACCTTTTTGCATTTTTTTTTAAAGATTTTATTTTTCCTTTTTCTCCCCAAAGTCCCCTGGTGCATAGTTGTATATTTTTAGTTGTGGGTCCTTCTAGTTATGGCATGCGGGACACCGCCTCAGCATGGCCTGATGAATGGTGCCAGGTCCGCGTCCAGGATTCTAAGTGGCCAAACCCTGGGCCACTGAAGCAGAGCATGGTGAACTTAACCACTTGGCCACGGGGCCAGCCCCCTTTTGGCATTTTAGTTGTTATTTTTATTTGCTTTCTATTTTTTCAGAGTATCTTCAAATTGTCTGGCTTGTCAATGACACTATTTCTGTGTTTTTAGTCCTATTTGAAATTTATTATTTTATTTTTTAAATTAACATCTTCTGTCTTGTGGGACTTGGAATAGGAGGGAGGGTAGTCGGATATACATTTAGATCCAGTTCTTCCATCAGCTATTACATTTTGAAATTTGCTTTTCAAGATCTTGAAAGAATTCAGCATTATTTATAATAAAGAAAAATATAGTGTCCAACGTGTGAAGCATCACTTGAGTAGCTCTCTCAGTTACGTAAATGTAGGCTGAGAAATAGTCATTACTCTGGGATTAGGGTGTGGCTTTTATGACTTAATTTAGGTGGCAATTGGATCTCTAAAATATTGACTTGTCCCCTAAGAGGGAGCTGGATAAATTTATGTAAGGAGGCCAGAGTCTTCCGAGCTAGAAGGAACTAATATTCAATCATTGCTCCCTGAGACATGAAGTTAGTGAGACCTATGGATGTTGACTGGCTGGCCCTGGCCGAAGGACAGTGGCAGGGTACAGCAACAAGGTCTCTGAAATAATTAACTTCAGTAAAGTGGGAGCCCAGGGCCAACCTTGGTGGCCTAGTGGTTAAGTTTGGCATGCTCCACTTCGTTGGCCCAGGTTTGGTTCTGGGCATGGACCAACACCATTATTCTGTCAGTGGCCATGCTGTGGCAGCGGCTCACACACAAAAAGAGGAAGATTGGCAGCCGATGTTAGCTCAGGGTGAATCTTCCTCAGAAAAAAAAAATTGAGAGTCCAGGTTGATGCCCTCAAGGGTTGATTTCAGCCTAATAGGTGGCTGATGCTGAAAGCTACGCAATATTTCAAAATGAGCAGCATTGCCTGTTGAATGTGCAGAATCAGTTTCCTATTACAAAGAGGCAGCAAAAAGCAAAGGCTGCAAGTGACTAATTGGATACCTATGTTCTTGCTGACATGTGAAAGTTGGACAAACTTCTCCTAGAAGATTAAATCCATGGAGATTTGAGGATAAGTCAGAGAGATAAAGCCCTAAGAGGCAGATGTTGAATATCTTATTAATCTATTTTGTGCAGTCTCTAGACAATTTTCATTTTATGTGGAAAAAAAATTTTTAGGGGATGTATATATCATTGTACCACAATTTTGGGAGCAGGTCAACCTATGTCCACTCAGCGAGAAATTAGTTTTAAAAAATTGTGGCACATCCATACAAGGAATACTATGTACCCATCACAAAGGATGATATAGAACTATATTAATTGAAGTAGGAGAACCTCTAAGACTTATATTTGACATACCAATTATAGATATGTGATACTATTTGTATAAAAGTTATTTAGTTATATGTTCCTATGACTATATAGAGGTCTAGAAGTAAGGTTACCAAAATTTGATGGTGATTGGCTCCAGGTGGTGAGATTTTAGATAATTTTTGCTTTCTTTTTCATACTTTCCTGTATTACTTAAATTTTTTACAAATTCCCTATAATGAACATGTTTTATCTTGATGAAATAATTTTTTTTAAAAATGGAAACTGACCAGAGAAGCTATAAGGAATAAAAATCGTAATAATAATAGCTTACTATGTGCCAGAAACTATGCTAAGTTTTTTATATACATTATCTGATTTAATTCTCACAATAACCCTACGGCATTACTATCCTGTTTTGCAATATTGAGCAAACTGAGACTTGAATAGTTTAAATAAATTGCCCATAATCATAGGATTAGTAAGCGGTGGGGGCAGGATTAAAGCCCAAATTCCCTGGCTGCAGAGCTAGGGTCTCTCTGGTTCGACCCACAGGAGAGTTGGATGTCTGGAGCTAACAGAGAAATTCACCAGCATCTTAAATACAATCCAGCTTCAACTCTACCAGTTATACCTCCAAGGCCATTTTCTCTTTTTCATTTCAAGAAGCAAGCACTAAATACTATAAAAACAACCAGTGCCAAAGTCACTACGAACTAAAGACAGAAAACTCTCAGTGGTATTCTGTTGCATTGGCGGGGCCAGTGAACCAGGCCTTCCGGTATTGGAGGGTACCCTGGAATAGTACCCACTCTTGAATGTGGGCTGGCCCTTTGACTTATGTTAACCAATAGAATATGATGAAAGCACCAGTTCTGGGCCTGAGCCTGATGAAACCCTAGCAGCTTCCACTTTTGCCCTTTGGGGAGCCCTGAGCCAACATATAAGAAGTCTGCCCCAGAGATGGGTGGAAAGGTCACACTGACAGGAAGAGAATTCGAGATACAGGGAGAGAGAGGCCCAGTCACTCCGGCTGAACCAGCCCCCAGCTGATGCTATGACCAACACTAAGGCCAGCAGAAGAATGGCGGGGCTAATCCCAGCCCAGACTGTAGAACAGTGAGCAAACAAAATGGTGGTTGTTTTAAGCTATACATTTTGGGGTGGTTTGTTACACAATAAATAATGAAAACACCTCCTCACCTTTCCTTGCGCAACTAACTACAGGTACACTCAGTTCTTCACAAAGCCGAAGTCTCTGTTCCTTACTCCCTCTCAATTTTGTGGCAATAGTTTGCCAGAAGCTTTCGCTTTTATTACTAGAACTGAGGCAAACTTTAACGGAAAGAGGTACTAGGTGGGGGTCCAGAGGCTCACTTTAGCCCTAGTTTTGTTACTAGTTGTGTGCCTTTTGAAAGTCATTTACCTTTTTGTCAATTTTAAAATGGGGAGACTAATGCTCACTGTACTTACCAGAGGGGAAAAATTAGTATAACCGAGTTGAAAAGAAAAATGAAATGCATTTAAAAGAGCTTCAGCTCAAGAGGCAGGTGAAGAAATACAAGCAACATGGACTAATGTCAACTGGGTTTAAGATCTTGAACATATGACTCAATATTCCTGACCCCCAGTTCTTCCCCTGTAAATGAGACTACTCTTTCTCACCTCACAGGTTTATCTGTGATGATTAAATGAGACACCGCATGAGAGAGACTTGTTGCACAAAAAATGCTAATTGCCATCATCAAATCCAAACGTCTCCTCCAGCCCCGCCATCTTGTTCCCCAACCAACTCCACAGTGTGATTTAGTAAGTCTGGAGTGACGCCCAGAAAGCTACAGTTCTCTTGGTAATCTACGTTTTTGAAAAACAAGTTCCCCAGCACAGTCTACTGCAGGCGGCCTCACGCACACGACTCCGCTTGCTCCCTCCGCGCGCCCTCGCTCTGTCACAAGGAGCCCGCAAACTCCAGGTATCGCGACAGTTTTTTCTATCTTCAGAATCTGCTACAGGTCGCGCGAGAGTGGCTTGTCCAATTACGAGGCTGGATGGCCGCCCAAGATGGCGGCGCGCTGGGAGCGTAACATCTGCGTTTCTAGGAGCTTCGCGCTGCGTGTGGCTTAAGATTCTGGGGTTGCAGAGGCCCACTCCAGACTGGTCGTCTGGCAGAAACTTTGACCTCACAGGTGAGTCACTTACTATCTCTCACGCGGGCTGCGAGTTCACTTAACTTATGTATCACTCACGTTCCTCATTCTCGGGTTCTGGGCCCGTGAGGGACTGACTTCGGGGTTTAGGGAAGAGAGACCTTTTGGGTGGGTGGGTGGGGGGTTTGTGTGTGTGTGCGCGCGCGCGGGAGTGGTGGTGCGGCAGGTGGGAGGAGTTGGCGAATAGAATGGAGAGTAGCCTTGAAGTAGGAAAGACCCTCCTCCCGGGCTGAGGAGGTTTAGAGACTTCCGAAACTCAGGCGGGAAGACAAACTGAGTGGGTAAGATGAGGGTGTGGAAGAAACTGGCAGTGGCGGGACTAGAGGAAAAAGTAGAATTTATGAGGGAAGGCGACGAGAGAAAACGGAGATTGGAGTTGAAGTGGGAGGGATCTATGCAGAAGGAATTCGAAGTTCTGAAAGTGGAATTTAGGCTGTTTTGTCTTAGGCTAAGTGGTAGTTGAAGAGGATTATTAAGGGTCAGGAGAAACCAAGGAAACAGCATGAAGATGGGAAAGATCAAAGAAAGTCGAAGCGTCAGCTTCGGGGGTCTACTACTTTGGTTTGCTGGATTGACTCAGGTAACCCGGAAGAAAAAGCTCCAGCCCTAGGGCTAAGTTTTTTTGAGGGTCAAGATGGGGACTGTTTACCAAGAATGAGGGTGCTGTGTTTCAGTAGCCTGGAGAGTGAAAAGAGTTCCATCGTGTTTTCAATCAACAGATACTTATTGAGTGCCCCAGGTCCTGTTTTAGGCACTGGGATATTGCAGTGGACAAGGCAGACAAAATACTTTCCCTCATGAAGCTTTACTGGCAGGGCAGATTAAAAGTAATAAGTAAAACATATGGAATCTCAGATGGATATGCTCATCTTAGTAGTAGAACCTAGGAAAGGGGCAAGGAGTGTGTTCACTCACTGCACTTTTAAGTGGAGGTACTCAGGAAAGGCATCAATGAGAAGGTGATGTTTGATCAAAGACATAAAGCGAGCGGATTTTGTACGTATTTCTAGGGGAAGAGCAGTCCACGTAGAGCAAACAGCAAGTACAGAAGCCCTGAGACGGGAGTGTGTCCGACTTGATAGAGAAACAAGGTGGCTAATGTGGCTAGAGGAGAATGAACCAGGAAGAGAAAAGTAGATTAAGTTAGAGAGAAGTGGCGAGTAGCAATGCTGATGCCAGGCCAGAGTTGACACTCAGTTATATTTTGTAGAATGGGGTAGATTTAGCTAAAGTCATTGCTTGTATTAAGAGTTTGGTTATCAAAGAAGTGGTTTTATTGACTCATTCTGTGTCTATTTTGACCAGAAAGGGTGAGTAATGTAGGAAATCAATTGAATCTACCATATCTGTAATTTAATTTGTTCTGCATATGTTCAGAGTGTTATGTGTGTACATTGGTGTCAGCTATGTAGTCTTTAGAATCTTAATGTGTTGCAGAGCCCTAACATACCATGTCTTTCCTTTTTTTTTTTTTTTAAAGCTTGGCACCTGAGCTAACAACTGTTGCCAATCTTTTTTTCTTTTTCCTGTTTTTTTCTTCACAAATCCCCCCAGTACATAGTTGTATACTTTAATTGTGGGTCCTTCTAGTTGTGGCATCTGGGACACTGCCTCACCGTGGCCTGAGGATCAGTGCCGTGTCCGAGAACCAGCGAAACCCCGGGCCGCCGAAGTGGAGCGTGCGAACTTAGCCACTCCGCGGTGGGGTCGGCCCCCTATTGTCTCTTGAAACTACTGATAGAGTAGCTTTCTTTTTTGATTCTTGCCAGATCACAGGAAAGAAAAGCATTTTCCTTTTTCACCTTTTTCTTGAGGACTGACACCTATCCTAGTTTTATTCTGCCTTTCCAGATGGTCTATAAAGGGTATGTTAATGTAAGGGAATTAAAACTTGTGTATACTTAGTTTTTGTGATAATGTGAGGGGCAAAAGGTGGTAATTTAGTGTGCTGAAAAACTTCCAAGTGACTGTTAATTCCCCCAAATTCTGAATTCTTTATTTACTCAACCAATATGTATTTTATGCCAGTTACTAGGGAGTACAATGAAGAATAAGGTGGACGTGGTTGCAGCTTGGTGTGTGTGTGTGACAAATGTAAAGATCTCTGAAGGAAAAGCACAAAGTGCTTGGAAAGCATATAGAGTGGGCGTCTGATTGGATGTGTGGTGTCAGAGAAAGCCTACCTGAGAAAATGATGCTTAAGGTGTGATTTGAAGGACTAGTGGGCCTTCACAAGTTGAAGGGATGGTGGGAGGGTGTAAGAATAGCACATGGTGGGACAACCATGATGCAGCAGAGAAAATGAAAGAAGACCAGTATATCTGGACCAGTATGGAACATAGTGCAGGAAGGGGAAAAGTGGCAACCAATGAGTTTGGAGGGATAAGCAAGGCCTAGAATTACGTATGCCTTGTTAATGGTTTTGGACTTGATCAGCCTAATAGCTTTAGGAAGCCACTGAAGGGATTTAGCAAGGAATGTTCAGATTTGCATGGCAGAGGGGTAAGGAGACTTGTTTGCTGGTTGAAAGGTGGATTGCAAGGGCAAGAGTGGTTATAGAGAGATCAGTTAGAGGCTGTTATAGTAATCCAAGAAAGAGATGGTAATGATCTGGGTTAGAGAGGTGCAGTTGTGAAGGGTGAAAAATGGATAGATAATTAATAATAATAATAGTAATAATATAATAATAATTAGGAGATAGAGGCTATTGAGGACATGTATGTTTGGAATGGAGGAGGCGAGGTGGAGCAGGTTTTAAAGCTTTCTGGATTGTATGCCACAAGAAAGGTAGTGGTATCTTTCAGGGAAATAGGGAAGATTAGAAGAGGACCAGTTTGGGGTGGGTTGAAATGGTTTAATTTTGGACATGTGCATAAAGTACTTTTGAACCATTCAGGTGAGAAGTCTGGTGGGCAGTAGCATATTGTGATTTGGAAAGGTCTGGGGTGAAGACAACAATTCTTTTTGAAAATGGTTGTTAAATTTCTCATGTAGAAAGCTGTCAGAACAAACCTTCTGAAATAGAGTGTTAACAAATTTGTTACTATGTAAAGTTACATCTCTAACAAAGCCGGCAAAGGAAAGGTGCTTGTTGCTAAGAGACTTTATAATAGGGGATATGGCTTCACGGGGGAGATGAGGGAAGGAAAGACCTGCCTGAAGAAGAGATGCTTGAACTGTGATCCTCAGGATGAATAGGAATTCATCAGGTGAAGAGGGGGAGGAAAGAACATTGTAGACAAAAGGAGTAACCGGGGTAAAGAGCCTGTCACCAGAGTAGAGGGGACAAGAAGAAGAGCAAGGGAGATGCCTTAAGCTGATGGTGAAAAAATAAATAAGGCCACACCATGCTGGGCCTTATATGTATGGTTTTTTTAAAAAATGCGTTTTATTTTATTTTATTTTAATTTTTTTTGCAGGAAAAGATTCTCCCTAAGCTAACATCTGTTGCCAATCTTCCTTTTGCTCCCCCACCCCAAGCCCCAGTATGTAATTGTGTATAGTTGTAAGCTCTTCTGGTTCTCCTATGTGAGCTGCCACCACAGCATGGCTACTGACAGACGAGTGGTGTGGTTCCATGCCTGGGAACTGAACCTGGGCCACTGAAGCAGAGCACGCTGAACTTTAACCACTAGGCCATCAGGGCTGGCTCGGATAGTTTTTGTTTTTATCCCAAGAGTAAGGTTTTGATCAAGTGGGCATAGGAAGAGGACATAATGAGATTTGCGTTTAGAAATGAACACTGCAAGGTGGAACAAGGAATGGAGAGAATAAAAGTGAATTCAGGGAGACCAATTTAGAGGCTGTTGTAGCAGTCTAGGTAACTTGTGCTGGCTGATATTGGCAGAGATAGGGAAAAATAGATGGATTTGAGAAGTAATTATTAAGAAAAATCCACACGACTATTGATTTCTTGGGATATAAGAGGGATAGAGAACTATCAGGTGACTCCTAGGTTTCTGGTTTACATAATCATGGTTAGATGAATGCTCATGAGTAAAAAATAAAGTGGAAAATACAAAATGATACAAAGAAGAAAGTAAAAATCACCTACTACCCAGAGATATACACTAAAATATTTTTAAAATTACCAACAACTCAGAGTTTACTAAACCACTGCAATGGGGTTTCTTTCGCTTTTTATTTCTTGCTATATCTGTGTTAACTTTTTCCCTCTCTGTAATCTGGAAGAAGACAAAATTATGTTTGTTTTCATTTGGTTTTGGTTACCTAGGAATGACAAGACTGAAATTTATGTAAGAATTTGGAATAGAAGATATTTTTTGAAACTTTAATGATTTTATGGTGCACTACTGAATATTTAATCCATGCAAGCCCACTGTAAAAATTTAACCTCTGACTGTTATATTCTTTGCCCCAGATTATACTCCCTTCTGTCATTTTGATATTTTTTAAATTCTTTAGTTTTTTTAAAGATTGGCACCTGAGCTAACATCTGTTGCCAATCTTTTAAAAAAATTTTTTTTTCTTCTTCTCCCCAAAGGCACCCCCTCCCCCCCCCCCCGCCATGCCATACATAGTTGTATATTCTAGTTGCAGGTCCTTCTAGTTGTGCTTTTGGGGACGTAGCCTGAGCATGGCCTGATAAGCGGTGCCATGTCCGTGCCCAGGATCCGAACCAGTGAAACCCTAAGCTGCCAAAGCAGAGCACACGAACTTAACTACTTGGCCACAGGGCCAGCCCCCAGTTTAATTTTGTAAAGGAATAGTTTCTAATTTTCTTCCCTTGGTTTAAAAAAAAATTCGTCATATGTTGTGTACCTTTTTTTTAAATTGTGGTAAGATAATCCATAACATAAAAGTTACCATTTTAACCATTTTTAAGTTGTTAAATACCATTCAGTGGCATTAAGTATATTCACAATGTTATGCAATCATCACCATTATCCATTTCTAGAAGTTTTTCTTCATTCTAAGCAGAAACCGTGTACCCATTAAATAATAACTCATCATTCCTCCTTTTCCTCAAGCCCTGGCAACTTCTGTTCCACTCTCTGTCTGCATGAATTTGCCTATTTTTGGTACCTCACGTAAGTGAGGTAATACAATATTTGTCCTTTTGCATGTGGCTTATTTTCCTTAGCATAATGCTTTTTTTTTTTTTAAAGATTTTATTTTTTTTCCTTTTTCTCCCCAAAGCCCCCCGGTACATAGTTGTATATTCTTCGTTGTGGGTCCTTCTAGTTGTGGCATGTGGGACGCTGCCTCAGCGTGGTCTGATGAGCAGTGCCATGTCCGCGCCCAGGATTCGAACCAACGAAACACTGGGCTGCCTGCAGCAGAGCGCGTGAACTTAATCACTCGGCCACGGGGCCAGCCCCAGCATAATGCTTTTAAGGTTCATCCATGTTGTAACATACATCAGAGTTTCATTCTTTTTATGGCTAATATTCCATTGTATGTATATACCATGTTCTATTTACCTATTCATCTGTTAATGGACCTCAGGTTGCTTCGACCTTTTGGCTCTTGTGAATAATGCTGCTGTGAACATTGGTGTGCAAGTATCTGTTTAAATCCCTGCTTTCACTTCTTTTGGGTATATACCTAGGAGTGGACTTGCTGGATCGTTTGGTAATTCTGTGTTTAACTTTTTAAAGAACTGCCAAACTCTTCTCCACTATAGTTGTACCATTTCACATTCTCACCTGTAGTGCATGAGGACTCCAGTTTCTTCACATCCTCTCCAATGCTTGTTTTCTTTTTTTAATTTTTTAATAGTAGCCATCCTAATGGGTATGAAAGTAATCTTGTGGTTTTGAATTTGCATTTCCGTAATGACTAATAATGTTGAGCATCTTTTCACATGCTTATTTGTTGTGTACATTTTAAAAATATAACTTCTACTTTCTCACTTGATTGGTAATGGTGTGTTTGCTGTAACTGTTGAGTTATCAACCACAGCTTTTCCCCGTTAGTATTTTTTAAACTAAATATGCTGATTTTTCCCTTTTTTTTTCTTTTTAAGGATGGCTCTGAGTAAATCAATGCATGTAAGAAATAGATACAAGGACAAACCTCCTGACTTTGCATATCTGGCATCTAAATATCCAGATTTTAAGCAGCATGTTCAGATAAATCTGAGTGGAAGAGTAAGGTAAGTAACAGATGAAGAATTCTTGATACTGTGTTATTCTGGTGTAATCTGAATGGACACGGTGTAGTGGAAAGTCTGTTGGGCTGATAGTAGACCTGCATACTAATCCTAGACATTTTCTTAAACTTCTCGTCTGACCTTGGACAAGGTCAATCACTTAACTTCTCTGGGTTTTAGCTTTTTAACCTATAAAATGAGAGGATTGGACCAAATGCTTCTGTTTCCTTCTGTCTTAAAAAAAACCCTCTTGATGTCCAAATTATTGCTTACCCAACAGAGATCCCAGAGTATCTGCGGAAACCTTAGGATTGTGCTCTTATTTTAAGTGTGTGTTTATTTTGATGTAAGGTAGGAAAATAATAATCAGGGCATCAAAACTGATTTCACAGATATTATTACTTAGGATGTCACTAAATTTAAGTTAAAAAATTAGTCACTAAAAATTAGGGGCCAGCCTAGTGGCATAGTGGTTGGGTTTGTGCACTCTGCTCGGTGGCCTGGGGTTTGCAGGTTCCAATCTTGGGCATAGACCTAGCACTGCTCGTCAAGCCATGCTGTGGTGGCATCCCACATAAAATAGAGGAAGATTGGCATTAGATGGTAGCTCAGGGCCAGTATTCCTCTCATACACATACACACAAAAAAGTTAATTACTAAAAATAAAGAAAATAATAGTATAAGTGCTTCAGGAAATGGCAAATGTTATGATAATGGTATGGTAATATCTGATGTGTGTGTTGTACCCTTGAGAAGGAAATCTTTGACTGCATTCCTAAACTCTTGGGAGTTACAGAGGAGATTAGAAATTCCAAGCCTTCCTGGGGAAAGGTGTGGTAATTTAACTATGGGAGGAGGAGAAGCAGGATTTGTGGAGAAAAGGGAAGGTAAGGAATAATAAGATCATAGGGTTTGAGGTATTTTGCTGACCTCTTCCTTCCTCCAGCAGTCTCCTTATGGCTTTAGAAATGGAGGCTTTAGGGCAGTGCTTAACCTGGAGGCCAAGATACCCTAGAAATCATATAAATTTTTTTTTTTGAGGAAGATTAGCCCTGAACTAACATCTGCTGCCAATCCTCCTCTTTTTGCTGAGGAAGACTGGCCCTCAGCTAACATCTGTGCCCATCTTCCTCCACTCTATATTTGGAATGCCTACCACAGCATAGCTTCCCAAGCAGTGCCATGTCCGTACCTGGGATCCGAACCGGCCGAACTGCTGCACCACTGGGTCGGCCCCAAGGTTTTTAAAAAATACATTTCCGTTCATTTTTCTGGGAGATAATCTTTAGTTTTCATCAGATTCTCAAAGGGATCTGTGACACACATGCACACACACACTGTGCCCCCAGTGTACAAAGGTTAAGATCAAATGCCCTAGAACTGTGGTTTCCAAGCTTTTTTGTCTACTCCACTTAGTGAAAAGTTGAGCATGGCCCCATACATGAATGCGTGTACTACTTACTGTGTTACTATGTTGAGCACATTAGAAAACATACTTCAAAATAGAAATTAAAAATATATTTAAATAAGAGTTCTAATATTTTCTTTGCATACTCTAAAGAATCATCTTTGGCACTTTATTTTAGAGATCACACCAAAGAAATTGAATTGGTATTCCTCTGTTTAGATCATCCCTACATTGTTCTCAAATCTTTATTTCATAGTTATGTATGTGGATGTGTTTCTTTATCCTAGTAGCTTTGGAGCAGATAGAGCTTTGTTATTCTTTGTTTCCTCTCTATACCTACTATTGTACTTAATTGTTTAACAAATACCTGTTGATTAACTGTTTTGTGCTAAGTTCTAGGAAAGCCATAATAAACAAGAAAGGCATCGTCACTCTCATATTTGGAATTTACACACTAGTGGGGGAAGTGGACAGATAAACAAGCAGTTAACCTTTCAGAGTGGCAGAATCTGTGGGGTATACAGTGGAATCACATAGAAGGGAGCCTTGAATCCCAACTTTGAGATTTAGGTAATCTTTTGAAACAGAAGTGGTGTCTTGTTTGTGTTCTGAAGAATGAGTAGGAGTTAGCCAGGTAGGAAGAAAAATGTTGTAGGAAGAGGGAGCAGCATGTGCAAAGAGCACTGAGTAGTAGAGGAACTGGAAAAGTTGAGGATGCCTAGGATGTGGTGTGGTGGGCAAAAGACAGGAGATGAGGGTAAGGATGATTATGCTCGAAGTACTCTATAATACCTAGTAAGGAGTTGGGAATTTATCTTAAGGACATTGTGCAGAGAGTTCCTGTATCTTCAAAGTTACCCATCCCCATTCTTATCCACTAAAGTTTTAAAGCAGAGGAATAACATGTTCAGCATTGCATTCAGACTGATGTATTCTAGGAGCATTGTGGAGGATGGATTGCAGGGGGAATTAAGACTAGATATGTAGAGAAGTAAGTGGGAAGTGGTTTCAGTAATCCAAATTAGACAAATTGATGGCCTAACTAAGTGGAGGCAAGAGAGATAGAGATAACTGGATGTATTTGAGAGAAATTCATGAATAGAAT
This sequence comes from Equus asinus, assembly GCF_041296235.1. Classification (NCBI taxonomy): domain Eukaryota; kingdom Metazoa; phylum Chordata; class Mammalia; order Perissodactyla; family Equidae; genus Equus; species Equus asinus. The sequence continues at coordinate 16,331,566 of NC_091802.1, forward strand.
TAGCAGGACATGGTAGAAGTTAGGTACGAGCCAAATATGGTACTTGGGATTCCAACTTAGCAGGAGGATAGGTGGTAGTGCCATTTACTACAGTAGGGAACAAGGGAGAATGAGCTGGTTTGGGGGAGATGATAGTTTCAGTTTTGGGCATATTGAATCTGAGAAGTCTGTGGAATATTCAAGTTTGGTATTTTGTAGGTAATTGAAAATGGAAGTCTGAAGAGAGGGACGCAGTGGTGATGTAGGGGTGGGGTTAGTGAAGGCCTCGGGTCTTTGAACTGAATACTGAAGCATGTATAGAAGGGGAGAAAGAACTCCAAGTATATAGAAGAGAATTTTGTGAAAGGTATGGTAAGTTTGCAGAACAGCATGTAGACAGGACTGAAGTGGGTTCAGGATAACACTTTAGGGGATAACCAAAGATGAGACTGAAAGGAAAACAAAGAACAGGTTACAAAGAGCCTTTCACAGCGTGCAAATTAGAATGGACTTGATTGCTCAGACACTGAGGAACCAGAGGAGGATTTTCAAGATGGTTAGGAATTTTAAGATGGCTTAAGATTTATACTTTTTAAAAAAATCACTCAGCAGACCAGACAGATCTATTATCACAACATATCAGAATGGATTAAAGGTGTCTGGCAATTTAAGAGACATTCAGTAAATATTTGTTGAATGCATGAGAATAATTCCTCTATAAAATCTAACGGTACGCCACTTACAAATGGCATACCTAAAACAAAATTACAGATAAATGAAAAAGGAGGGGGCAAAAATATACCAGGCAAATGAGAGTTCCCTCAAAATAAAAAAATAAAATAAAAGGAAGGCAAAAAAGCATCAGATTGGAAAAAGAGCACTAGTTTATATTGAAGGAAGTAATTTTCAATGAATATTAAAAAAGATGACTTTTAGCATCTAATAGTTCTAAAATATAACAGAAATATCTTTTAAAAAGCATTTGACATAATTCGGAGACATTTTCTTTGTATTTCTAATCAAGTAGACAAAAATAAATAGCAATGTTACCCAGCCCTGAGGGACTGGTGACTCTCAAGTGGGTCCTTTTGCCTGGAGCCACTGGCGGCAATAGAATTAGACTGGATTAGGACAGCAGAGCAGAAATTTTACTCATTGATCAATGAATGGGGGAGCAGAGTTCGTCTTCTAAAACACCTCCCTGAAGGGAGGGTAAGCAAGGTTCTTATGGATGTGAAGGAGCAAAGGTCTCTGTTATCGCTTGGGGTGGGGGCATTTGGGGCATGCGCAGATCTTCCCTTCTTGCACATGGCACCTTCTGCGCATGGCAGCCCATCACCATCTTAGACTTTTCTGCTTTGGACTATTCTGCCATTTGGCCATTTGCCTTTGTTCTGCCTCGGTTCCTGTAAGCAATCACAACTTAAAGACAAAGCATTAAATGTGGAAAATGTTTTAGGGACTTCCCTGGGTGACACAGTGGCCTTGGGGACTTTCAGAGGATCCATGAATACTTCAAAGACAATTACATAAAAATACCTTTTGCGTGTGTTCTTTTTCTTGAGGAAATAGGGTTCAAAGCTTTAACCTATAATTTAGAACTTCACTTTTAAAAGGGTCATTATCCCAAAAAAAGGTAAGTACTACTGATAGTCTAAATAATCAATGAGTTTGATTTAATGATATATTTTGAACTCTTTAACCTATAAATATGAATGCACATTCTTTTTAAATAACTTGCATAGACTTATAACCCTAAGAAATGACAGCTGGAACTCTCTCTGGCTCAGGGTCTACTGTTTCTCTTATTTATTAAGAGTTATAAATATTAGAAAGAAAAAGAATTATAATCTTACAAATGGCTTGATTATGGTCTACCTGAAAAAACATTTCAGTCACCTAAAGAATATTCAAATAACAAGATTGCTAAATAAAGTGTACATATAAATATTTTAAGTATGTATAAATACATATAACAAAATTGATAGGTTTTCAAATACTGATTGGAAAATATAGTTGCAATAAAAGACGCCATCCACAGTAACAAAGGGTAATAGGCAGAAACTTGGCAAAGAAACACGTAAAGATCTATATGGAAAACAACAGAATTACCCTTAGGGGCTTAGGCAAAGGCAGTGAATCTAGGATATACTGTGTTTCTGAATGGAGAGACTTGATATGATAATGTCGATTCTTTCCCCAATCAAAATCCCTGTAAGTTTTTTGGAAGAGAAAGTGACATAATATTTCTTTAGTTCAAAGAAAAGATGCTCAAGGCAAATGTTATCACTGGGTGGTGGAAAGGTGTAAGGGTTAAACTTTCCCAGATAGGCATCTAAGTGTATTGTGAAGTTAGAGTACAGTCGTGCACTGCACAGTGACGTTTCAGCCAACAATGGACCGCATACATGAACCGCATATACAGTGGTGCTCCCTATGATTCGTACCAGATAGCCTAGGTGTGTAGTAGGCTAGACTATCTGGGTTTGTGCAAGTACACTCGATGATGTTTGCACAAAGGTGAAATTGCCAGCGATGCATTTCTCAGAACATCTCCCCGTCATTAAGCGTCACATGGCTGTAATTAAAACATTAGTATTACAGTGTTGCAGTACTAGTATTGCCACAAGAAAGGGCCATCATTGTCCCGCACAATTTGAAACACACCTCAGTCTAAACAGCAGAACAAATGCATATACACGTTAAATAGTAGGATGATTCCTGCCTGTCATTCTACTCAGTAATGTACCTCCCAAAGAGAGAGTAAAGTGAGCAGGGTGAATCTTCCTTTCTTAATCAGTCTTGACTTCCGTGTGTTTCTCATAGTGTGAATATCTCACAGTGCTGTGAATGATTAAAGAGATTTTGCAGTGTAATTTTGATCATACTGGATTTTCACTTTATGTGCTTACTTTAGAACCTGATTCCCAAGTAAGATACCACCCCATCATGTAAAGACTATAGTGTAAAATAAGGTTAGCATTTCAGATTTTTAGGGGTGGGGGCAGACAATAAAGGATTTCTTTTTCAACAGTGGATTTTTTTTATTTAAAAAATTTTTTCATTACCTATATAATGTTATAATCCAGTGTTAAATAGTGGGTTTTTAATAGATGCAGTTGGGACAGCCATGGGGAAGGTGCAGTAGATTTCCTTTACTGTATGTTATGCAAAATAAATTCCTGATGGTTTAATGATTTCAATATATATAATTTTTAAGTACTAGAAAAAAATAGGTCAATGTCTGTAACTTTGGGTGTAGAAATGTTCTTTCTGAGCATACTCTAAGGGTAGAATTCATAAAAGATGGGCGGATTCAACTACATAAGAAGTAAAAACTTTTACGTATCAGGAAATGCTAAAAGTAAAAGGTGACAACATGGTATAAATATTCATGGCATATAGCAAAGAATTGCCTTCTTTAATGTAAAGAACTCTTAAAAGACTGTAAGAAAAAAGGCAGAAACCTTAACAGATAAGGTTAAGGATTAAAACAGGCAATTCACAAAAGAAGAAAGACAAAAAGGACCAAATTAGCAAAGATAAAATATACAATAATCCATCAATGGCAAAAGTGTAGTCAAGTGCGCATAGTGATAAAATGCGGCCTTGAAACTTCTAAAAAGCCGGGCGGTGGCTGTATGGTTGAGTTCCCGTACTCTGCTTCTGGTGGCCCAGGATTTCTCGGGTTCGGATCCTGGGTGCAGACATAGCACCCCTCATCAACCCACGCTGAGGCAGCGTCCCACATGCCACAACTAGAAGGACCCACAACTAAAATATACAACTATGTACTGGGGGACTTTGGGGAAAAAGAAGGAAAAATAAAATCTTTATTAAAAAATAAAGAAGGTTAGGGGGCTGGCCCGTGGCCAAGTGGTTAAGTTCGAGCTCTCTGCTTTGGCCTGCCCAGGGTTTTGCCGTTTCGGATCCTGGGCGTGGACGTGGAACTGTTCATCAAGCCATGCTGAAGCAGCGTCCCACATGCCACAACTGGAAGGACCTACAACTAAAAATACACAACTATGTACCAGGGGGCTTTGGGGAGAAAAAGGAAAAATAAAATCTTTAAAAAAAAAAAAAGAAAGTAAGTTCTAAAAAGCATACTTAAGTGAAATAATGTGTGTTTGAGGATGTTTATCCCAAGGCTGTGTATAATGAGGAAAATTGGAAATGATTTAAATATCCAGTATGTAGGTTGTTGGAATGCAGTTCCATACAATGGAATACCATGAAGCCTATGGAATGAGTGTCGCAGATTATAACACACAATTTTGTTTCAAACTGAAATCAAGATTATCTGTGCTGATATGCTGTGCATGGAATGGGACTAAAAGTCAAGAGCTATGATGTTCAAAGTGGTTGTTTTTGTAATAGGCAAAAGTAACTTAAAAATTTTCTGCAGGGAAAAACAACTTGTATGAAGAGATGAGAGGAGGGTGAGGCAAGCTTGAGGAGAGCCTCTTATTTCTTTAAAGATGGAAGCAGTGTGAGTCATTTTTAGTTGGCAAGACAGCATATTTAGAAGGGCTCTATGATAGATGTAGGGGAGAGGAGATGTAAATGACCTAGCTGCTGCTAGACATCCTCCTTCCTGCTTACTCAGTAGGACTTGTTGATTGTCTGCATTGATAGAACGTTCTTTATTTTTATAATGGCTTTTTATTTAATTCCATGAGATTTATGAAAAAGAATGGCCAAAATATAAACTTAGCTAATGATGGAAAAGGAATATCAGACAAAACCTTAGACCTGAGATGGATTAAAGTGTTATTTATTTGCTCAACTCTTAAATGTTCTCTTAAGGGAAGCAGGGTATGGTATGGAAAGAGGAGGGCATTTCTGTGTCAGTCATCCTAAGGACCAGGGTTGAGGGTTCCTCTTACCAGCTGTCAGGTTTTAGATAATTTTCTTAGCTTTACTGAGACTGAATTTCCTCTTCTAAAAAAGAGGGATAAAAGGACATACTTTGGATGGTTGTCATAAAAGTTAGCAATAATGCATGTAAAGTGACTGGTACACTGTAGACACTTTGTAAATGATAGGTAACTTATTGTTATTAAACCTGGTATTATTAATAAGGTGGCAAAGATTGCCAGTGTGATCTGTTTTTCTTCCCTGCACCCATCACTGCTTTGTTATAATCATATCTGACCATTGCAATTAGCTTTTAGTTTGTGGTTTTTCACAGTAACCAGCCCCATAGCAACATCCCACAATTTACTTGAGCCCTGTCAGTTGAGTTTGAATAGAGTGTGACACTTAACTGATTTGTTTTTTTGAACCAAAAACTCGGCACTGAAGGATTGTGTCTTACTTTGTGACTACCATTTGTAGCACCTCAGTGAAGATTTAACGAATAGAAACCAGTGTTGGAGTATGAGCTTTATCCTTTGTTGTTACATGAGGTTTGGCCTCCACGATGTCAGAATGGTTATTTTAACCGTGGGTTACAGAATGTATCTTTCCAAACTCTGTCGATAATGGTAATACTGTATTGATCAGTAGCAGAGGAGTCATTCTGGGGAAATTGGACATGAGCTTGTTGACAATAGGCTATTTTGTGAAGCTGGATGTGTTAAACAAAAAACAAAGACTGATGGAATAAATTGCTGATTTCCACGTGAGCGCTAATTTTAGTTCCTGTGCCTCTCTGTGATCTCAGAAATGAGAATGAAAAAGATCTTGCCAGTGTTCAGGATTTCTGAATGTCCCAGGGTGCTAAAGTGACCTAGATATTTAACTAGTGAAGTCGGATTACTAGACTTTGCCCTACAAAAGGATTTCCAACCTTCAGATGAGTGTCTGTATTTTCTTAGAAGTAAGAAAACAAACGCTCATTTTGTTAACAAAGTTTAAAAATCAGCTCTTCACTGATTTTTCAGGTTATGTCTTCAATTAGACTAGCCTCTGCTTGATGTCTTGTACTTTTTGGTGATTAGGATGTGGTTCCTTATTAATAAATTGTATGTTCTAGTCCATCAAAGTGAATACGTACATATATTTTTTTTGGATAATAAGAATTGTTTATATAAACAACAACTCTGTTTGAAGGCACTAAGAAAACATTAATTATATTGCTGTTTCTCTTGCTCCAAATGTTTCATGAAGCTATGTAATTAGTGCTTAAGCTGCAGTACTATCTTTTGGTGATTGCTGTGACCGTGGGAAATATCCTGGTTTAGTCTTCAGCAGAATTGGCCCCCTTTCATAGGAAACAAGCACTCTGGAAGACCTGTTTTCCTTTTTTGAAAAAGGAAATTTTGTTTTTCAAAGATTTTTTTTTCTTTTTTCTCCACAAAGCCCCTTGGTGCATAGTTGTATATTTTTAGTTGTGGGTCCTTCTAGTTGTGGCATGTGGGACGCCGCCTCAGCATGGCTTGATGAACGGTGCCATATCCACACCCAGGATCCAAACTGGAGAATCCCTGGGCCACCGAAGCAGAGCGCGTGAACTTAACCACTTGGCCACGGGGCTGGTCCCAGGAATTGTTTTTTATTATTCAATGAGATATTAGTAAAAATTACGTAACTTTGTCAAAGTTAAATTATAGGTTAAATTCCTGTAATAGACTAATTAACAACTGTTTAATCTCCCTTCAACGATGACTGATCCAAATCACATCAAAACAAACAATGTTTTATTATTTTAGAGCACATTATGGAGACCTTAATGAGAAAATTACAGAAACATAGCCTTCGTAACTACATTTATAGTAGTAATGTTGCATACATAAAAGAAAAAAAGTCACTGTTCTTCTACCCCAAAGATCAAATTACTTTGTATTCCTTTCTAAGCCCTTGTCCTTATGCTTATATAGCAATTTTTTTTTTACTATATAGGCATACTTTTTTTCTTACCCCCACTTGACATTATATTATAAGCATTTCCATAGAGTTGTAAAACACTTAGTTATGAAGGTGATATTATGTAAAATATATTCAAATAATACAAAAATATGAGAATGGAACTTCCACCCCTACTCATCTACCCACCATTTCCACATCCAGAGGTGGTTCTTACCCTTCCAGACTGTTTTCTGTGGATATACATGTACAGGAGTGTTTTTTGTTTTGTTTTTACAGGAATGTGATTATAATGTATGCATGTACTTTTACTCAAACTTGTTGTTTTTAAAGATTTTATTTTTCCTTCTTTTGCTCAAAGCCCCCCAGTACATAGTTGTATATTTTACTTGTGGGTCCTTCTAGTTGTGGCATGTGGGACGCTGCCTCGGCATGGCTTGATGAGCAGCAGTGCTCTGTCCACTCCCAGGATCTGAACCGGTGAATCCCTGGACTGCTGAAGCAGAGCGCGTGAACTTAGCCAGTCGGCCACGCGGCCAGCCCCAAACTTGTGGTGTTCTTTTTTTTGGTTTAATATGTCAAGGAGCCTCTTTCTACAAGACTGTGTGGATCAGCCCAGTCTTACTCCTTTTAATGACTGCAGAGTATTCTCTTATGTGGATGTATTACAGCTTATTCAGCCAACTTCCTGTTGATTACTTTTAGGTTGTTCCTAAATTTTCTGTAATGCAAAACTTTAACTGTTTCTCTTACTATTGGACTGAATTTAGGGTAAGTCACTCGGCTTTGCTAGAAAATTGCAGTACTCTTAACTGTACTTAGAAAGGGTAGAGAGGTATTTGGATGACTAAGTTTTTCTTTCCTGTCATTTGCTCTTTAGCTAGCATAGGGATCTGCATTTAAGAGATCACCTTGGGGCCAGCCCCATGGCTGAGTGGTTGGGTTTGTGTGCTCCACTTGGTGGCCCAGGGTTTCGCCGGTTCAGATCCTGGGCGCAGACATGGCACCGTTCATCAGGCCATGCTGAGGCAGCATCCCACATCCCACAACTAGAAGGACCCACAACTAAAAATACACAATTATGTACCGGGGGGCTTTGGGGAGAAAAAGGAAAAATAAAATCTTAAAAAAAAAAAAGATCAACTTGATTGATCAAGGTAGTTTCTTACTATTTTGCAAGTAGGATTTTAGGTTCTTTGGTTAACTTAGGGTTATCAATAATGGTCATTTCCACTGTTCCAGGATCTTTGTTTTATATGATATTACTACCTAATTGCTTATTAAAAATTCTTGAACTCTGTCATGGATAGGTATGAGTTAGTGGAAAACACAACAAAAGACCATGGGTTTGGTTTTTGATTCTGTTCAACAACCAATTATTATTATTGCTTTTACTATTATTATAGTCTAATTCAATTAAGTATTCCATCTATAGTTTGGATCCCATACCCTCTCCCCATCTCAGGAACTTTACACAGTTCTGGTATTCATTTTCTTAAGTATTTAATCTCTCTCTTTGTCAACTAATTTCTTCTGTTCTTACTTTTTAAAAAATTGAGATATAATTTATATACTATAAAATCACCATTTTAAAGTGTACAATGTTCACAAGGTTGTGCAAGCATCACCACTAATTCCAGAACATTTTCGTTACCCCACAAGAACCCTGTACCCGTTAGCAACCACTCCCACTTCTTTGTCTCCTCAACCCCTGGCAACCACTAATCTGCTTTCTGACTCTACAGATTTGCATGTTTGGGACATTTCATATAAATGGAATCATGATATGTGACCTTTATGACTTTCCATTGACTTTTAAACATGTTTGTCTTCTATTAAAAAATTATTAATAAAACCTCTGCATCAACCCTACAGCTTCTACTGCCCCATCTCTCTTCTCCCTTGCACAGCACAACTTCTTGAAGAATTGTCTAATTTTACTGTCTCTGTTTTTTCACACCGTACTTAATCTTTAGCTCATTCCAGGTGGTTTCTAATTCTGCCACTACCAGAGCAGCTCTTGAAGAGGTCTCCAGTGATCTCATGTCACTAAATCCAATCTTGTTTCTCAGTTGACTTCTGAGAAGCAGCTTACTCTGCTGACACTGTTCTCCTTCGTGGACACCCTCTTCTCTTGGCTTCCTTGGCACCGCGCCACGCTCTTCTGGTTTTCCTTCTTCCACCCTTCCTGTCTCCTTTGTAGCTTCCTCTGTAATGATTATATATACAACTATTAAAGGATTCTTCAAGGCTCTTTTCTTCTCACTTTGTATTTTTTCCTTAAGCACTCTCATCTATGCCAGGGCCTCATTTGTTTGCAAATCACTTACACATTTATGCATTTTTCTCCAGTTTTCTGCACTATATACCTAGAGATCACTGCTTACTCAGTATCTCCACTTGGATGTCTCAATACAGCTCAAATTTATGATATTTCTCCTCAAAAATGGTTCTCTGCCAGAGTTCCCAATTTCAGTAAATGGCACTGTCTATCCTCTTAAACAGGCCAGAATCTTAGGACACATCTGTGAACCCAGCCTCCCTCAGCTCGCATCTCAGTCCATCACCAAATCTTGTAAATTCTCCCTCCTAATTATCTCTTAATTCCTTTTGCTTTCCCGTGCCTTTGCCACTGCCGCCTTTATCCAGGCTCTTAACTCAGATACAGCAGCAGCTTTCTGATTGGCATCTCTGCTTCCACTTTGTTCCATACCAGACCTAAATGCTTAACATAGATTATAATTATCCTGGTGTGATTTTTTAATACCTTTTACTTTCACGTTCAAAAGAGTTCTGGATTAGATGATAAAATTAGATGGTTACCCTAATTGTAAGTCCCTACCTAATCTGGCCCCTGTCTTCCTCTCCAGCCTCATCTTGAACTATGCATGCTTACGTTGCCCTCTGTGTTTTGGACACAGTGGCCATCTCTCAGTACCTGGAATGCCCCATAAGTTCTCTTCTGCCTCAAGGTCTTTGTACCTGGTGTTCTCTTTACCTAGGATCCTAGAATGCCATGTTTTCTTCCCCCAGTTCTTTCCTTGTTAATTTTCATTATACTCTCAGTTCCTAGCTCAGTTACCTCCTCAGAGAAGCCTTCTCTGACCCTCCTAAGGCAGTTCCACTTATTACATAGGTTTCATAGCACCTTGTACCTATCTTTTACAGTATTTATCACAGTGACAATTTTACATGTATTTGAGTGATTCTTGGATTAATACCTACCTTCTCTCAGACTGTCAGCTTGATGGAGGGAGAGAATATGTCTGTATTTGCTTACTGCAGTATCTCCAGCTTTTTGCACAATGCCTGGCACATAGTTGATACATAATAAACATCTGTTGAATGAATAGAGAAATGAATGCCAGCTGTCATAACTTCTTAAAAATTCTAACCTATTCTCTATAACTCAGTTGAGCAAAGTAGTGCTCAAAGGCAGTGAAACATGTTTATACTTCTTTAAAAGTGTGGAGTAGCCAAGTACCCCAGCTTTCTCTATACTTCCATTAGTTTACAATAGAGAGTGCAGCCTGTTAGTGTGTGAGTTGTATAAGGCTTGTGGGTGTTTATTGCCAACATAGATTTTAAGAATTGGGGAAGTTTCATATAAAATTATGGGTTGCTGGTTTCATTTGAAAATTTTAGAGATCTGGCAAAACTGGGCTGGCAGACCCACTTGACATGAATTACCTAGAACTAAATGGTGGCCATACCCTTTGAAATCGTCATTTATGTCATCTGGCATAGTGTTACTAAAAATGTGGTTATTGAACTGGCTGCTTGGCCACAAACTGTTTGTCACTGTCCACAGACCTTGCACCACACGTTTAGTTCAGCAGACATTTCCTTGGCTGCATGACTTTCTTCAGTGTATTGATTTACATTCTAGCACAAGCTGTATATCTTATTAGGGACTGCCATTTTGAGTAGCACCTTGTAAATATCTGAGTTTGTAATCCCTGATTTTCACAGTTTTCTTTAAAATGCCAGTGCAAAATAACATTCAGAAGTTGTAGGACAGTTTTATGTCAGTATGTACTGTTCTTAGGTAATACTGTTCATTGAGTTTATTTTATAAGGTGTCTCGGTTATTAAGTTTCTTTGATAGAAAAATTCTGAAATTTTTCATTTCAGATTTTAAGACTAAGCATAGATATTGTATTGGGATGTTTTCCTTTTGCGTATTTAGCAATGAAGTTTAGAAATAGATTGGGCTACTGTTAGAGAATAAAGCATGTGAATTTATTTGAATGCCTTAGTGTGGTGCTCAGTGAGAGCTTCTTTCCTTGTGTAAAATGGTCTCTCATTGCTCTGTCATTGAAGGAAATGGAGTTGGCCCGTCTTTTTCATACACTTGACTGATTTCACAGGAGTAAAATACAGTGTTCTTATTAGAATTAAAAATAAAGTTTTTGTAGATTTAATACCTTTTTATTGCTACATCATTTAATCTTGTTAAAGCTGAGTTTGTACTGCTTTTAACTGAGGAAGAAATACAAGGGTAGTATGAGTCCTTTTTTTTTTTAATGTGAAAATTGAGGCAATTGCTGTGCGATTGAGTGAAGCAGAAATGTGTTCATGGTTGCTTGCCCATGGATTAACTCTCTTTTATCGTCTCCCACAAATGACAGAATTAATATATATCTACTTCTGATGTCTAGGAATAGACTTAATACCCTTTTAAAAAGGCTTAATATATTTTAATGAGACTTTTTATTGTTAGTGTATATTTATACAATAAACTTCCACTTCCACTGTTTTATAGAAACTGGTTTTAGCTTTAAAAGATCACCAATGTAAAGTCAGTCACTTTTGAAGTTCGTATCTTCTTGACTTCACTCCAGCGTTTTGCTTTTTCATCTTGTTAAATGCTTTTCCCCCTCAAAATTTAGGGTTATCTATTGTAAGATCACGACTGCTGTTTTGTTTTTTACTTGCAGTTGACTGGTATAGTTTTACTTAAGCTTTCATTGTCAATCTTTGGCTCACTTTGTTTTAGGCATAGTTTTTGTTTATAACATAGTTTTTGTAATTGGTTTTGGCTTTATGATGTAATCTGAGTCTTATAACATGAGTTTAGTATTTTTTATTTTTATTTTTATTGCAGTAACATTGGATGATAACATTGTATAACTTCCAGGTGTACATCGTAATATATTTCAGATTCTGTGTAGATTACATCATGTTCGCCGTGCAAAGAGTACACGAGCCTATTCACCCCTTCTGCCCTCTTCCCTTCCCCCGAGTTTACTATTTTATTTTACTCTTTACATTTATTTATTTCACATTTGTTTTATGTTGTACTTTGTTTTGATTGCTTTTTTTCTTCTTTACACTATGATCTGGTTTTCACCTCCCCTTCCTTTCCCAACTGATTTTATTTGATTATGTTACTTCTTTTAATTTTTCCAGTGTTTATATTCTTAAATGTATGCTTATGTCTCTGCTACTTAATTTATCAGCCTTGGATGAAATCTTTTTCTTTCTTTCTTTCTTTTTCTTTTTCTTTTTTTTTTTTTTTGGTGAGGAAGATTGGCCCTGAGCTAACATCTGTTGCCAATCCTCCTCTTTTTTGCTTTGAGGAAGATTGTCCCTGAGCTAACATCTCTGCCAATCTTACTCTATTTTGTATATGGGAGACCTGCCACAGCACGACTTCCTGAGTGGTGTATAGCTCCGTGCCCAGGATCTGAACCTGTGGACCTGAGGCTGCTGAAGCGGGGCACGCAGACTTAGCCACTATGCCACTGGGCTGGCCCCCTTAGGTGAAATCTTTTGATGCCATGTATAAAAGATGAGGAAATAATGTACTTACCTACTTCTTCCTTTCCTGTTCCCCCTACTGAATTTTAATTACATGTAGATAATCATGGTTTACAGATACATTCTGTTATGTAGCCACAATTCACAGGTGTTTTAATCTCAGGTCTCTGGTTAAAATAACCTCAGTGCCCACTGCTAGTCCTTTTGCCATAGTTTCTTCATTTGTCTCTTGATTGGTTGAACTTCATCCATTAGGAATTTTTTCACAAAGAGATCATGGGAACTATGTTCTTTGAGTTCTTGTAAGCTCAGAAATGTTTATCTATTGTCATTATATTTGAAGTACAATTTGGCTGAGTATAAACTTGTTGAGTAGCGTTCTTTTTTCTCCTACGGCTTTGTAGGCCGTGTTTTTGTCTTCTGCTATTATATAGTGCTCTGTGGAAGTCTGAAGCCAGCCTCCTTTACCCTGCTGCCCCTCCTCCCCCAGTGAGTGATTTAACTTTTTTGCCTAGATGTGTAAAGGTTTTTCCTCTTAATTCTTAAAGTCTAGTAACTTTCTAGAATATGTCCTGGTGTTGCTTAGTCTGTATTGGTTTTTTTTTTTTTTTTTTTATGTGAGGAAGACGCTCACTGAGCTAACATCTGTTGCCAATCTTCCTCATTTTGCTTGAGGAAGATTGTCGCTGAGCTAACATCTGTGCCAGTCCTCCTCCATTTTTTGTATGTGGGACATCGCCACGGCATGGCTTGATGAGCAGTGTGTATGTCCATGCCCAGGATCTGACCCTTCAGCCTGGGCCCCCGAAGTGGATCATGTGAACTTAACCATTATGATACCAGGCCAGCCCCTGTATTGGTTTTCCTAGGGACAAAGTGAATCTTCTGCTTTTGGAAAATGATCTTGAATCATTTCTTTTTGTTTTCTTCATCTCCCCAAAGCCCCCCAGTACATAGTTGTATATTCTGGTTGTAGGTCCTTCTAGTTCTGCTGGGTGGGACGCCACCTCACCATGGCTTGATGAGCAGTGCTAGGTCCATGCCCAGGACCTGAACTGGCAAAACCCTGGGCCACCAAAGCGGAGTGTGTGAACTTAACCACTCGGCTCGGGCCTGGCCCCTTGAATCATTTCTTTGAATATTTCTTTGTTTTACTCCTTTGGTTCTCTTACTCAGGAACACCAATTATGTGTGTGAAGGAGTCTCCATTATCTGCCTCTCTGGTGTTTCTTATTTTTTCTCACCTCTTGTTCATTTCCATTTCACTGGTTTATTTTTTATTTATTTATTTTGTTTGAGAAAGATCAGCCCTGAGCTAACATCTGTGTCCATCTTCCTCTACTTTATATGTGGGACATCTGCCACTGCATGGCTTGATGAGCGGTGCCATGTCCACACCCGGGATCTGAACCCGCGGACCCCAGGCCGCCAAAGCGGAACGTGCACACTTAACTGCTGCGCCACCGGGCCAGCCCCTCACTGGTTTATTGAGATATAGTTCACATACTATAAAATTCACCCTTTTAAATTGTATAATTCAGTAGTTTTTAATATATTGACAAGATTATGCACTACCACTATCTCATTTCTGAATTCCTTTTCATTTTGCATGCTTTTTTAAGTCTTATTTTCTTTGCCCTCTTTTGTCCTTCTCAGTGTGTCACAGAAGTATATAAAGTTTGTCCCGTGATTAGAGATGGTAACTTTAATCACTTAGTTAAGGTGATATCCATCAGATTTCTTTATTGTAGGGCCTGGCCCCGTGGCCGAGTGGTTAAGGTTGGTGCGCTCCGCCTTCGGTGGCCCAGGGTTTCACCGGTTCAGATCCTGGGTGCAGACGTGGCACTGCTCATCAGGCTACGTTGAGGAGGCGTCCCACATGCCACAGCTAGAAGAACCCACAACTAAAAATATACAACTATGTACTGGGGGGGTGGGGGAGAAAACGCAGGGGAAAAAAAAAAGGAGGAAGATGGCAACAGTTGTTACCTCAGGTGCCAAAAATAAAAAAAGATTTCTTCGTTGCAGTGTTATTATTTTCTCCTTGGTAGTTGATAATTTGTGGGGAAATACTTAGAGACTATGAAAATATTGTTTTTCCTCAAACTTTTGCCTACTATTTTTAGCATCCATTAATGATTCTTAATTGAAACAGTGATTAGTATGGTGATTTCCAAGTGTAATTTGCTAACTTCTTTTTTTTCTTTTTCCTGAGGAAGATTAGCCCTGAGCTGACATCTGCCAATCTTCCTCTTTTTTCTGAGGGAGACTGGCCCTGAGCTGACATCCATGCCCATCTTCCTCTACTTTATATGAGGAACGCCTACCACAGTATGACTTGCCATGTGGTGCCATGTCCCCACCCGGGATCCGAACTGGCGAACCCCGGGCTGCTGAAGCAGAACGTGCGCACTTAACCACTGCGCCACCGGGCCAGCCCCTGACTTCTTTATTCTACATTGAATTGTCATTCTTCTTTAAGAAAGAGCTGTCCCTTCTCCCTCATTTATTTATTTATGTAAGTATGGACTCATGTATTTTTGTCTTGGGCTATAATTCCTTGCTGGCATTCTTCATTCAGGTTTCCCAGATTTGGTGAGTGGGAGCCCCTTCAAGCTGGCCCGTGTCCTTTTGATTTGTCATCATCTTTCTTTGAGCATGACTTATTTTCTAAAATGTTCCAGACTCATCTTGTACTTCCCCTACTCCAGACCTGGAACCACCATTTATCCAAGGAACTCTGGTTCCTTTTAGTGGGGAGTGATAATTTGGAAACCAAGATCTGGAACATTAGGTATGCTCATTGCTTTGGGGAGTGTCATAGTTTTTAGGCTCTTGTATCTCTTGAGATTACGCTATAGCCATCCTCTTTCTGTTTGCTGTAGATTATATTAAACATTCATTCTTAATCTCTTCCATTTTTTTCCCTATAAATTGTACCCTAAGCATTGTTTTTTTTTTTTTTAAGATTGGCACCTGCGCTAACAACTGTTGCCAATCTTCTTTTTTCTCTTCTTCTTCCCAAAGTCCCCCAGTACATAGTTGTAGATTCTAGTTGTGAGTGCCTCGGGTTGTGCTATGTGGGACGCCGCCTCAGCATGGCCTGATCAGTGGTGCCATGTCCGTGCCCAGGATCCAAACCAGCGAAACCCTGGGCCACCGAAGTGGAGTACACGAACTTAACCTCTTGGCCACGGAGCCGGCCCCTGAAGCATTCTTAAAGGTCATCAAAAAAACGTTATATTCAAGTAGAGAGTGCAATTTCTGTATAGATAACAAACAAGTCTATATTCCTGAAATCTAATCCTGCCCATCATCACTCTTTTCACAAGTTCTTTTACTTTGAAAGTTGTGTTTTTCTAAAGAATTTTTTGAAAGAGTAGGTCATGTCATCTAATAACCACTGGTTGTGTATTCCTTAATATGTGTTCAGTACTGTTACTGTATGCTTAATATCATGCAGCAGAAGAATAAAGAGTTTGTTGTGGGGTCAGGCTGGAGGATAATGGAAATGTTTACTGTTGTTTGGTTATTCTGTCTTCAGGAACTCTTTTGATTGTTCCATGTCTCCGTAATTTGCTCTACAAATATTTCAGTTTCTATCATTGTGCTGCTTTGTAGTATTCTTCATAGAGCCATGAAATTTTACTTGGAAGGACCCTTAGATCATTATGTCCAATCTCTTAATTTTACAGATGGAGAAACTGAGACCTAAGAACTGAAGTGACTTTAAGTTCATGGCTAGTTGATTGCAGAACCAAGGTTAGAGTCCAGGTTTCTGAACTCCCATGGTAGAACACTTTTGCTGTGGGTGATGGAGGATCTTGGGTCCATGGTACCTTCCTAAAGTTTCCATGGTAGCCAGATAGAGCACTCTTCCTTCCATCCTGGCACTCAAGCATCTGGGCATTGAGGTTTTCAGAATGATTGATCATTTGATTACCAAGAAAGAAACAGAAAAGAAGATGGGACAGATCAGGAGTTGTTTGAGGATGGCCAGCTGTCTGACCATACAGCTTCAGGCCAGAATTCTGAGCAGTTTTTTTGTTATTTGTTTTTTTGTTTTTTGTGTTTTTTTTGAGGAAGATTAGCCCTGAGCTAACTACTGCCAGTCTTCCTCTTTTTGCTGAGGAAGCCTGGCCCTGAGCTAATGTCGTGCCCATCTTCCTCTACTTTATACATGGGATGCCTACCACAGCATGGCGTGCCAAGCAGTGCCATGTCTGCACCCGGGATCCGAATGGGCGAACCCCGGGCCGCCGAGAAGCGGAATGTGCAAACTTAACCGCTGCGCCACTGGGCTGGCCCCAGCAGACAGTTTCAAAGCTCTTCTTACCTTTCATAGTTCAGTCCCATCTACTGGCTTTCTGCTCTGTCTTTTCATTACCCTGTTATAAATAACATCCATTGGTTTTCTTTTTAAGATTTTCAGCTTAGCAGCATTTTAAGATTAGAATAGTTCTACTGGCACAAGTTTCTTAACAAGTTAAACAGATATATCATAGGATCCATTCCTAAGTATCTACCCAAGAGAAATGAAAACATATCCTTACAAAGACTTGTATGTAGAATATTTATAGTAGCATTGTTCGTGATAGCCAAAAAGTAGAAACAGTTCAACTGTCCATCAAGTGGTGCATAGATAAACCACAGATGTGGTTATCGATATGACAAATAAACTACAATTTGATTATCTACCCAATAGAATATTATTTGGCCATAATAAGGAATGAAGTACTGATATGTGCTACTCAGTGGATGAACCTCACAAACATTGTGCTGAGTGAAAGAATCCAGATACAAAGAACACATATTCTATGATTTCATTTATATGAAACATCTGTAAAAGTTAAATCTGTCGAGACAGAAAGTGCATTGGTGGTTGTCTAGAGCTGAGGGTGGACGAGGAATGACTTGCAAATGGACACGAGGTTTCTTTTTGGGGTGATGGACGTGTTCTAAAATTGGATTGTCGTGATGATTGCACTGCTGCAAATGTACTAAAAATTATTGAATTGTTTACTTACAGTTGACTTTTATAGTATGTAAATTGTACCTCAGTAAAGCTGCTAAAAATAGTTACGTTTTAAATTTGGTATCTATAGTCTTTGTTATATTTAAGTATCTTATCATATTTTCATTATTAAACATTTTTTACTGCTTTCTTTCCACATTTAAGTATGATTTTCAAAGAATGCTAATGTCGAATGATGTTAATGATAATAGAAGAATAGCCAGCATTTATAAAATAGTTACTTTGTACTAGACGTTATGCTAAGTACGCTTCACAGATCATCTCACAGCAGCACTATAACATAGGTACCATTATCTCCATTCTACAGCTGAGGAAACAGTCTCGTAGAGGTTAAATAACTTGTCCAGCCTCACATAACGAAGTAAAGAGAGGATCAGGCAGGAATTGGAAGGGAGGCACGCTGCTCTTCTATACTCCATGTGTGAAAAATACAGTGTTTTCGGTGGAATTTATACTGCTTTTCATTTACTGTGACTGTGTTAAACACCCAGGTGTGTATGCCACTGTGCTGAATGCTCTATAGAGCTATTTATTGTGATCTCCTAGGAAATTCAAATGGGAGTTTGGTATTGCCTGGCTGCCATAGAGTTTTTACAGCTTAGTGAATCTTACTAATCAGTTTTACTTCTTTTTCTCTACCCCTCAGTCTTAATTTTAAAGATCCTGAAGCAGTCAGAGCTCTGACCTGTACTCTCCTAAGGGAAGATTTTGGACTGTCTATTGATATTCCATTGGAGCGACTAATTCCCACAGTTCCCTTGAGACTCAACTATATTCATTGGGTGGAAGATCTGATCGGTCATCAGGATTCTGACAAAAGTACTCTCCGAAGAGGAATTGACATAGGTATATGGTTTAAAATTCTTTTTTGGCTAAACATAAGTTTCATAAATTTTGCAAGGTCAAATTCTCTGTGAACTTCTCTTCTGGGTGTTTCTTGGGTGAAAGAAGCTGGCTGTGGATATTACTGTTCTTATTTGCTACACCTGGGCTTGTCTTTTTCTCAATTTCTCTTGTGAAGGGATTGTCAGCACCAAACAGGGTAAGAGAGGTGCAGAAGGGAAGTGAGGCTCTTGTTTTCTTAGCTTTCCAGATTACCATGTTGATGTCTGTGTCTGTTGGGCATTATATTTACTCTGAATTGTTTGGTATTAGTACAGTAGTCCCCATATTGGGATTTTGTGGTGATGGCTATTTAATAAAAGATCATGTGGGCCTGAATACTTTTGGGAATCTCTTGAGTGATTATTTGTAGAGGGTAGGGTAAGATTTTAATTGTAGACTTTTACAATGGAGAAAACTGTTCCAGTTTGGTTCCTTTGAAAGAGTAAGTGGAGATACAGAAGGAAATGAAGCCAGGCTATGTTTTGCAATTATAAATTTATGTTTATCATAGCCAGTGTTTTCATTTACTAGGATTAAAAATTTTTTAATCCTTTGGCCTTTACTAGTCCTTTATGGGAAAACTGGAATTCAAAACTCTATGACTTTACTTCTAAATATAGTATAGTTAATAGGAAACACAATTTCTAGGTAGTAGTAAATGTTTAACTTTGATGTTTGTGTGCATTTCAGTCCTGATCATACACTACCTTTTCTGCAGCATTTATTGACCCCTCCTTTATCCTCTATGCACTCTCCTCCATTGACTTGCATGACACCAGACTCCTCTGGTTTTCCTCTTTCATTTCTAATCACCCTTCTCCCCTTTTCGGGCTTACTTTCCTGTATCTGGCCATTAAATGTTGAGCTCAGTCTTTAGCCCTTTTCTTATGCAGCAGCCTACCTCTGGGCAATTTCATCCACATCTGTGACTTTATTTTCCACCTCCATGCAAATAACCTACAAATCTGTATATTCCTCCAACTTAGATTTGTTTTCTTGAACTCTAGTCCCATGTATTTCAGAAACTTAGATATCTGAAAAACTCCTCAGACTTTCCTACGTCCCGGATCAGGCTCATATTCTTTTTTCCTAATCTTGGTCCTCTTCCTTTGTTTCTTACTTCAGCGAATCCACCACAGTCCACCCTGTCATCCTTGATATTTACTTCTCCCCATTCTCATTGAGAATGTCTGTCACCATTTCCTGTTGGTTTTTCTCTCTCAAATATTTCTTAAATCGTCTGCTTCTCTCCACTGCCTCCACCCTGGACCAAGTCTCCATCATCTCTCCTGGTCTACAGAATACCTTCTCAACTGCGCTCTTCTCATCCACTCTGTTGCCTCTCTCTTCCATTCTACAGAAAGTGTGTGTAAATCTATTTCTGATCACATCTTGGCCACTGTAATGGGTTCCTTTTAAAAGCCTCTGTGGTAAACACCCACTAGATTATAAAGTTCAGAGCCTGTTACTTTTTTGCTTACTATAATATCCCAAGGCCTAGCAAAATTTCTGGTACATAGTAGGTGTCCAATAAATAATTTATTGAATGTTGATGGATAAATACATCATTCTTTCAACATTCAAATTTCTGAACACCCCCTATGAGCTAAGCACTGTGTAAAAATAATGGGATTTAACAAAAGCTTCTGCCCTTTTATGTTCATGGCAGAAGATTGGCTGATTGGTTATAGAAAGCTTAGAAAGCTTGAGAGCTTGTTTGGTGCTAATTTATTTTAATTATGCCCCAAACCTTCTAAAATAACACTTGGGGATATAGGAGGTTAATGGATTTTAGCTCTTCACAAGGGGCACTCTTGCTGAAATCACATTGATTCTAATTAGGGTTTTATATAAATTCTCCCCCCAGACTCCATCAGTTTGCTCTAATTCTATGATTATACACTTTCCATTTTTGTTTATCATTACAAGATTATTACCCATTTAAAAATGTCATTCAGCTTTTTGAGGGGATTAGGATGTTAGAATACAAGACTTTGGATTGTAAGAATTGAGAAACGAGATTTTTTTGGCTGAAGGCAGGTCTTTCTTTTTACCTGTTTATTACCCTGGAGGTACCTGATCATTGGGTAACTGAAAGAAAGTGTACTTTTTCTCTTTTTCCTTTTAAATGAAATTGAAGTATGAAGAGAGAGGCAGTTGTGTGAGAACCAAGGTCCTGGAATCTGGTCTGGATTTTTTTCCTACATTGCTGAAAGTGCTACTTAAGTATCCTTATTCTGAGTGACTCTGGCTTACAAGAATGGCTAGCAGGGTCTAAATAATTGTGGCCTCTGGGAGGAGCTTGAGTACCCTTTACCAACCCTTCCCTCACCACCTCACACATCCCCAAGGAGGTATTTGCCCAGTGGCATCAGGGCCAGGATGCTATTAGATAAACATGATAGGAAGTGTAGCAATCATTGTGACCGTCAAAGAGCTTAAATGTTCTGGCCATCAGTTGTTGTCGTGTATTTTACTATCTTGTTCAGAATACTTAATGAAGAAGCAATAAGATAATCCTGGGTTTCCTCTGGGTTAGGAATATCTCTAGCCTCCACCTCTTCCTGCCAAATCCATAGAAGGCTGGATTGGCACCAAGATGTGGTCAGGAGGAAGCAGGCCTACAGTGGCTGGTACGGGCTGACTGTACGTTCTCCCGAGGGTAGACCTTTGGGAGAAACATTGGCTTTTCTTCTCTTGAATATCCTCTTTAAAAGCTTATTGGCCAGGATTGGTCAGTAGATGTGAAAGCAATATTTGTGGTTAGTGTGTTGTCCAGTCCATGGATCGAGATTATTCAAGGTACATGTTTAGGATCAAACCCTGGTTGTCAGGGTGATTTTTGCCTGAAACGTTTCCTTCTGGATGTCTTCCTTGAAACTATGGTAGGGTAAGCCAATGACTGATGTTTTGTATCTGGATTAAATGTCTTTCCATGTCTCCACGTCTAAGAAATGAATTTTCTCTTTAGTTTTTTTTCTTCTCGTTTCCTTCAAGTAACAGTTTACAGATATAGGAGGAATTGGGCTGTTTAAGATCATAGAAATTTTATACCCTATGTATTTTTTTCTGCTTTTGGAGACTGGGATGTACGTTGATTTATTTTAAGATATTACTGTAGTATTTTAACAGAGAGCATGGATTTATTTTAAGAAGATCACGTTTTGTCTGAGATTTAAAATGAAGACTTTATAAAGTAGATTAAGTTGAGTTTTGATCATTTTCAGTTGATTAGTCATATATTCCTTGATCATCAGCTAATTGTACACACTTAATTTTGCATACAATATACAAAAGAAGAGGACAGCAAGGTTTCTGTCTTCTAGGAAATTTGAATCCCATTGTGAGGTAAGACTAACATACGTGAAATGATTAGAGAACCCAGTAGCCAGAGCGTGTATATAATCAGGTACCCGCTTGTTGTTAAGGCTATAAGAATTCTAAGAAGAGGGGCTGGCCCTGTGGCTGAGTGGTTAAGTTCCTGCGCTCTGCTTCAGCGGCCCAGGGTTTCTCCAGTTTGGATCCTGGGCGCGGACATGGCGCTGCTCATCCAGCCATGCTGCGGTGGCATTCCACATGCCACAACTAGAAGGACCCACAACTAAAATATACAACTATGTACTGGGGGGATTTGGGGATGAAAAGCAGAAAAAAAAAAAGAATTCTAAAAAGAGAAGCACGGTGTTTTTGCTTGTTAGTTTCATCTCTCCCTCAGGTGTGCTCAGTGTGTTTTGAATTTTCTTTTTGCTAGGTACCGGGGCATCCTGCATCTATCCTTTACTTGGAACAACCTTAAATGGCTGGTATTTCCTTGCAACAGAAGTAGATGATATGTGTTTCAACTATGCAAAGAAAAATGTGGAACAGAATAACTTATCTGATCTTATAAAAGGTTAGCTCTACAGAATAAATATCCCTTTCAAGCTTTATTAACCTGCCTTTCTAATTTAACGTATCTCATTATTTTTTGCTTTAATAAACAAACTTTGGTAATTTTTAAAAATCTGTAATTGAGTTTGCTGTTTTGTTATCCGAATTAAGTCAGGAAGACATATAGTAAATACAGTTGATCCCCATAACTGCATGGCTTTAATATTTGTGAATTTGCCTACTCAGGGTTATTTTTGTTTTGATTTGTTTTTTTTAGATTCTTTTTTTTTATTATTATTTTTTATTGAGTTATTGATAGGTTACAATCTTGTGAAATTTCAGTTGTACATTAATGTTTGTCAGTCATGTTGTAGGTGCACCACTTCACCCTTTGTGCCCACCCCCCACCCCACCTTTCCCCTGGTATCCACTAAACTGTTCTTGGTCCATAGTTTTAAATTCCTCATATGAGTGGAGTCATACACAGATTATCTTTCTCTGGCTGGCTTATTTCACTTAACATAATTCTCTCAAGGTCCATCCATGTTATTGCAAATGGAATGATTTTGTTCTGTTTTGCAGCTGAGTAGTATTCCATTGTATATATGTACCACATCTTCTTTATCCATTCGTCTGTTGATGGGCACTTAGGTTGCTTCCACGTCTTGGCTATTGTAAACAGTGCTGCAATAAACATTGGGGTGCACAGGACTTTTGGGATTGCTGACTTCAGGCTCTTTGGATAAATACCCAGTAGTGGGATGGCTGGATCGTATGGTAGTTCTATTTTTAGTTTTTTGAGGAATACTCAGAGTTATTTTTAACCTCAAAATCAATACTTGTGGTACCTTTGTGGTCATTCAAAGACATATGCAGAGCAGTAAAAAAAAATCGTTACCCAACGTGCATGTTCCAAGCTGAAGTTGAAACAAGCGACACTCTGCTATTGTTTCAGCTCTCATATTGTAAATAAGTGTCTTTTCCTGATCTATTTGGTGCCACATTTTTTTGCAGTTTTGTGTTTTTTCTTGGTGATTTTGCTGTTTAAAATGGTCCCTAAACATAGTGCTTAAATGCTATCCAGTGTTACTGAGTACAAAAAGGTTGTGGTGTGCCTTATAGAGAAAATAGGTGTGTTAGATGAGCTTCGTTCACACATGAGTTAGAGCGCTGTTGGCTGTGAGTTCAATGTTAATGAATCAGCAATATATATTAAATAAGGTGTCTTTAAACAGAAACACACATAAAACAAGGTTATGTATTGATTGGCTGATGAAAATGTTGTGACCAGAGGCTCACAGTTAACCTAAGCCTGTATTTCTAGGAGCTAAAGGTTCACTATTCACTAATTCAGTGTTTGTGGTGACTTTATAGAACATCACTACTATGAATAATGAGTATCTATTGTATATGAAGTAACCTAGTCACCAAGATGTTAAAAGGAAGAGAACCCTACTATTGATTAAAATATACCATCTTTTTAATTTCAGTATGTGGAACTGTGCTACAAATAGTCACATCCCCTTAGTAATCAGTTACTTTTTATTTTTGTGCTTATTGTATATATAAAAGGCTGTTCATTTTTTTTGTCATTAGACTATGTCTCTTTATGGAAGAAGTAGGCTTTTATTGCTAGTGTTAAACATATCATTGTAAGGGGAAATACTAATATTGTTTATGTGTTTTTTATTTCTACATTTCTATATTACAGGTTACTCCAAAATCTAGCAGTTTTAAACAATAAACATTTATCATCTCCTAGTTTCTATGGGTCAGGCGTTTGGGCATGGCCTAGCTGGGTGGTTCTGGTTAGAGTCTTTAATGAGGTTGCAGTCGTCTGAAGGACTGACCGGGGGTAGGCAGGAAGCATTGTTCATTGCCCTGTGGATCTCTCCTGAGGGCTGTTTGAGCATTCTTACAGCATGTCAGCTGGCTTCTCCTAGAGCAGGTAATTCAACAGAGAGAGCAAGGAGGAAGCCATATTGCTCTTTATGACCTAGCCTCAGAAGTGATGCCCTGTGTCACTTCTATCATTTCTGTTCAGTAAAAGCGAGTCACTGAGCAGCCTACACTTAAGGAGAGGGATATTAAACTTCACCTCTCGAAGGGACTAGAGGTCCCTTCTGTCAAAGAATTTGGACATATGTGAAAACTACCACAGCATTAATACTAGTTAACAGTTCCTATTTTTTCTCCTAGTGGTAAAAGTACCACAGAAGACACTCCTGATGGACGCTCTTAAAGAGGAATCTGAGATAATCTATGACTTTTGCATGTGCAACCCTCCCTTTTTTGCCAATCAGTTGGAAGCCAAGGTAAAATATCTTCTGCTTTAAAGCAATTAAATATTTGCCTAAGTTTTCCTTGTTTGTGAAGATAAGAGCAAAGAGCAACTTTTATTTTGGAAGCTGTATCAGAACGTTCTGGTGTCAAGCATCTGAAAACCCAATTCAAATGGCCTTAACAACAAAGAAAGTTTATTGACTTACATATCTAAGAAATCCAGCAGTAATTTGGACTTCAGGAACAACTTGATTAAGGAGTTCATAGTAGTGTCAGGGCTGAGGCTGTGTTTTTCCAGGTTTCTTTTGGCTCTGACCTGGCCTTTTTTTTTTGTTCTTAGGCTGATTTACTTTTGGCAGAGTAATATTTAGGGAGGGGGAAAGAGTGAAGAGAAAACTCTTTTCTTCCCCAAACCATTGAACCTTTGGATTTCCTCTGATTGGATCAACTTAGGTCACAGTCCACTCATATTGGGCTTATTGGCTTAGGGGGGAGATCACTGTTTTTACTGCCACCTGTCATTTGATAGTAAAATGTCCAGTTTAGTCTTTCAACTTCAGGTGAAAAATTTATTTGCTCAGGAATATGGAAAGAGAAATGTTGGATGAAAACAACTAACCTATTAAGAAACTCAATGCTCTAAAATGTTATTGTCTTTACCTAAGTTTTCCTTCATCTATTTAATTCCCCATTAATAGAAATTGAAAAATATTAATCAGAAGGAAATGAGGAGGTGTGTATGCTTAAAACTTTGGGAGAATAAATTGTTTTAGAATCACTCAAATACCCTGAAAGTACAATTTACATACCTGAAAATAAAGTAAATTCCAGATGGATTAGTTTTTTTTTGGTGTAGGGGAGGATGTTGGACTGAAATTTATTAGCAATACCAACATTCTAGATTGGAACATAAAGTGAAGCAGGATTTAAGAAATCTAAATTGTAGCTTTTGTTGAAGGTAAGTTATAAGATAGCTAGGTCCTGCAGTACAGTTTTTTTTAACAATATTAAGGTATGACGTACATATGTAAAAGTACACATGCTGTAAGTATAAACTGGACTTTTCAAAGTGAACACTCCTGTGAAACCAGCATCCAGATAAGGAAATAGAGTATTACTAGCGCCAGAGCTAAATATCTTTTTATAACAGCTTTATTGAGATTTAATTCACATACCAGACAATTCACCCACTTAAAGAGTAGAATTTAATTATTTTTGGTATATTTACAGCGTTGTATAGCCATCACCATGGTCAATTTTAGAACATTTTCATCACCCCCCCCCCAAAAAGTCCTATACCGATTAGTAGTTACTCTCGGTTTCCCTGCAGCCCCCTTAGTCCTAGGCAACCACCCCTCTACTTTCTGTCTCTATGGATTTGCTGTTTTGGACGTTTCATATAAATGGGATCATACAATATATGGTCTTCTGTGACTGACTTTTTCACTAAGTATCCGTCCATATTGCAGCATGGATCAGTACTTCATTTCTTTTTATTGCTGAATAATATTTCACTGTATGAATATATCACATTTTACTTAATCAGTTGATGGACATTTGGGTTGTTTCCACGTCTTGGCTATTATAATGCTGCTGCTGTGAGCATTCTTATAAAAGTGTTTGGGTGGATATATGTTTTTATTTCTCTTGGATATATACCTAGGAGTGGAATTACTGGATCATATGGTAATTGTATGTTTGTTTGTTTGAGAAACAGCCAGACTAAAGTGGCTGACCATTTTTCATTCCACCAGCAGTAGTGTATGAGGGTTCCAATTTCTCTATATCCTTGTCACCACTTGTTATCTACATCTGTCTTCTTGATTACAGCCATCCTAGTGGGTGTGAAGTAGTATCTCACTGTGGCTTTGATGTGCGTTTCCCTGATGGCTAATGGTATTGAACATCTTTTCCTGTGCTTCTTGGCCATTTGTTTATCTTCTTTGGAGAAATACCTATTCAGATCCTTTGCCCATTTAAAAATTGTATTATTTTTCTTTTTTTTATTGTTGAAAGAAAATGTATTCTAGACATAGTCCCTTATTAGATATATTATTTGCAAACGTTTTCTCCCATTCTGTCTTTTCACTTTCTGGATGGTCTCCTTTGCAACTCAAAAGTTTTAATTATGAGGAAGTCCAGTTTATCTATTTTTTTCTTTTATTGCTTGTGCTTTTGATGTCATGTCTAAGAAACCATTGCCTAATCCAAGGTCATGAAAATTTACTCATATATTTTCTCCTAAGAGTTTTATAGTTTTAGCTTTTATATTTAGATCTTTGATCCATTTTTGAGTTAATTTTTTTAATATGGTATCAGGTAGGAGTGGATTAAATATTTAAATTTAAAAAGTGAAACCATGAAAGTACTAGAAGAAAACATTTGTAAACATTTATATAGTCTTTGGGTGGAATATTTTCTGTGCATGATGCCAAGACAGAAAGCATAAAGGAAAAGTGACAGATTAGACTACATAAAAAGGTAAAAACATTTTTTGTGTGTGTGCGTGTGTTTAATCACAAAGAGGAAAGATAAAAGACCCTGGAAAGGAATATTTGCATGAATGCAGTTTAAAATGTAAATTGCAATGGCTATATGATTTTTAAATCCTAAATCTAGCATGATATTTGGAAACTAAAATTACATCTAAGCATCCTTACTTAGAACTGGATTACAGTCAAAGACTTGATCTTAAGGTGTAAAAATTTTTCACCAGAGTTTTTTGTTGTTCAGGGAGTAAACTCTCGAAATCCTCGAAGACCTCCACCTAGTTCTGTAAACACAGGCGGTATCACAGAGATCATGGCAGAAGGAGGTGAATTAGAGTTTGTTAAGAGGATCATCCATGACAGTTTACAACTTAAAAAAAGATTAAGGTAAGTTGGTTATTACAATGTGGAAATATTTCCTCCTGTGTAATTTCCAAAAGAAACCGTATCACTTAGAGGAAACATAATCATAATGGTCTGAAGAATAAACATAAAAATTGAAAAGGTATCAGATCCTACGGTCTGCAAAGACCCTGTTTCTGAGGATGCTCTTGTGCTTTAATTGATTTGTGTTTCATGTAATCATCTATATTACGTGGATAGAAAGGAGGAAAATACTGTTTGATTGTATTGCTCCCATTAGTACGATACTGTGATGGAACAAAACTGATTCAAATATGGCTTTTGATTTGGAAACAGATGGGTTCAGATCTGTCCCATGAACCAGAATAAATTTGTTGCCTAGTCCTTGAAGCAATTTATGTTCTTGGAATCAGTCTCCCAAACAGTGACAGATGTGAGGACATTGAGCTGTCAAGAACTTAATGAAGGGAAACTGAGATCACTAACCAGTTCCAGGGGAGAGTTAAGGCTATTCCTTTTTAACAGCTGATTATTTTGGACAACATACCTGTCATTAAGCAGCATAAGGTACTCAAAAAAAGCTATTTGTCTTGCTTGACTTCTCACCCTACCAAGTGTTGTTGCAATGATGGCTAATGCTGTAGTTTAAAACTAAAAGGGCTTTCAACCCTAGGATTTAGCCTTGGGACATAGAGAAGATTTTTTTAAATTGTCATAAAGTACACATAACATAAAATTTATCATTTTAAACATTTTTAAAGTGTACAGTTCAGTCGTGTTAAGTACATTTACATTGTTGTACAACTAATCTCCAGAACTTTCTTGTAAAACTAAAACTCTATACCCATTAAACAACAACTCCCCATTCCCCCATTCCCCCCAGTCCCTGACAATAACTACTCCTGCTTTCTGTCTATGAGTTTGACTATTCTAGGTTCCTTAAATAAGTAGAATCAAGCAGTATTTGTCCTTTTGTGACTGGCTTCTTTCACTTAGCATCATGTCCTCAATATTCATTCATGTTATAGCCTGTATCAGAATTTCCTTTTTTTTAAGACTGAATAATACTAATATTCCATTATATGTGTAGATCACATTTTGTTTATTCATTCATCTGTTGGTAGACACTTGGCTAGCTTCCACCTTTTGATGATTGTGAATAATGTTGCTGTGAACACGGGTGTGCAAATGTCTCTTAAGACCCTGCTTTCGGGGCAGCCCTGTGGCCAAGTGGTTAAGTTCACGCACTCTGCTTCAGCGGCCCAGGGTTTTGCCGGTTCAGATCCTGGGCGTGGACATGGCATCACTCATCAGGCCATGCTGAGGAGGCATCCCACATGCCACAACTAGCAGGACTCACAACTAAAAATACACAACTATGTACCGGGGGGCTTTGGGAGAAAAAGGAAAAATAAAATCTTTAAATAAAAAGGACCCTGCTTTCAATTCTTTTGGGTATATACCCAGAAGTGGAATTGCTAAATAGGGAAGTTTTTCTTTTTCTTTTTCTTTTTCTTTTGGATTTGTAGGTGTTTAAAGCTGCTTATTTTAATAAAAGGCCAATTCCAAAATCAACAAATATCCTGATTTGTTAAATGTGAGTTTGTTTAAATATTTGTGGAAAGGAACTGGATTATTGGATGGTCTACCTCTCACAAAATTTACACATTATTGCAACCAAAGGTTAGGCAACTTTTGCTTTAAATTGGTTTCTTCGAAGACACATTAGGATATGAAGAAGAAAGAGGCTTAAGTTATACTGAGCATTCAGAAGAGTCTGAGTAACTAAAATAAACTTAAATAAAGTAACAGAACGTAGAAATTCATGAAAAGTGGTAACCAGGGCCTTGTGGCCATTTTAGTATCTGTTGGCTTTTGAGAGGACTGGAGCCAATCAGGGAAATGGAGAAAGTTGTTTTTAGGAGGCTTTTAATCAGTAAACTTCTATTTCCAAAGTTCCATTTGAACTACAAAAATATGTTTTAAAGGAATACCATTCTAAGGTAGAGAAATTGGTCAGTATTCCAAGTCTGCCTGTACAGACTATGGTAGCCCCAAATTGAATGAAAGGCATACATTTGCTGGGAAGGATAAATTGCTAGGGCCCATCATGTATCTGGAGAATTGATCATTTCAAGCTTGGTATCATAGATGGGAGATGTTACCCAGTTATGATTTATTTAAAAACGGGGGACAGCTGTCTTGTCTGCTCTGTTAAGACTCAGGCAGGTTGAGAGGGACGATAAAAGAAAGAAGGGAAGAAATGAAGTGATTTTTATTGAAAAGAGATTAGAGCAATGTTTTTTGAAACAGTATTCAAAAATATTGTTTAGAATTTCACATTGTACCATGACGACTTTCATTTGTACATATTACCAGTTCACGTCCTCCTGCATGTTTTTATAGTTGACATAGTGTTTATACCACTGCGACTCAAATTTTAGAGTGCTGTGAAAACTGCATATTTTGAAGCTCAGAAAAATAAGGGATTAAAAACAAGTATTTTAACCCCACCATCTACTTTTTGTCCTTCTAGACTGTTTTTCATCTTGTTCCTGACAAAGTACAGAAAATATGCAGAATTTTTAAAATTATGGGGCAAAATGAGTTGTTTGTTGGACTCATCTCAGTGATGGCACTCAAGATGCCTCACCTCCCTGTTGTGATTCGTGCCTCACCTAAGTCGCGCTCAGCAGCAACTGCAGTTTTGTTTTCCATCTTAAGGAATTTTGCAGCTGGGAGGCTCTTGGGAGGTAAATTTATCTAAACTCTTAGTTTTACAGATTAGGAACTTGGGACCCAGATCTCTTGATTCTGGTCCAGTAGTCTTTCCGCCACCCCATGCAGCCTCTGCAGCCCAGCCTGCCCTGGACTTCTTAGTAGACACGGCCTTTCTACCATTGACAAAGATCTACAGGTGCTTGTTATCCTTACGTTTCACTTTTTGTGCCTGTGACTTGAGCTTACTTAGTAGCATTTTCTTTTTTAGAGATCCACTCACCTAATCTTCTAAATAAATTAGCAGACTTTATCAAACTCCTCATGGCCTGAATTCTACCTGGTTATTAGGTTTGTCATTGCCTGTTATGTCTATAGCTGATAACCCAGTATGGCAGTAATTTTATGATTTTTCCAGGAACCAAAGATCTATAGCTTACAAAATTCCAACTTAATACTGGTTTCACCCGTTTTACCTCTTTTTGTGTTTTCCTTTCTATTCCCTACCCCCTGGCAGATGGTGGATGCTTCTTTGATTTGGGTCCAATCCATGTTTGGTGATAGGTGATACATTTAATAATCTGGGCCTTTTCAATATGATTCTTTGACTTAATCTTTTAAATGTTGTTTTCTCATTGGTAAAATGGGATGATTATAGCTACCTCATACCCCATAGGGTCTAGAATTAAGTGAATATATATTTGATAATAATGAATATTAAAAAGAATTATTTTAACTCTTGACTGTTCTAGGAATCCAGTAGATTTAAATTCTGTGGTCACTTTGCTGAAAGGAAGTGTTACAAGCACCTTGTTATTTTATTTTCACGTAGAGCTCCCTCTCCCTTTTGTTTTTTTTGAACTAGGACTACTATAGTTATGTGGTGCGATAAGTAATGGTTGCAGGGAACAATTGTAGATTTTGTAACTGAGCTTTTAGTTAATTCTCCAGCTAAAAGACTGACCAGTTCTATTACGAAGTTTGACTTGCCTTTATAAAAGGGTAAGCCACTTCTTTCTTATTGTCTATAACGTCGGAATAATATCTTTTAAGGTTCTGAGAATGACGTAAAATTACATGTTAATGTGCATGTAGACTGTGAAGTGCTATTTAATGTTAGATATTATTAAAATGTATAATTTTTTTATCTCTTAAGCAACATAACCACACTTACAGAAAATTAGAAAATGGAAAAAACATTGATCCTAGCACTCTGACACAACTATTAGCTTATTTTGGGTGCATTTCCATTCAGCTGCCCCTCTTTTATTCCCATGGTCGTAATTATGAATACAAAGAATTTTGTCTTCTGCTTTTATATTATTTGTTTATTTTTTGATGAGGAAGATTGGCCCTGAGCTAACATCTGTTGCCAGTCTTCCTCTTTTTGCTTGAGGAAGATTGTTGCTGAGCTAACGTCTGTGCCAGTCCTCCTCTATTGTGTATGTGGGTTGCTGCCACAGCATGGCTTGATGAGCCGTGTCTAGGTCGATGCCTGGGATCTGAACCTGTGAACCCCAGGCCGCCGAAGCAGAGCACATGAACTTAACCACTATGCCACTGGGCTGGCCACTGATTTTATTTATTTATTTATTTTAAATACATTGAGGTTCTCAGCTTTTTATTTATTTATTTATTTTTTTAGTGAGGAAGATTGGCCTTGAGCTAACATCCATTGTCAGTCTTCCTCTTTTTTTTTCCTCCCCAAAGCCCCAGTCCATAGTTGTTTATCCTATTGTTTATCCTAGTTGTAAGTCATTCTAGTTCTTCCATGTGGGACGCTGCCACAGCAAGGCTTGATGCACAGTGTGCAGGTCCATGCCCAGGATCTAAACTGATGAACCCTGGGCCACTGAAGTGGAGTGCATGAACTTAACTGCTACACCACTGAGCTGACCTTTGCTTTTTTTTTTTTTCTTTCTGCTTTTTCTCCCCAAATCCCCCCAGTGCATAGTTGTATATTTTTAGTTGTGGGTCCTTCTAGTTGTGGCACGTGGGATGCCACTTCAATGTGGCCTGACTAGTGGTACCATGTCCGTACCCAGGATCCAAACCAGCAAAACCCTGGGCCACTGCCACAGAGCACGTGAACTTAACCACGCAGCCACAGGGCCAGCCCCTGGCCCCTGCTCTTATTTTTAACTTTACTTTTTTTTCATTCTTATGTTTCTTTGTGGTTAGTGGTATGCATGACAGTAATTTTAAATAGCTTGACAACAGTCCATAATTAACTAATACCTTATTGATGTTTCTGTTTCTTTTTTTCACTATTAACAAAAAATGTACCATTTCTCTTGTTTGTTACTAAACGGCCATAGTTAGTCTTTGAGTAGACTATTATTATGGATAGCTATCTTTGACCTCTGGTTTCATCTTTGGCTGGGACCCAAAGTAGGGCTGCAAATCAATAAAAGTGTTTTTGGGGTATTGTTAGAAAGAAACGTACTCCTTGCTACAGTGTACCAACTCACCACAGATATAGAAGTTGGAGATTTATTGGGGACAGATAGTATACCAGCTTGTTCTGTAGATAGAACGGCATTTTTTCAATTAAAACCTGAAGGAGCATTTCTCAGTTGTGAGCTCCACTGGAGGCCAGTACTGGTATTTTGATTTTTCTTCCTGCTAAGGTAGGTAGACGGATAAGCAGCCTGAAAGGTAATGGGCTACTTTATTTATTTATTTAAATTATTTTATTGAGGTCATACTGGTTTATAACATTGTGTAATTTCAGGTGTACATTATTATGTATCAGTTTCTGCATAGACTGCATTGTGCTCACCATCAATAGTCTAGTTTTTATCCATAACCATACATATCTGCCCTTTTACCCCTTTCACCCACCTCCTCAGCCCCTTCCCCTC
Source organism: Equus asinus (assembly GCF_041296235.1). NCBI lineage: Eukaryota > Metazoa > Chordata > Mammalia > Perissodactyla > Equidae > Equus > Equus asinus. The sequence continues at coordinate 16,364,622 of NC_091802.1, forward strand.
TGGTACCGACTAATCTGTTCTCTTTATCCGTGTGTTTATCTTCCGCATATGAGTGAAATCATGTGGTGTTTGTCTTTGCCTGGCTTATTTTGCTTAACATAATACCCTCAAGGTCCATCCATATTATTGCAAATGGGATGATTTAGTCTTTTTTTATGGCTGAGTAGTATTCTGTGTGTGTATGTATATATACCATATCTTCTTTATCCATTCATCTGTTGATGGGCACTTGGGTTGCTTCTACGTCTTGGCTGTTGTGACTAATGCTGTAGTGAACACAGGGGTGCATATGTCACTTTGTATTGTTGATTTCAAGTTCTTTGGATAAATACCCAGTAGTGGAATAGCTGGGTCATATAGTATTTCTACTTTTAATTTTTTGAGAAATCTCCATATTGTTTTCCATAGTGGCTGCACCAGTTTGCATTTCTACCAGCAGTGTATGACTGTTCCATTTTCTCCACATCCTCTCCAATATTTATTCTTTTTTGTCTTGGGAATTGTAGCCACTCTACCAGGTGTAAGGTGATATCTCATAGTTTTGATTTGCATTTCCCTGATGATTAGTGATGTTGAGCATCTTTTCATGTGCCTGTTGTCCATTTATATATCTTCTTTGGAAAAATGTCTGTTCATATTCTCTGCCCTTTTTTTTTTTTAGGAGGGTTAGCTGAGCTAACATCTGCTGCCAATCCTCTTTTTGCTGAGGAAGACTAACCCTGAGCTAACATCCGTGCCCATCTTCCTCTACTTTATATGTGGGACGCCTGCCACAGCATGGCTTGCCAAGTCCGCACCCAGGATCTGAACTGGCAAACCCCAGGCCGCCAAAGCGGCACGTGCAAACTTAACCACTGTGCCACCAGGCCCGCCCTCTCTGCCCATTTTTTGATCGGGTTGTTTGTTTTTTTTTGTTGTTGAGTTGTATGAGTTCTTTATATATTTTGGAGATTAACCCGTTGTTGGATATATGATTCGCAAATATTTTCTCCCAGTTGGTTGGTCGTCTTTTTGTTTTGTTCCTGGTTTCCTTTGCCTTGCAGAAGCTCTTTAGTCTGATTAGTCCCATCTGTTTGTTTTTTCTTTTGTTTCCCTTGCACGAGTAGGCAAGGTATTCAAAAAGATCCTTCTAAGACCAATGTCAAAGTGTACTGCTTGTATTTTCCTCTAGGAGTTTTATGGTTTCAGGTCTTACCTTCAAGTGTTTAATCCATTTTGAGTTGATTTTGGGGTATGGCAAAAGGTAATGGTCTACTTTCATTCCTTTGCATGTGGCTGTCCAGTTTTCCCAGCGTCATTTATTGAAGAGACTTTCCTTTCTCCATTATATATTCTTAGCTCCTTTGTTGAAGATTAGCTGTCCATAGATGTGTGGTTTTATTTTTGGGCTTTCAGTTCTGTTCCATGGATCTGTGTGTCTGTTTTTGTACCAGTACCATGCTGTTTTGGTTACTGAAGCTTTGTAGTATATTTTGAAGTGAGGAATTGTGATACCTCCAGCTTCGTTCTTTTTCCTCAGGATTGCTTTGGCTATTTGGGGTCTTTTGTTGACCCATATGAATTTTCAGATTCTTTGTTCTATTTCCATGAAGAATCTCATTGGCGTTCTGATTGGGATTGCATTGAATCTGTAGATTGCTTTAGGTAGTATGGATGTTTTATCTATGTTTATTCTTCCAATCCACAAGCATGGAATATCTTAATGTATTTCTGTATTTGGTTTACTAATATTTTGTTGAGAATTTTTGCATCTGTGTTCATAAGTGATATTAGTCTATAATTTTCCTTCTTTTTGTTGTCCTTGTCTGATTTTGGTGTCAGAGTAATGTTGGTCTTATAGAATGAGTTAGGAAGCATTCCATCGCCTTCAATTTTTTAGAATAGTTTGAGAAGGATAGGTATTAACTCTTCTTTGAATGTTTGGTAGAATTGTCCAGAAAAGCCATCTGGTCCTGGACTTTTGTTTTTTAGGAGGTTTTTGATTCCTGTTTCTATCTCTTTACTTCTGATTGGTCTATTCAGAGTCTCTGTTTCTTCTTGATACAGTTTTGGGAGGTTGTATGAGTCTAAGAACTTATTCATTTCTTCTAGGTTATCCAATTTGTTGGCATATAGTATACTTTTATATTCCTTTCTATTTCTGTAGTATCTGTTGTAATTTTTTTCTCTTTTGTTTTCAGTTTTATTTATTTGACCCTTCTCTCTTTTTTTCTTAGTGAGTCTGGCTAAGGGTTTGTCAGTTTTATTTATCTTCTCAAAGAACCAGTTCTTAGTTTCAATGATTCTTTCCATTGTTTTTTTAGTCTCTATTTCGTAATTTTTATTATTTTCCTCCTGCTGATTTTGGGCTTTGTTCTTTTTTTTTTTCTATTTCTGTTAGTTGTGGCTTGTTTATTTGAGATTTTTCTTGTTTGTTGAGATAGGCCTGTATCGCTATAAGTTTCCCTCTTAGTACCACATAAGAGTTGGTATGTTGTGTTTTCATTTTCATTTGTCTCCAGGTATTTTTTGATTTCTCCTTTGATTTCCTCATTGATCCAAATGGTTGTTCAGTAGCATTTTGTTAAGTCTTCACATATTTTTGCCTTTCCCAGACTTTTTCTTGTAGTTGATTTCTAGTTTCATAGCATTGTGGTCATAAAAGATGCTTGATGTGATTTCAGTCTTGAATTTATTGAGGCTTGCCTTGTTTCCCTGCATATGGTCTGTTTTTGAGAATGTTCCATGTGCACTTCAGAAGAATGTGTATTCTCCTGTTTTTGGATTGAATGTTCTATATCTATCTATTAAGTCCATCTAGTCTAGTATTTAATTTAAGGCTACTCTTGTTGACTTTGGCTTGTTGACTGGTATTTCATTTAAAGGCTACTCTTGTGACAGTGGACACATTGATGTAAGTGGAGTGCTGAGGTCCCCTACTATTATTGTGTTCCTGTGAATTTCTCCATTTGGGTCTGGTAATAGTTGCTTTATGTGCTTTGATGCTTCTGTGTTAGGTGCCTAAATATTCATAAGTGTTATGTCCTCTTGGTGGACTGTCCCTTTTATCATTATATACTGCCCCTCTTTGTCTCTCATTGTCTTTTTTATCTCGAAGTCTACTTTGTCTTATTTAAGTATGACAACACCTGCTTTCTCTTGTTTGCCATTTGCATGGAGTATCGTCTTCCATCCCGTCACTCTGAGCCTATGTTTGTCTTTAGAGTTGAGATGTGTTTCCTGGAGGCAGTGTATTGTTGGGTCTTGTTTTTTTTGATCCATCTAGCTACTCTATGTCTTTTGATTGGAGAATTCAATCCATTTACATTTAGAGTGATTATTGCTATGTGAGGGTTTAATACTGCCATTTTATCTCTTGTTTTCTAGTTGTATATTTCCATTGTTTTGTTTCCCTTGTATTTCTGACTGCCAGTTCAGTTTAGTGGTTTTCTTTGATGTTGTTCTCTTTATTAATGATTTGTGCCTCTGCTCTGATTTTTTTATTTAGTGGTTACCATGAGGTTTGTATAAAAGATCTCATAGATGAAATAGTCCATTTTCTGATAGCTTCTTATCTCCATTAGCCTAAGCAGGTTCTATGTCTTTCCTCTTCCCTTTCTGAGTTATTGTTGTCACAAATTATTCTGTTTTATGTTGTGAATTTGTGGCTAAATTAAAGTGTTTATAGTTATTTTTGATGCTTTCTTTCCCTTTAGCTTTTATGGTACAATTGTTTACTAACCTATTCTGATATAGAGCTGCAATTTTCTGGTTCTATCTGTTTATTTATCTCCTTTCTCAAGGTTTTGTAAACCTTTGCTTTTAGTTTCAAATGGGTGGGCTCCTTTCACTGTTTTTTGTAAGGCAGGTCCAGTGGTGATGAACTCCCTCAGCTTTTATCTGGGGAAGCTTTTATTTCTCCGTCGTATCTGAAGGATAGTTTTGCTGGATAGAGTATTCTTTTTTTTTTTTTCCCCTAAGATTGTCACCTGAGCTAACAGCTGTTGCCAGTCTTCTTTTTTTTTTTCCCCTGCTTTTTCTCCCCAACTCCCCCCAGTACATAGTTGTCTATCTTAGTTGTGGGTCCTTCTAGTTGTGGGATGTGGGATGCGGCCTCAGCATGACGTGATGAGCAGTGCCATGTCTGCTCCCAGGATCCAAACCAGTGAAATCCTGGGCTACCACAGCGGAGTGCATGAACTTAACCACTGGGTCACAGGGCTGGCCCTTGGATAGAGTATTCTTGACTGAAAGTTTTGTCTTTCAATGTTTCATCTGTGTCATTCCATTTTCTCCTAGCCTTTAAGGTTTCTGCTGAGAAATCCACTGAAAGCCTGATAGGGCTTCCTTTGTAGCTTATGTTTTTCTGCCTTGCTGCCCTTAATATTTTTTCTTTGTCATTAACTTTGACAGTTTTAATATTATATGCCTTAGAGAAGGTCTTTTTGCATTAATGTAATTAGGAGTTCTATCAGCTTCTTGGACTTGTAAGTCTATTTTCTTCCTCATGTTTTGGAAGTTCTCAGCTATTATTTCTTTCAACAAACTCGTGTCTCCTTTCTCCCTCACTTCTCCCACTGTAATACCTATAATCTTTATGTTGCTTTTCCTAATTGAGTCAGATATTTCTTAAAGAATTTCTTCATTTTTAAAAAATCTTAGTTTTCATCCTCCACCTGAAGCATTTCTATCTTTCTATCCTCTAAATCATTAATTCTGTCCTCTATTAGAACAACTCTATTTTTGTGGTTTGTAGATTATTTTTTATCTCATTATTTGTGTTTTTCATATCCAGAATTTGGGTATTTTTTTACAGCTTCAGTCTCTTTGGTGAAGTAGTGCTTCTGTTCATTAATTTTATTTGTGAGCTCATTGAACTGTCTTTCTGAATTTTCTTGTAACTTGTTAAGTTTCTTTATGATGACTGTTTTGAATTCTCTGTCATTTAGATTGTAAATTTCTGTGACTTCAGAATTGGTTTCTGGAGACTTGTCATTTTCCTTCTGCTCTGAAGTGTTACTCTTGTTCTTCATGGTATTTGATGAATTGATCTTTTGCCAGTGCACTTGTGGTAGTGTCAGGTTTCAGATGCTGTCTGCCACTGCTTGAGTGGGGGACAGAAGCTGTGTTTTCTGATCCTGCCCCATCTGCTGGAAGTTGTGCTGGTAGGGGTGCTCTGCATTTGCACAGGCTGGCTGCAAGCCTCCTGGCAGGTCTCGCACACATGTGCAGGTGGGGCCTTTGTGCTGTGCTGGTGGGTTGCTGTCATGTAGGCAGGCGACCAGCTGTGCTGCTACACTTGGCAGGAGAGGGGAAAGCCCAGGCTGGCTCTGTGCTCATGGGCTGTTTGGCTGAGCTGCTGCACTTGGTGTGTGGGGCTTCTTCGAGGGGGCCAAGCCACCACCCCTCACTGGGGAGTTTTCCCACCGGAGGGGCTACTGTGGCATGGTGGGCACTCCCATGGACTGGGCTACAGCTCTGAAAGCATTGGTATGGGGGCTGTGCTGCCCCTGCTGCCTCTTACAGTCTCGTGGGCCACCATGTGAGGACCCATGACCTGGATAGCTTCTGCCAAGGAGGGGGAGGGGGAAGCATCTGCTCACCTAGTTCCACTGCTTCCCACGGATCCAGTCCACCCACCTCAGATGTATGGCTGCGTGGATCTCTCAGGTGTCCTGTTGTGCTGTGTTGGGAATCCTCTGTTGGTTGACAAATGTCCATTTAGTTGTAATTAGAGGGGAGAGACAGAGAACAACTCACTCTGCCATGATGCTGAGATCACAGTCTTTCTTTTTTTTGTTTAAAGAATTAGGTTATGTGCTTTTCATCACCTTAACTTACATATCGTGTGTAGTTTAATTCCCTTCAAGATTTGATATGGCAGAGCCTCATTGATCAGTGACTGCTTTAAAGTCTTAGGGAGAAAAAGTTGAATCCATTGGCTCGTGCCTTGACTGGCTAGCTGCATCAACTTTTATGTCATTTCTATCTATAGTAAGTAGTCACCAATTGGTTCTGCTTTAGGTGGTCAAAGAGGAAAGTTGTTAAAATGAACAAGATGTGTATTTTTAGTACATCAGGCAGTATACAAAGGAATACCAAAGAATGAAAACCATTGGTTCTACTGCCTTGGAGAAACTTGTTACAATGTTTCTTACACATGTAGAAGTGTGTGTGGATAATTAATATCACTTATTAATAAGAACACAGGATAGAAGTTCATTTTTAACCACATAGGTTTGGAATTTGTGATGGTTTAAATGGCACATTTTGAGATCAGGTGGACATTAGGGCTGCTTTGGTGCATATCTAGGAACATTTATTATGGTAATTTATTACAGGCAGCGAAGTGTTAGGTTTTACTACTTAGAGAAGTTTTTAGACTATGCTCATAGCTTACACCCCAAACCTGTGCTTTTATGTGTTTTTCCATATTACATTTCAGTTTAAGGTTTGAGATTTTTTTAATTTTCTTCTTTTTGAGGAAGATTAGCCCTGAGCTAACATCTATGCCCTTCTTCATCTACTTTATATGTGGGACGCCTGCTGCTGTGTGGCTTGATAAGGAATGCGTAGGTCCGTGCCCAAGATCCAAACTGGCGAACACTGGGCCGCCGAAGTGGAGTGCACAAACTTAACCACTACGCCACCTGGCTAGCCCCAAGGTTTGGTTTTTTAAATAGTTTCTCACTAACCAGTCCCCACCAAAAAGAATCAGACCGCTTAGAGGAATGGGTCATTCCAGTGATGGGTAAGGATAAGTAAAAGATGAGCCTGGAATACCTTATAATACCAAAAAGTAAGGAAGTACTCAAAAAAATGATATGTCAAAAGGACATAGAACCCAGCTCAAGCGACATCTGGGACAATATGAATTTCAGAATGAGTGATGACAATAATGGAGTATAACCCATTGAATAAAAATAAGCAAATGAAATACATAAGGGTAGTAGAGGAAAAGTTCTTTCTTACAATAGAATCCAACTAATAAATTTAGAAGGAATAATAAAGTTAGAAAAGTTACCATTTTGCAGTCATTATAGTAATAATTGATTCCTGGAAGAAGCAACAATGGAAAATTTGAAGAGTAACAGAATATTTACATAGTTTCAAAGTGTCTTCCCCACAGATTACCTTTAATTACAAAGAGAAACATGGTAACTTTATAGTGGAGAAACCTAGGGGATACCACCTTGACCACCTGACATGAGGAACCTAGAAGGACACAGTAGCACCTCTGTGCTCTTCATGCCCAAAAATACATAACCTGAATCTATGAGGAAGCTTCCAGACAAACCAACCGGAGGGATTTTGTAAAACAATTCTTCAAAAATATTAAGGTCAAGAAAGTAAAAAAAGACTGAAGAACTGTTCGAGATTAAAAGAGACTAAAGAGACTTGACACGTAAATGAAATGCATGATCCTAGATTGGATCTTGCATCAGGGGAGAATATTGCCGTGAAGGACGTTATTGGGATAATTGGTAAAATTTGAATATGGACTGTGTTCTAGAAAATAGTGTTGTATGAGTGTTAAATTTTCTCAGTTTGATAATTGTTGTGTGGTTAAGAAAGAAAATGTTCTTGTTTTTAAAACGTATGTGCCAAAATATTTAGAGTTAAATGGGCATGTTAATGTTTGTAGCTAACTCTCAGATGGTTTAGGGCAAAAACCCGTCCAGAGCAAGCAAGCAAATGGGGGAAAATGTTAATTGGTGAATCTGGGTGAAGAGTAGACTGGAATCATTTGTATCATCTTGCAACTCTTCTGTACATTTGAAAGTATTTCAAAATAAATTTTGTTGAAATCTCCTGTCTCAGAGGAATTACTAAAATGCTGTAATGAGTAGAGTGCTACTTTCATCATTAAAATAGTGTAATAGGTTCAGAGTCTCTTGGGTAACTAGGTCTTCCTTTTGTTCATTTTTTTTCTACTTGCATTTTGATTAGTTGTCACGAGATGACTGTTGAGAGTAGCTAGGATCTAATGGGTTGGCATTTTTTTTTAAGTGCAGCTAAAATAGAATTTTGAATACACCCAGTTATTTTTGCTTTTTCTATAAGAAATATAACTGTGGGAAAAGACAGTAGGTATATTGATGAGATTAAATTTTAAAAGATTCACAGTACGGTATTCAGTTTATAGCAAGGATTAAAAGAAATATGAACTCTCCTCAGCCTATATTAAGTACTAATGACATATTTAACTCTTATAAGCCTTATTTATCTAAATATTTGCTTTCCTTTATCTTCTGAAGAAATTTGTAGTATCTTTTGTCTGTGTTCTGGGCCATTTCTTGGCTTCTGGTGACATCTAATCTGTTGAGGAATGCTAATTTTAAAGGAAAGGTGTTAATTAACCTATTTTATACTGTTACTATGTGAGCACTAATTGGTCTTAGTTTCTTTTCCAACGTGTGGTTCCTAAAATACCGAAGGCTTTTATTCTTGGTTAATGATTCATACTCTGTCTTCTTAAAGGGAGCATATTGAGCATATTATTTTTCTTTCAAATATTTTGTAACCACCAAATGAAATTGGTTATGATTATGCTCTAAGTAAATTTACTGAGGTTTGTTAAAGTGGTTTAGGCAGGACAATTATTTCTTGGTATTTTCAAAGGGAAAAAGGATTGACTAAACAAAAATTGGAGCAGTTACCTGTTACTGAACTCACAGACAAGGAAAACAAATAAAATATTGGTTAATACACACTATTTCTAAAGCAATGTAATAGTATTTATTATACTTTTAACAATAAAGTTTTCATTTATATTATTTTATTAGGTTGAACCATATGAAATTGCTAGTCTTTAACAGTTTTCAGCCTATAAAAATGGCAATTTCATAAAGTTTGAATCTAATGTTTGATTTTAGAGGCTCTTAAATTCACTTAGAATTTTAGTCACTCTAAAATTCACCTTCATAGTAGCTATTTTGTATATAAATAAGTAAATATGGAATGCATATCCCCTTAATCTGAAATTTGTTTGAACATAATGTGCAATTAGGTGAATTTCAAATGAAATAGGAGTAGTTATGATGCTTGGTGAAAAAAGCAAGATACAGACTATGTATTGCTAGTGTAACTAAGCTATTATAAAATACCAAGAAATATGTAAAAAAATTACTATATTGTTAACTATTCTTTACGTATATTTGAAGGTATAAGAAATCATATTTAGAAATTTATATTTAAATCAGGTTTTGTTTTTTTTTTAAAGAGGAGACAATTTAGATTTTTATTTTTTTTCCTTTTTCTCCCCAAAGCACCCCAGTACATAGTTGTATATTCTTTGTTGTGGGTCCTTCTAGTTGTGGCATGTGGGACGCTGCCTCACCATGGTTTGATGAGCAGTGCCATGTCCGTGCCCAGGACTCGAACCAACGAAACTCTGGGCCGCCTGCAGCGGAGCACGCAAACTTAACCACTCGGCCACAGGGCCAGCCCCTAAATCAGTTTTATTGAGGTGTAACTTACAGCAAAATTCTCCAATTTGTACTGTACAATTTGATGAGTTTTGACAAGTGTGTACATTACTACCACCACAATCAAGGTATAGAACATTTCCATCACCCTAAAAAGTTCTGTAGTACCCCTTTGTGCTCTGTTTGCACCGTGTCCCAGCTGCTAGTGACCACTGATCATTCTGTCACAATAGTTTTGCCTATTCTGACTTTCATATAAATAGAATCATACAGAATGTTGTTGTGTTTGGCTTAGCATTGGAGATATTTTTACTTTCTGTATATTATGATGTTTTGACACCTTAAAAAACCTTTTTAGGTGGAGAGACTGTGCCTCCCTGGGCTAACCCAACCTGAGCATGCCTTTGATACGCAGACTAACGAGTCCAGAGCCAGACCTCCTCTGTCTGGCCCTTACACCCCAGGGGGTGACATTCTTCTGCCTCCGTCATCTCAGGGCCAGGTGCCCGGCAACTAGGGACCGCTCTATAGCCCAAAGCCCACTGAAATGCTTCAGACTAGCAGGTCTTAAACTGTTCCCCCTGCCCTGCCTTGCCTGTCCTGAGGAAACCCCGGGAAAAGCCGTGGCCCAATCCTTCCCCTCACTCCTGTTATCCGCCTCCTGACCACCTTAGTGTCTTTCCCATGTGGCCCTGCACAGTGAGCCTTGCCTCCTGTCATAGGATCTGTGAGTATAAGAAACTTTGTTTTTTCCAGAGCCTCCTCTCTGTCTCCTCCTACAGCTGCACCTGACTATCTCATAAAAGAATACAAAACAGGGGCCGGCCTGGTGGCGCAGCGGTTAAGTTCGCACGTTGCGCCTCTCGGCGGCCTGGGGTTCACTGGTTCAGATCCTGGGTGTGGACATGGCACTGCTTGGCAAAAAGCCATGCTGTGGTTGGCATCCCATATAAAGTAGAGGAAGATGGGCATGGATGTTAGCTCAAGGCCAGTCCTTCTCAGCAAAAAAAAAAAAAAAAAAAGGCTTGGCAGCAGATGTTAGCTCAGGGCTGATCTTCCTCAAAAAAAAAATTACACAATAAATAAAATAATCCGTTATCTTTAAAAAATAAATAAATAAAATGGATTTATTGTAGATAACGTGTAATTGGGTTTTGATTTTTGATCTACTCTGGCAATCTCTGTCTTTTAATTTGTGTACTTAGACCACTGATATCAAAGTGATTATTGATATAGTTGGATGACTCTCTACTGTAGTTATTGTTTTCTATTTGTTGCCCTGTTTTTTGTCTTCCACTCTTTTCTGCCTTATGTGGTTTTTTTTTTTAAGTTAATTTTTTTGGTGAGGAAGATTGGCCGTGAGCTAACATCTGTTGCCAGTCTTCCTCTTTTTTTTTCCCTGCCCAAAGCCCCAGTACATAGTTGTATATGCTAGTTGTAAGTCCTTCTAGTTCTTCTATGTGGGATGCTGCCATAGCCTGACTCAGTGAGAGGTGTGTAGGCCTGCACCAGGATCTGAATTGGTGAACCCTGGGCTGCCGAAGTGGAGTATGTGAACTCAACCACTACACCACTGGGCCAGCACTGCCTTATATGGTGTTAATTGAGCATTTTATGTATTCCATTTTCTCTCCTGTATTAGCATATCTGTTATACTTTTTAAAACTTTTTCTAGTAGTTGCCCTAGAGTTTGCAACATACATTTACAACTAATCCAAATCCACTTTTATTTATTTATTTATTTATTTTTTAAAGATTTTATTTTTTACTTTTTTTCCCAAAGCCCACTGTACATAGTTGTGTATTTTTAGTTGGGGCCCCTTCTAGTTGTGGCATGTGGGATGCCGCCTCAGCGTGGTGTGATGAGCAGTGCCATGTCCGCGCCCAGGATCCAAACTGGTGAAACCCTGGGCAGCCGAAGCAGAGAACGCGAACTTAACCACTTGGCCATGGGGCTGGCCCCCAAGTCCACTTTTAAATAACACTATACCACTTCACTAGCTAGTTTGACTACCTTAATAATAACAAAATAATCTATTTCCTCCCTGTGTCTTTTGTATCTTTGCTGTCATTCAGTGCACATATACATGTATGCGTAGGCATACGTAATTGAATACATTCTTGGTATTATTATTTTGAACAAACTGTTATCTGTTAGATCAATTAAGAATAAAATACAACAGCTTTTTTTTTTTGCCTTCACTTCTCTTTTTCTGTTTTTCCTTTTTTTCATATAGATTTGAGTTTCTGACCTGTATAATTTTCCTTCTCCCTGTAGAACGTCTCTTAGCATTCCTTGCAGGGCAGGTCTACTGGCAGTTTTTGTTAGTTTGAGGAAGTCTATTTCTCCTTCACTTTTGAAGGATAATTTTGCAGGGTACAGAATTCTAGGTTGGTGATCTTTTTCTCCTAATGCTTTAAATATTTTACTCTACTTTCTTCTTGCTTGAATGGTTTCTTAAGACAAGTTGGATATAATTCTTACCTCTGTTCCTCTATAGATAAGGTGTTTTTTGCTCTAGTTCCTTTCAGGACTTTTTCTTTATTTTGATTTTCTGTGTTTTGAAAATCATATGCTTGTGTATAGCTTTTTGGGCGTTTTTCCTGCTGTTGTTTTCTTAGCTTCCAGGATCTGTAATTTGGTGTCTGACATTAATTTGGGTTCCCCAAATAATTCTCAGTTGTTATTATTTCTTCTGTTCCTTTCTTTTTGCTGTTCTTTTCTCTCTTTCTTTTCCTTTTGGGATTCCCATTACACAATGTCCCGCAATTCCTGGACACTGTATTCTGGGGTTTTTTCCCCCCAGTGTTTTTTCTCTTTGCTTTTCAGTTTTGGCAGTTTCTCTTGTGATGTCCTCAAGCTGAGAGAGTCTTTCCTCAGCTGTGTCCAGTCTACTAATGAGCACATCAGAGACATTCTTTCCCTTACAGTGTTTTTGATCTCCAGCATTTCTTTTTCGTTCTTAGAATTTCCATCTCTCTGCTTACATTACCCATCTGTTCTTCCATACTGTCTACTTTATCCGTTAGAGCCCTTAGCCTCTTAATCATAGTTGTTTTAAATTCCTGGTCTGATAACTCTAATATCTTTGTCTGGTACTGATGCATACTCTGTCTCTTCAAGCTGTTTTTTGCCTTTTAGTATGTCTTGTAATTTTTTTCTTGCTACAAAGACATTATGTACTGGGTAAAAGGAACTTGTGTAAATAAGCCTTTGGTAATGTGGTGTGGGGGAGGGGAAGCGTTCTGTAGTCCTATGAGTAGGGGTCAGTCTTCTGGTGAGCCTGTACCTCTTGACTGTGAACTTTGCACATGCTTCTCAGTTTTTCTCCCCCTTTGGGGGGACAGGACGGCTAGGTGTAGGCTGGAGTTGGATGATGCCCTTCCTGTAGGTCAACTAGGCGCTGATAAAACCCCAGCAGGTTAGGCTCTGGTTAACTAGTTTCTCCTGAGGGCAGATCTTGTTAAGAAGAACAGGATGCTCTGGCATATTTCAAATGATTCCTTTTCCTTTTCCTTTCCGCTTGTTGAAAGCACAAGGGAATTTTTCTCCCGTGTTCACTGTGGGAACCTGGTCAAGCTCCTGCAGGTGAAATTCACAAAAGTGTGGGGGCCCCAGATAACTGGGTCCCCTGGAGTTTTTATCTCTCGGGCTTGTCAACTCTGAGTCTCCAGCAATTTGCCAGTTATAGTTCCAGTTTCCCTACCTCAGCACCAGTTCCCGTGAGGTTTTTGCTTGTGGGTTTCTGCTCTGGTAAGTTGTGATTCTTTGTATTCCCCTGTCGGTTTCTCCAATTTTAGAGGCACTGGTTTGCCCTGTGAGTTGCTTTGGTGATGGATCTAAGAAGAGTTGTTGATTTTTCAGTTTGTGCAGCTTTTTGCTTTTTGTTAAGACAGAGTGGTGACTTTCAGCTTCTTACATGTTGGACTAAAAACCTGAAGTCTTTCGGGGCTGGCCCTGTGGCCGAGTGGTTAAGTTCGCACGCTCCGCTGCAGGCGGCCCAGTGTTTCGTTAGTTCGAATCCTGGGCGTGGACATGGCACTGCTCATCAGACCACGCTGAGGCAGCGTCCCACATGCCACAACTAGAAGAACCCACAACAAAGAATACACAGCTATGTACCGGGGGGCTTTGGGGAGAAAAAGGAAAAAATAAAATCTTTAAAAAAAAAAAACAAAAAAAACCAACCTGAAGTCTTTCTGTGTCTCTTTTTATCTGTTTATTAATCTTATTCAGTTGTAGGGCTTTCTTAGATATGCTGAATATAAATCTTTTATCAGGTGTATTTTGCAAATATTTTTTCCCAGTCTATGGTTTACCTTTTCATTTTTATGACCCTTTTTTTTTTTTTACTTTTTATTGAGATTTTGATAGTTTACAACCTTGTGAAATTTCAGTTGTACATTATTGTTTGTCAGTCGTGTTGTAGGTGCACCACTTCACCCTTTGTGCCCATCCCCTCTCCCCCTTTCCCCTAGTAACCACTAATCGGTTCTCTTTGTCCACGTGTTTAACTTCCACATATGAGTGGAGTCATACAGAGATTGTCTTTCTCCATCTGGCTTATTTCACTTAACATAATTCCCTCAAGGTCCATCCATGTTGTTGTGAATGGGACGATTTTATCATTTTTTATGGCTGAGTAGTATTCCATTGTATGTATATACCATATCTTATTTATCCAGTCATCAGTCGATGGGCACTTAGGTTTCTTCCACGTCTTGGCTATTGTGAATAATGCTGCAATGAACATAGGGGTGCATGGGTCTTTTTGAATTGCTGATTTCAAGTTCTTTTCTTTTTAAGATTTTATTATTCCCTTTTCTCCCCAAAGCCTCCTGGTACATAGTTGTATATTTTAGTTGTGGGTCTTTCTACTTGTGGCATGTGGGATGCCGCCTCAGCATGGCGTGATGAGCAGTGCTGTGTCTGTGCCCAGGATCCAAACTGGTGAAAGCCTGGGCTGCTGAAGCAGAGCGCGAGAACTTAACCACTCAGCCACGGGGCTGGCCCCTCAGGTTCTTTGGACAGATACCCAGTAGTGGGATGGCTGGGACATATGGTTATTTCTATTTTTAATTTTTTGAGAAATCTCCATACTGTTTTCCATAGTGACTGTACCAGTTTGCATTCCCACCAGCGGTGTATGAGGGTTCCTTTTTCTCCACAACTTCTCCAACATTTGTTATTTTTAGTTTTGGTTATTTTAGCCATTCTAAACAGGTGTAAGGTGGTATCTTAGTGTAGTTTTGATATGCATTTCTCTATGACAGTGTCTTTTGAAGAGCAAACTTTTGATGCCTTTATTTAAAATCAACAGTCTATTTATGGACTGTATTCCATTCTCTTGATCTGTATGTCTATATTTGTGCCATTACCATATTGTTTTGGTTTTTTTGCAGGGGGGTGGGGGTTGGTGCTAGCATCTGTTGCCAGTCTTCCTCTTTTTGCTTGAGGAAGATTGTCCCTGAACTAACATCTGTGCCAGTCTTCCCCAATTTTGTATGTCAGACGCCACCACAGCATGGCTTGATGAGCAGTGTGTAGGTCTGTGCCCAGATCCAAACTTACAAACCCCAGGCTGATGAAGCGGAGCATGTGAACATAACCACTATGCCACTGGGCCGGTCCTACCATACTGTTTTGATTATAGTAACTATATAATAAGTCTTGAATTCAGTTAATGTAAGTCCAGTTTTGTTGTCCTTTTTCAATATTGTTTTGGCTGTTTGCGGTCTTCTGCATTTCCATATAAATTTTAGAATCATTTTATCAATTTCTATGAAAAAGTTTACTAGAGTTTTTGCTGCAATTGTGTTGAATTTATAGATCAATTTGCTAAGAATTGATACCTTAACAACGTTGAATCTTCCATTCCAACATGGTATATCTCTTCATTTATTTAGATTTAAAAGTTCTTTAGCAGTGTTTCATTGTTTTCTTACACACATGTTAACCGTATTCCTATTTTGTGTATTTTGATGCTATTGTAGTATTTTTAAATTTTAATTTCTAATTGTGTATTGCTACTATAAGGAAATAGTTGATTTTATATTGAGCTTTTATCCTGTGAACTTGCTGAATTCATTTATTCCAATAGCTGTTTCCTAGATTTTTCCAGTGTTTTCTACATAGCTGATCATATCGTCTATGAATAAAGACAGTTTTCTTTCTTTCTTTCCAGTTTGTATGATTTATTTTGTTTTTTTCTCATCTTTTTGTGCTGACTGGAATGTCCAGCAGTGCACTTTTGAACAGAGGTGGAGAGTGGACTTCCTTGCTTCATCCCCAATGTCAGGGGAATCCCATCATACTTTAAACATTTTAAATAAAATTCAAATGTTTATGAGAACTATGATTCTCTTACTGTTTTCTAGTCCAAATAATTATACTCTGAGAATATATTTGTATGATTTTAATCCTTTGAAATTTTTCAAGGCTTGTTTTATGGGCCCACAAGGAATATGATGTGTTTTGGTGAATGTGCCATTTGCACTTGAAAAGAAACGTGTCTTCTGCTTAGAGTTCAGCCTGAAGAACTTCCTTTAGCATTCCTTGTAATGCAGGTTGGCTGGTGATAAAATGTTTTAGTTTTTATTTTTTTGGAAATGTCTTTATTTTGCCTTCAGTTTTGGAAGAATTTCAGGGTGAGGGTTTTTTCTGTCTGTACTTTAAAGATGTTCTGCTGTCTTCTGGCTTGCATTATTTCTGATAAGAAGTCTGATGTTATTTCTCTCTCCTCTTTTGAAGAAAAAGCGTCTCGACCCCCTCCCTGCTTTAAAGATTTTCTCTTTATCTCTGATTTTCAGTAATTTGATTGTGAAGTGTCTCCATATGGTTTTTCTTTATGTTTCTTCTGTGTGGGATTCACTGAACTTCTTGTATATGTGTTTATAGTTTTCATCAATTTTGGAAAAATTTTGGCCTCTTTTCAAATGTTTTTTGTCTCCCCTTCTTTTTTTTTTTTTTTTTTTTAAGATTGGCACCTGAGCTAACAACTGTTGCCAATCTTTTTTTTTTTGCTTTTTCTCCCCAAATCCCCCCAGTACACAGTTGTATATATTAAGTTGTATATTATCAGTTGTGGGTCCTTCTAGTTGTGGCATGTGTGATGCTGCCTCAGCGTGGCCTGATGAATGGTGCCATGTCCACACCCAGGATCCGAACCGGTGAAACTCTGGGCCGCTGAAGTGGAGCACACGAACTTAACCACTCGGCCATGGGGCCGGCCCCTCTCCTCCTTTCTGAAACTCCAGTGGTATGTATTGTTTGGTAGTGTCCCACAGGTCGCTAGTGCTGTGTGTATTTTTCTCAGTCTTTTTTTCCTTCTCCCCTGTGTCTTTATTTTGGAT
The DNA here is from genome assembly GCF_041296235.1 of Equus asinus. Lineage (NCBI taxonomy): Eukaryota > Metazoa > Chordata > Mammalia > Perissodactyla > Equidae > Equus > Equus asinus. The sequence continues at coordinate 16,381,382 of NC_091802.1, forward strand.
GGTTTCTATTGCTGTGTCTTCAAGTTCACAGATCCTTTCTTTTGCAGAGTCTAATGTGCTGTTAATACCATCTAGTGAATCTTTCATTGTAGATACTGTAATTTTCATGTCTAGAAGTTCCATTTGAGTAGTTTTTATATCTTCTCTCTTGTTCCTCCTCATCGTGTCCATCTTTTGTTAGGGAGCATGTTTCTAATAGCTGTTTGCATGTCTTCATCTGCTAATTACATCATCTCTCTTGTTTCTTGTTCTGTTTCTAATGATTGGTCTTTTTATCCTGGATGTGAGTCATTTTCTTATGTCTTTTAATGTCTGATAATTTTTTATTGGATGCTAGACATTGCAAATCTTATATTTTGGGGTGCTGTTTCATTGTATTCCTTTAAAGAGTGTTGGGCTTTGTTCTGATGCTTGCTTAAGTTACTTGTGATTAGTTTGGTCCTTTTGAGTCTTGCTTTTTAAGCTTTATTAGGGTAGAAATCAAGCAGTCTCTAGCCCCATTACAAAGCAGTATCTTTTTCCAGGTCTCTACCAGATGCCCCTTTTATTAACAATGGCTTTCTGCTTTGGCTAGTAGAACCGCAAACTAGTCCCAGCTCTGTCTGGACTTGAGGAATTGTTTAGCTTACTGCTTTCTCGGAGTTCTTTCCCTAGCCTCATAGAGTTCCACCCCCACACATGCAGATCATTATTCTGCAAAATATTCCAAGGAACTTCTCTGCAGATGCCCAGAATTCTCTCTCTACGCAGCTCCTTTCTCTTGTGTATTTTGCTCTTCAAATCCTTACTGCCTCGGCCTCTCTGAACTCCAGCCTCTAGCCCATCAGTTCAGCAAGGTTGTCAGGCTCTGTTTGAGTTTCTTTTCTCTGCATTGCAGCTTGGAAATTTCCTTCAGGCAGTAAGCTCTGGCAGTTGTAGGGTTCACCTTATTTGTTTCTCTCTCTGAGATCATAGGTCTTCACTGCAGTTATCCAATGTCTGAAAAACAATTGTTTCACATATTTTGTGAAATTTCCTAGTTGTTTATGGTGGAAGGGCAATTCTCATAGTAGTTAATTCTTCATAGGCTGAAGCAGAAGTCCTATATAAATTTTATACTTTGCAAAACTTTTTGGAATAATTGGAAGAAATAAATTCTGTCCTTTTATCTTTTAACCAGTTCACTTCTTCTTCTCCACACTTCTTCTGGATTGCTATTTACCATATAAGAAATTGATTTCATGTTCTGTTGAAACTCTAATGTAATATATATCATTAAATTATTTGAGGTGAGAGTATCTCAAAATACAGATTTGTGCTAGATTTAAAAATTTCTCTTAATATGGCATGGGGGGTGTTTATGAATTTTTTTAATTGAGGTATAATTGACATACATCATCCTATTAGTTTCAGGTATACGTGTTTTTATTGTTATTTATTAACTAACTTCTGTCCTAGAGCTAAATGGCCTTCATTCTGAGCATCACAGGTGAGATCACTCTTTCTTTCACTTTCTTTCCAAATATATAGTAGAGCCCTGAATCACTGGAGAGGGTAAGTGGATTTTTGTTTTAAGTTGCTCTGTGCTTGTTTTTCTTTGCTAGATTTGTTCTTTGTCTAAATACATTATATACAATTCTTGTTATCATTTGTAACTTGATTCAGTATTTGTTTTTGAGTAATGCTTATTTTAAAAATGTAATCACATGCGGCTGGCCCCATGGCATGGAGGCTAAGTCCAGGGCGCTGTACTTCAGTGGCCTTGGTTCACAGGTTCGGATCCTTGGTATGGACCTACACTACTCATCAAGCCATGCTGTGGCAGCGACCCATATACAAAATAGAGGAAGACTGGCACAGATGTTAGCTGAGGGCTAATCTTCCGCAAGCAAAACAAGAGGAAGATTGGGAACAGATATTAGCTCAGGGTGAATCTTTCTCACACACACACACACAGAAAGTAACCACATAAAGTTCAGTGTGCTCTGTTTTGGTGGCCTGGGTTCAGTACCCAGGTGTGGACCTATGCTGCTCGTCAGTGGCCGTGCTGTGGCAGTGACACATGTACAAAACGGGAAGATTTGCAGCAGATGTTAGCTCAGGGCTTCCTCAGCCAAAAAAAAAAAGAGTAACCACACAAACAGTGTTTTACTTGTCTGAATTTTTTTTCCTAGGTGGTATAGCTGTATGCTGGGAAAGAAATGCAGCCTGGCTCCTCTGAAGGAAGAACTTCGCATCCAAGGAGTAAGGCTTTGTCATTTCTGTTTCTATCTACTTTTGATGGCAATTGGAATAAAGAATTTTCCTTTATACCTTAAAACTCTAAGTGTGGTTTTTTTGTTCTATTTTTGCTTGTTTATTTTTTAATTTTGTAATTTTGGGGCTAAAAGGTACTTCTTATAAATTATTAAAATAAGGACTTCTTTGACATTTATAACAGAGAAAAGGTAGGGAAAAGAGAATGAGTAGAATATGAGAGAGAAACCAGAAATCAAAAAATCTGGTGTCTACACTGTTGCTGATCTCTCATCTGACTCCTTTATAGTTGGAGAAACTGAAGGCTACATGATAAGTTACTAGACCCAGAAAGATTCTTGGTCCAGTGTGCTTCCCACTAGAGTGCAGTCCATATGAGTTCAGCTCCTTCTGTTTGGAAAAGCAGGTGGCAAATAAATATTCCCAGTTTCTGGTATTTCAGCATGAGTAAGCATGAGCAAGATGACTTTTCAGAGAAAGGGGTCGGATGTGGAATCAGTGGTAGCAACCAAGTTTCTGATTTCTGGTTTCTCTCTGACGTTCCTCTTATCCTGTTTTCCCTACCACACCTCTTCTTTGTTAAAATTGTAACAGCTACAAAGTAGTTCCATTTTCTTTCCTAAAAGCCAATAGACAATAGGGAGACTACATAGCTGTGTCTTGCCGGGCCTTGGCAGTTCTCTTTCTTAAGAAAGAAAACAGAAAACCCTTTGAATCATTTTACCAGTGATTCTCTGAAATCATGGTATTTCACATGTTTTGGGTGTTTCATATATTTGGACTTTCCAGCTGGAACTATAAATTCTAATGTTTTATAGGAGGAAAAGAAACACAACTTTGTTGAGAGATCATTTATTCATTGATTATTAGGCAGCTGTGCATAACTGTTTTTGGATAGTAATGTTTGTTAACTGATAAAAAGAAAAACTAACATATAATTTCACATGAGGCAGTAGCCAGAAACATATTGGTAGAATGACTTCAATTTGATGAGATGCTGTTTGTTGGTTTCAGGTTCCTAAAGTCACCTATACTGAATTCTGTCAAGGTCGAACAATGAGATGGGCTTTAGCTTGGAGTTTTTATGATGATGTAACAGTACCAGTAAGTAGAGACCTTGCTTCAGCTTCTCCTAATACAAGCACATGGTGGGTTTTAGTAGGTCCTAAATGAACTAAATCTTTACTGTCCTGTTTCCATGAAGTTTGCCTCAAATGTTTATGTCATAATGGAGAGAGGGTTTTAAATAAGACACGGTCCTGAAAGGCTGACTGTGGTGACGGTGGGGCCATTCTCTCTGGGTTTGTGCAACACACTGATTCTTGTTCAGCAAACATAAATGAATTGGAAATATATCTTTTAGGAATTAAAAATTCAGGTAATGTAATCTGTTAGAAACACCTTGTGGGTGTAATTACTCCTTTGGACATTCCTCAAGAATTTAAATTGAAGTCTTTTAATTTTACTTTATCACTGCTGCCTTCCTAGCTGTCTCCTGGGTTTCCTGGGTGAATACAGAAATTGTGATTTTGGGTTGCGGGCTTTTGATGTGTAACACTTAGAACCTTTCACTAGAATGATCCCCATTTTGGCTTTAAGATGAGCACTAGAATATTGATCAGTTTTGAAGCTGGGTGATCCGTCATTATCCTATTCTCTCTGCTTTGTGTATACTTGACCTTGAACATTTTCTGTAGTAGAATGTTTAAAAAAATGATTTGTTCCACAAACTTCTCTTTGTCTTCTGTACTGCTATATGTAGAGGAAAAATGCTTATGAACTGGCTGGACTGAATAATGTTTCTGGGCTGTACTGAGAGGTGGTAATAGAATAGCACCTGTTTGTTCTCACATTTCCCTCACAAGAGTGATTGACTTACTGTTCCCTGGAGCCTCCTGCCTTAAGTTTATGCACACGTTGCTCGGCACATGCTCCTTCTTCCCATAGTACTTATGAAAGCCTGGTACCTGGTCCTTCAGGTCTCTAAACCCCTGTCCATACAATAGGCTTGTTCTGGGTACTCCTCTCCCAATGTCTTGGCCGCTCTTGGTCTCTAAAGTCATCTTAAATGTTGTTGTGTCTGTGAGCCTCTTTCCTTTCTCTCATAGGGCAGAGGAGTTAGAGACATGTGCAGAAGTACAAGGGGACAGTTTACAGATGCTCCTGAATACATGAGTTCAAAATTCAAAACTGAGCCCGTCCTTCCTGTACTCTGCAACTAGATGTGCTGCTGGGTTGAAATAAGTTTCAAGTGCAGTCCTAGTGAAGTTTCCTAGTGAAGTTTGAATGGCCTGTTGCTTAGAAGCCTAGACTTACTTCTGTACAATGCAGTAGGGTATCTAGAGGTTACTGTTTGAAATATTCACTAGTTAAAAAGATGTTTCTGCTTTTTTTGACCTCCCTGACAGGTTCTCCTTTCTGTCATCTTTTAGAATACCAGGGCTTTCACACCAAATGGTTGAAATCATTACTAATACCCTAGGCTATCCCTGTGCAGACGCTAACAGCTGCAAGAAAGTGGAACTGCGCCTGTTTGCAAATGCTTTCTGTTTAACCTGCTTCCCACATTTGTCGGCACTGCAGTTGGAAGAGCTGATAATGAGCTCTGGCGTTCTCCATGCCATCTCAGAGACCAGAGTCGACCTTGCCCTCTCAGATTAGTAGGTATTTCAGATCAAAGTATCAAAGGCCACTATGTTTCTATGTTAGGAAAATCAGCTTATTTTGAAAAGGAATCTTCTAAGCCTTCCTCCCTCCCTCCCTGTCATTTAGGCTATCCTTGAGCCCTGTTCAGAGTTTCAGCCATCAAAGAATGCCTCTTGCTAAGGACCTCAGGTTTCTCCCATGCCAGAGTGCTTATCCCTCCCCACTGCTACCCCAGCCCAAAGCTGCTAATAATGCATTCCCAGATGTTCCATTAGGTACACTTAAACTGCTACAGGGAAAATGGCAATTTCTGATTTGTGGTAACCCAGCAACAGTTTCTTAGCACTGGTTCCCTTGATCAGCAACTGCTTTCCCAGGGGTAACACCAGCGCTTTGTGAGGTGTTCAGTGGACTATTGTCTTGGTTCTCCTTCCCTCTACCTGGACCTCTCCTTACCCCTCGCTTTTGAAATGCTCATCTGGCTTTCCCCCACCTTGTTCCTGTTGGAGGTGGAGAGGGAGGAGGATTCTGCCTTAGATAAGGAGAGGAAGCCAAGGACTAGAGCTAGTTAAGCAGAAGTATTGACCTACTTCCCCACCCCACCCCCATTCCCGCCTTTTTAGGGTAAATGTGCAAGTTACTATGGCAACTTCTGTTTTCACTTATCTCAGGCCTACTGACTCCTTTCTGTTGGTGCTGAATGCTGAAAAATTCCAATTTATTGCTGATTCAAGTGCCTATACTAAGCCCATTGCTCTTGTCTGGGAGGACAAGAGCATCATCTTGCTCTTGTCTAAGGACCCTCTTCTTAGTTACAGTCATGTGCCAAATAACTTTATTTATCAACTTTAGACATTTTTTTTTTTTTCCTTTTTCTCCCCAAAGCCCCCTGGTACATAGTTGTATATTCTTCGTTGTGGGTCCTTCTAGTTGCGGCATGAGGGACGCTGCCTCAGCGTGGTTTGATGAGCAGTGCCATGTCTGCGCCCAGGATTCGAACCAACGAAACACTGGGCCACCTGCAGTGGAGCGTGCAAACTTTATTTTAGCAACAAAAAGACAAGTTTTAGTGTTGATAGAATTTTTGTACTATCCTTTCTGACTTCTGATGAATATAAGGAAGCATCTTGTAAGGACTATTCTTGACAGAATTTTAACAAGCCACTTAGAATGCCTCTTTGTCCCAGCTTCTCCTCTAGTTGTTCAAGGTGTCGTTTTAGCTTTGCTTTCGGAAGTTTGACACTTGTTAAAAGAAAAGGAAAAATAACGTGGCTCTAGTAAGTTGTGCACTGTTCGTATGAGCCTTGCCCAGGAACTCTGGTTTTAAAAAATTATTCCCCTGCATTTAAGACATTTCCTGAGACTTTCCTGTCTAGGGAGTAGTAACTAGAGGGCTTTTTGGAGAGCAGATGGGGTAAGGGGTCAAATTAGTTAGGTAGCCTTGTTAGTGTCAGAGCTGGAGTCTCCCAACAGTGCTCCATAGGTTTTCAAACTAGTTCTTTTTTTTTTTCTCTCCTGGGGAAGGTTAACCCTGCAATGACATCTCTTGCCAATCTTCCTCTTGTTTTGCTTGAGGAAGATTTGCCCTGAGCTAACATCTGTACCAGTCTTCCTCAACTTTTTATATATGTGTCGCTGCCTCAGTATGGCTAATGAGTGGTATAGGTTCACACCCAGGATCTGAACCCATGAACCCTGGGCTGCCAAAGCGGAGTGTGCCGAACTTAGCCACCATGCTTTGGGGCTAGCCCCTCAGACTAGTTGTAGATAGATTCCGTGTAGGTGCCCCAGGGTATGATACCCCCAGTGGAGTTGCTGGGTTATGGGGTATGAGTAAGTTTAACACTAGTAAATCTTCCTAAAGGGGTTGTTTATACCCCAGGGTTCGATAGTATTAGTTGGGGGCAGGCATCAGGTTGGTACTTCAGGCCTCACTCTCATTTTCATCAGAGCTGATCTGTTTTTGTCAATATCTTGTGCTGATTTTACTTGTTGCATGGATTCTGTTGTTAAGAAGTTTGGAAACCAGTACTATACCAGGCTATACATTATGCTATAAAACAGATGTGACGATTAGGGAGCTGAACTCTTGAGCCAAACCAAAGCTAAGGACCCTCTTCTTAGTTACAGTCATGTGCCAAATAACTTTATTTATCAACTTTAGACATTTTTTTTTTTTTCCTTTTTCTCCCCAAAGCCCCCCTGGTACATAGTTGTATATTCTTCGTTGTGGGTCCTTCTAGTTGTGGCATGAGGGACGCTGCCTCAGCGTGGTTTGATGAGCAGTGCCATGTCTGCGCCCAGGATTCGAACCAACGAAACACTGGGCCGCCTGCAGTGGAGCGTGCAAACTTAACCACTCGGCCACGGGGCCAGCCCCAACTTTAGACAGTTTTAATTGCCTTGATTCTGTTTCTATTCAGAATTTCTATTCATAATTTTGTAGTATGTATAGTAAAATATATTCTATTCATAATTCTGTAAACTTTTGAAAAATATTGAAAAATACATGCTTTTATAAAAACATATCTGTTATAAATTTATGCGTTAATGACTTATTTACCAGTAACCCAAATTCCCTCTTGTGCTCACTCCCAATTACTAACCCTCCCTCTCTCAATATTCTGCTGTCACCATGGTTGGTTTTGCCTGTTTGCAATCCTTTGTATCTGGCTTCTTTTGTGCAAGTTGTGTATGTGGGATTCATCCGTATTGTTATGGGAAGGAGAGTTCATCCTTTGGAATAGTATTAGTCTATCGTATGAATATACTACAATTTATTTATCCATTCTACTATTTAGAGACGTTTGAATTGTTTCCAGTGTGCAGGTATTCTGAATAATGTTTCTGTGAACATTCTTGTACAGTGATTTTACGTTTCAGTTGAGTATAACCCTAGGAGTGGAGCTGCTGGGTCGTGGGGATGAGTGAGTGTAACCATAGTAGATCTTCCTTAAAGGGGCTGTTCAGACCCAGTGGTGTTCGATAGTATTGGGAGTTGCTCCACATCCTCACCAACACTTGATATTCTAACAGTTGTATCATTGTGTTTTTAACGTGCATTTCCCTGATAATTAATGAAGTTTAACATCTGTTTACGTAATTATTGACTATTTGGCTATTCTCTTTATGTCAAGAGTTCTTGACATATTTTCCTACTGAAGTTCTTGCCTATTTTCCTACTAGATTTTCTGTCTTTTTAAAAAATTGATTTGTAAGCATTTTCTAAATTTTCTGGACATAGGCCCATTTTAGTTGTGTGTATTACTCATATTGTCTCCTA